>NC_053389.1:543557395-543878347 GCF_905171765.1 Bufo bufo
TTTTATCCCTTTTATCTTTTATCTGACACTTTCTTTTGTATTGCACTGCACTATCGTGTATTAAATTTAAACAAAACTGTTTATTCTTTGCAATGGAGCTGCAACTCCATTGCATCAGGGGGACTCCGCGGACTGATCGGGGAGGAAGGGGGGTGCGGGGTTCGGGGTATCAGCGACTGCAGCCAAGAATGGAAGGGGGGGGGGGGGGTATTTATTAATAAAATATAAAATAAATAAATAAATAAAATAAAAGGGTTTAGGTGGGATTAAATGTATTTGGTTAGAGTCTACAGATCTGGATTTAATGCTATTGTTTGTGATTGTGTAAGGACTGTATTAACATGTACTATCTATGTCTGTAAGTTCTCTTTTTTCTGTCTAAAAGTTTTGTAACTATTTTGAATAAAAAATAAAAAAAATAACAATAATAAGTCCCTTCCTTGTGGTCTTATAGAACTTGTTCTTTCGAAGGGAATAACGTTATCGGTAGTGTTTCCATATAGATAACTTGTGTTACAGTCTTAATTTTAGGTTGATAGACTATATGAGCATAGGCCCTTATAGAGGGAGTGCAGAATTATTAGGCAAGTTGTATTTTTGAGGATACATTTTATTATTGAACAACAACCATGTTCTCAATGAACCCAAAAAACTCATTAATATCAAAGCTGAATTTTTTTGGAAGTAGTTTTTAGTTTGTTTTTAGTTTTAGCTATTTTAGGGGGATATCTGTGTGTGCAGGTGACTATTACTGTGCATAATTATTAGGCAACTTAACAAAAAAACAAATATATACCCATTTCAATTATTTATTTTTACCAGTGAAACCAATATAACATCTCAACATTCACAAATATACATTTCTGACATTCAAAAACAAAACAAAAACAAATCAGTGACCAATATAGCCACCTTTCTTTGCAAGGACACTCAAAAGCCTGCCATCCATGGATTCTGTCAGTGTTTTGATCTGTTCACCATCAACATTGCGTGCAGCAGCAACCACAGCCTCCCAGACACTGTTCAGAGAGGTGTACTGTTTTCCCTCCTTGTAAATCTCACATTTGATGATGGACCACAGGTTCTCAATGGGGTTCAGATCAGGTGAACAAGGAGGCCATGTCATTAGATTTTCTTCTTTTATACCCTTTCTTGCCAGCCACGCTGTGGAGTACTTGGACGCGTGTGATGGAGCATTGTCCTGCATGAAAATCATGTTTTTCTTGAAGGATGCAGACTTATTCCTGTACCACTGCTTGAAGAAGGTGTCTTCCAGAAACTGGCAGTAGGACTGGGAGTTGAGCTTGACTCCATCCTCAACCCGAAAAGGCCCCACAAGCTCATCTTTGATGATACCAGCCCAAACCAGTACTCCACCTCCACCTTGCTGGTGTCTGAGTCGGACTGGAGCTCTCTGCCCTTTACCAATCCAGCCACGGGCCCATCCATCTGGCCCATCAAGACTCACTCTTATTTCATCAGTCCATAAAACCTTAGAAAAATCAGTCTTGAGATATTTCTTGGCCCAGTCTTGACGTTTCAGCTTGTGTGTCTTGTTCAGTGGTGGTCGTCTTTCAGCCTTTCTTACCTTGGCCATGTCTCTGAGTATTGCACACCTTGTGCTTTTGGGCACTCCAGTGATGTTGCAGCTCTGAAATATGACCAAACTGGTGGCAAGTGGCATCTTGGCAGCTGCACGCTTGACTTTTCTCAGTTCATGGGCAGTTATTTTGCGCCTTGGTTTTTCCACACACTTCTTGCGACCCTGTTGACTATTTTGAATGAAACGCTTGATTGTTCGATGATCACGCTTCAGAAGCTTTGCAATTTTAAGAGTGCTGCATCCCTCTGCAAGATATCTCACTATTTTTGACTTTTCTGAGCCTGTCAAGTCCTTCTTTTGACCCATTTTGCCAAAGGAAAGGAAGTTGCCTAATAATTATGCACACCTAATATAGGGTGTTGATGTCATTAGACCCCACCCCTTCTCATTACAGAGATGCACATCACCTAATATGCTTAATTGGTAGTAGGCTTTCGAGCCTATACAGCTTGGAGTAAGACAACATGCATAAAGAGGATGATGTGGTCAAAATACTCATTTGCCTAATAATTCTGCACGCAGTGTAGTATAGGTGGTGGCAGTGATTGCGATAGAAAATATTGGGGTGTTAGAATCTAGGGTAGTAAGTTAGCATAAATCTGTCATCTTGAATAGGTGGGTGGGAATTTATGTGGTAAATTGAGGAGCTCACTAGTATAATTCACTCCCGTGACGTGATCCGAGAGTAGGGATCGTCACATATCCAATTACTTTTGAGCCCCAGAAATGAAGGAATTGAGTTTAAAAAATGCTTTAGTTCCTCACATTTTTATGCAATCATTTCTTTCAACCCACTGAATTAAAGCTGAAAGTCTGAACTTCAACTACATCTGAATTGTTTTGTTCAAAATCCATTGTGGTAACGTACAGAACAAAAATGAGAAAATTTTTGTCTCTGTTCGAATAAATATGGACCTAACTGTGAATACATTTTCTTTTGGAAGTGTATGAATTGAGTGCTTTTGTTGGTTTCCTACTCTTATACGTATTATTTCCCCTTTTTCTGATGAAAACAGTGATAAGGATGTGCCAATCCACCAGTAATTTAGCTCTCTGATATGGTGAAGATCTACCTATGGTGAAGATCTCATAGTTTTGTACAATGGAAGCCTGTAATATCTGATTTTTTTTCAAATTTTTTTTTGGGGGGGATACATAAAATGTTTCTCAGTCATCATAATTCCCATCTACATATAGACTTGTGCAATATGGTAATATAGCATTGTATTAATCATGATCTAACCTATGTTTTTGCTATGGAAAACAAAAATCACAAATACGGTACCGTGTAACCAGTCAAAAATAGCTTTAGTATAATTGTGGGGGGAAGGATTTATTAAGACCAGCATGATATATGCTGGTCTTAATTGGAAGGGTGCTGAAGTAAAATGAGCCAAAAATGTGGTGCATCATTTTCATTTGCGTTCATAAGAAAGGTAACAATATATACTGTATGTCTCTGATAGCACTACTGTACCTCACCCTATCCTTAGTTTAATAATCAAATACATAGTTTTACTGGTTTCTTGATATGCTTATCAGTAGAAACATACTTAATAGCTTAGCTGAGTATTTAAAGGAACACTAAAACTACAAATGGATGATAATGGTAAAAAGAAGATATTCTTCTTCCACTGTCTGCAGGAATTTCTGTATACTCCTGGAAATAAAAGTCTAAAAGTAGAAATCCTGCAGAGAACAGGGGGATTAATTTCCAGCTGTTATATTTCAGTTTCACATGGGCGGTGGTGGCAGGGGTGGGCTTTAATATTTGTGTTTTACTGCAGATAGGGTGGGGGTTGGTGCTCCAACCAGTTGTCTTACATCCAGAGTACAATGAATAGGAGGACGGACATGTCTGAGTTCATAGGAAACATAGAGATTCATTTCTATTTATTTCTCAATTTTGAGACAAAATGGTGTCAAAGGAAAGGATGAAATGGAGGGAGGAGGTATGGAGATATTATTATTTATTATGTTAATGCTGGGAGATTTCAGCTCTTGAAGCTGAAAAATTATTAAATCACCTCTGGACTTTAACATATCATATGACCCCGGATCATTGAAAGGCAAATGAAACAATACATTTGGAAATTCACTCAGCTTTTTATATTGTTCAACTCTGTGGTTTATTTTATATGAGATCTGTAAAATTTGTAAATATGCACTTAAAGGGAATCTGTCACAATGACATTGGACTATTTTTTATGGTAGTACATAAATAGCAGTGCAGATTATGACTCCAGATCAGTTTTTTTTTATTTTTCTACTGCTCCCTGTTCCTCCACTGTCAGCGCTCAAAGATGCACTGAAATACAAAGGACTGCGCAGCAAACATAAAGGAGAGGACTCATGAGCACATACACAGCAGTCCCAACATTGTATTTGAGTGCAGCTCTGAGTGCCAACAGCAGGGGAATGGGGGGCAATAGAAAAGTAAAAGATAGTGATCTGGGCTCCTTATCTGCAGTACTACTCATGTAGTACTGCAGTTAATAGTCCAAGATCAAGGTGACAGATTCTCCTTCCAGATTATTGAGAAGCAGATGCAATGAGTAAAGTAAACATGTTTATATATTTGCATGTGAAATGTCCAAGGCATTGACCAAAGAAGGAGGAAATGTGTCACTGAAAAATATCAAAATTAGTGAAGGACGTTTCGCGAACTGCAAGTTCCCCATTCACTTTAATGGCAGGTGAACCTGAAAAACATTCAGGTCATATTTGCAGCCACCAAATACTTACTAGAAGTGCACAAATAGTCCCACAACATGGACAGTGACATACCAGTGACAAAAATTCACACAAAAAATCTGTATTTTAATCAGGGGCCATTTTCAGCGTCTTAAAGGGAAACTCTCAAAAATTTGCCCTTCTGGAGCCTAGAAACATTTTATTTTAGGCCACGGGCCCAAACATTAGGCATTCACCTGACAGAAAAGAACAAGTGATTATGTGGCTGGAGGTATATTAGGCGGTCAGTGGATAACAATTTTACTGCAGGCCAGTGGAGTATAGGCCCCAAACATTAGGCATTCACTGGACAGAAAAGAACAAGTGATTATGTAGCTGGAAGTATATTAGGTGGTCTGTGGATAAAAATTTTGCTGCCGGCCAGTGGTGTACAGGGCCTAAACATTAGGCATTCACTGGACAGAAAAGAACAAATGACTATGTGGCTGGAGGTATATTAGGCGGTCAGTGGATAACAATTTTACTGTAGGCCAGTGGAGTACAGGCCCCAAACATTAGGCATTCACCTGACAGAAAAGGCCTTTTATGCCGCTGTATATACATGCCGCTGTATATTTATGCCGCTGTATATAAGACAAGGACCATTCTTTGTTCTGGGTGGTGGCTATGTGTGGGCTGGCATGAGGAAATTCAATTACACATGCTCGTCACTGGTGTTGAGTTCCTCTGAGATTCATGCCTCATTCATTTTTAGAAATGTGAGGTAGTCCGCACTGTCGTGAGCTAGGCGAGTGCGCTTATTGCTCACGATCCCTCCTGCTGCGCTGAACGTCCTTTCGGACAGGACACTGGACAAGGGGCAAGCCAACAGTTCCGTGGCAAATTGTGCCAGCTCTGGCCGCAGGTAATAATTGCAAACTCAGTAGTCAAGGGGTTCATCGCTTCTCAGAGCGTCCACATCGGCCGTTAGTAGTCGGACACCTGTCAGTCTAGGCGTTCCCTGAGGCTGGATCCGGAGGGCGGCTGTCGATGGGTTGGCTGCAAGAATGATCTCATATCCGAAGTGACCAACACATCTTCAAACTGCCCTCTTCTTCCATGCGCTGTTGGATTGGTACCCACAACTGTTTCTCTGTGAGTGGAAAATCCTCTGCTGGCGCCCGCAGAAGCAGAATGCAGTATTTCTAAAAGCAAGCCCTGGAAGTGCTGCATTCTGACAGCCCTCTGTGATGCTGGTTACATTTCCGCCATTTTGTGTTTGTACCGGGGCCTAAGTACGTTGCCACCCAGTAATGGTCCTTGCCCTTTATGCTTTTTTTACGGGGGTCCCTCTTCAAACACTGGAGCATGAAGGCCCCCATTTGCACTAAACTGGAAGCGGCGGAGTGGCCTGGCTCCTGCTCATCATCCAGGATAATGTCGGCCTCGTTCTCCTCCCCCCATCCTAGGACAACACCAGGGATCCCAGAAATGTTTAAAGCATGCTCTTCTTGCTCCTCCTCCGCCCCGGCACCATCATCCTCTGACACCTCTTCAGACTAATATTGTTGACTTGTCTCAGATGGAGTAGGGAATTCATCCAGCATTGCTAATTCCTCATCTACCTGCTCCTGCTCCTCGACGGCTTGATCAATGACACGAAGCAATGCACGCTCCAGAAAAAAGGCGTCACTGATGGCACCCTGGCTGCGACTGACCAGTTTGGTGATCTCATCAAATGGCCGCAGAAGTCTGTATGTGTCGCGCATGAGCAGCCACTGGCGCGGTGAAAAAAAACCAAGGTCCCCAGAACCTGTCCTGCCGCAGAGTTCGTACAGGTAGTCATTAACTGCACGTTTCAGCTGGAGCAGCCTATCAAGCATATACATGGTGGAGTTCCATCGCGTCGAGCAGTCACAAATCAGACGTCTGACGGGCAGGTGGTGTCGCTGCTGATTGTCAGCAAGGCGAGCCATGGCTGTGTAAAATCTTCTAAAATGGCCAGAGATTTTCCTGGCCTGCCGCAAGGCGTCCTGGACCCGGGGTATTTTGCAATGAATCGCTGCACGACTAAGTTCAGGGCGTGTGCCATGCACAGCACATGTGTCATTTTGCCCTGTTTCAGTGCGCTCAGCAGATTGTCACCGTTGTTGCACACCACTTTACCAACTGTCAAATTGAGCGGGGTTAGCCACTGATCGGCCTGTGACCACAAAGATGAAAGAAGTGCAGGACTATTGTGGCTCTTGACTTCCAGGCACAACAGACGCAGCACAGCATGGCAACATCTCACCTGGCACGTCGAATAGGTTCTGGGGATCTTGGGGGGCACAGAGGAAGAGACGGTAGCAGCAGAAAAGGAGGAGTCAGCCGAGGATGAGAGGGAGGATGGAGTAGGAGGAGGAGAAGAAGAGTCAGGCCTGCTTGCAATCCGTGGCGGTAACACCGAATCTACACGGGTGCCATGGGTTGCATGCTTGATGGCTGTCAGAAGGTTCACCCAGTGGGCAGTAAAAGTTAGGTACCTTCCCTGCCCGTGTTTGCTAGACCATGTGTCTGTGGTCAGATGTATCTTGTCACCGACACTGTGTGCCAGAGATACATACACTTGCCGCTGAATGTGGCCATATAGCTTTGGGATGCCCTGTTGGGAGAAATATTTCCTTCCGGGGACCTTTCGTTTCGGTGTTACATTGGCAACAAATTTTCTAAAGGCATCCAAGTCCACCAGCTTATATGGCAGTAGTTGGTGGGCTAGCAGTTCTGACAAGCCAGTGGTCAGCCGTTGGGCAAAAGGTTTATCCGGCGTCATCATCTTTTTTCGCTCGAACATTTGGGGCAAAGAAGCCTGCCTTTTGCCAGATGAACGCGACTACGGCACGGTGGAAGGTGGAGTGGAGGATAACTGGGAGGAGAGAGGAGAAGAGGCAGGACGGTGAGCGCCGGGAGTGTGGCTTTTTCACTTTGTGTAGATGTGATAAAACGCAGCAAAACCGCAGACAAATGCTGCACTACCTAAATGCACTATATAGTACATATATTATTGGTATATAAAATCCCTTCTACAATAATTTTTTTTTGGGGGCGGGGGGGCAACTGGTAAATCACACCAGTAGAAATTATTTCTTCAAATAGTGTTTTTCAATGTGTAGATGTGGTAAAACGCTGAAAAAACACAGACAAATGCTGCACTGCCTTAATGTACTATATAAAACATATATTATTGGTATATAAAATCCCTGCTTCAATCAGTTTTTTGGAGGGCAACTGGTAAATCACACCAGTAGAAATTATTTCTTCAAATAGTTTTTTTCACTCTGTGTAGATGTGGTAAAGCGCAGCAAAACCGCAGACAAATGCTGCACTATCTTAATGCACTATATAGAAAGTATATTATTGGCATATAACACCCCTGCTTCAGTCATTTTTTTGGGGGGCAACTGGTAAATCACACCAGTAGAAATTATTTCTTCAAATACTGTTTTTCACTCTGTGTAGATGCGGTAACGCAGCAAAACCGCAGACAAATGCTGCACTATCCAAATGCACTATATAGAACATATATTATTGGTAAATAACACTCCTGCCTCAATCAGGTTTTTTGGGGTGGCAGCTGGTAAATCACACCAGTAGAAATAATTTGTTCAAATAGCGTTTGGCACTCTGTGTGGCTGCAGTATCACAGCAGAACCGCACACAACTGCTGCACAATACAATTGCACTATATACTTTCTATGTTAGAAAGTATATTATAAGTATATTACACCCCTCAGTATGTCACACCTATACCAGTCCTTAAAAGTACTTTTGTGGCCCTATTAGCTAGCGATTTGTGTCCCTAACAGTCTGTCCCTGCTCCACACAGCAACCTCTCCCTACACTGGCAAAAGACTGAATGTAAAATGGCACCCAGATCAGGTTTATTTATAAGGTAGGGGGTATGTTCATGTGCTGAAACTTCTCAATTGGCTGTCCTGTACCACTTGATACATGTGTCATGGGTACATGGGAATATGGAAGGCGCTAATATCGCCATATGTTCGCATGTTCGGCGAATCGCGAACACACAAAGTTCGCCATGAACCGACCGCCGGGCGAACCGCAAGGCCATCTTTAGTCAGATGTATCTTGGCACCCACACTGTGTGACAGAGATATATTCAATTGCCGCTGAACGTGGCCACATAGCTCTGGAATGCCCTTCTGGGAGAAATATTTCCTTTCGGGGACCTTCCATTGCAGTGTGCCAATGGCCACAAATTTTCTAAAGGCCTCCGAGTGCACCAGTTTATATGGCAGTAGTTGGCGGGCTAGCAGTTCTGACAAGCCAGTGGTCAGCCGTTGGGCAAGAGGGTGATCCGGTGTCATCAACTTTTTACGCTCGAACATTTGGGTCACGGAAGCCTGCCTTCTGCCAGATGAACGCGACGACGGCATGGTGGACGGTGGAGTGAAGGACAAATGGGAGGAGAGAGGCGAAGGAGAAGAGGCAGGACGTGAATTGCTGGGAGTGTGGCCTTGTGGGTTCTGATGGCGTTGCTCCCACTGGGCTCGTCCCTAGGTGAGTGTTGGGCTTACCGCGACTTATCCGTTGACAGCACAGGATGCAGATGGCAACACTATTGTCAGCAGCTAACACTTTAAAAAATGCCCACTCTGTGGAGCCATGTGTCAGCGTCCTGGGAGCGCAAGATGTGACCGTGCATGGTGTATGGCTCGCTCCATATACATTTGCAGTCTGCTTTTTGCCTCCTGTGCACTGCGAGTTCTGCTTGCTTCTCCTCCTTCTCTGCTGCTCCGTCTCTCCCTTGGAACTCCCCTTCTTCCCTTGTGGGCACCCACGTGACATCCATCGACACGTCGTCATCGTCACATTCACCACCACTAACATGAGAGATCTCGGAGTAGGCAGCAACAGCGGGGACCACCCTCCTTGGGCTGATCTGGGCACTATCGTCAGACCGCTGGGTGGCGGCCGTCGTTGCTACCTCTTTATCTTCATCTAATGCCAAGAATGGCTGTGCATCAGTAAGGTCTGGGAATGGATGGGAAAATAATTCCTCTGACTCGAGTGGAGGGACTATGGTGGTGTTGATGGTGGTGGTACCTTTGGGGCTGCACACAGCAGAGAGTGAGGAGGTTGCAGATACAGAGGATGAGGAGAGTGCAGAAGCGGAAGGCTGAGTTAGCCACTCGACCAAGTCTGGTGTGTCCTTTGACATAATCGCACGCACCTTCTCCAACTTCCCACTTAGGCTACGACTGGTGCACGTGCCCTACCCCTACCACCCCTGCGGAACGGCCTGCCTCTTCCTCTGCCTGTCATATTCAAAATGACCCTATGCCAAAGTCCCTAGAGAAGAGCAGTATTTGTGGAAGCAGGTATATCGCAGGCCTCAATCATTATATGGTGGAAGCTGGTATATTGCGCCCCTCAATCAGTATTTTGTGGAAGCAGGTATATAGAACCCCTTAATCAGTATTTTGTTAACTGAATTAATATTTGGTGGAAACAGGCATCTCAAACCCCTTGAATCAATATTTTGTGGAAGCAGGTATATCAAACCCCTCAATCAGTATTTTGTGGAAGCAGGTATATCACACCCCTCAATCAGTATTTTGTGGATACAGGTATATAGAACCCTGAATCAATATTTGGTGGAAACAGGTATATCGCACCCCTAAATCTGCATTTTGTGGAAGCAGGTATATCAAACCCCTTAATCAGTATTTTGTAGAAGCAGGTATATCGTACCCCTTAATCAGTATTTTGTGGAAGCCGTTGTATCGCAGGCCTCAATCAATATTTTGTGGAAGCAGGTATATCGCACCCCTCAATCAGTATTTTGTGGAAACAGGTATATAAAACCCTATAATCAATATTTGGTGGAAGCAGGTATATCGCACCCCTCAACCAATATTTTGTGGAAGAAAGTATATCAAACCCCTCAATCAGTATTTTGTGGAAGCAGGAATATCGCACCCCTCAATCAGTATTTTGTGGAAGCAGGTATATCGCACCCCTTAATCAGTATTTTGTATAAACAGGTATATCGCACCCCTCAATCAGTATTTTTTGGAAGCAGGTATAAAGAACTCCTTAATCAGTATTTTGTAGAAGCAGGTATATCGCACCCCTCAATCAGTATTTTGTGGAAACAGGTATATAGAACACCTGAATCAATATTTGGTGGAAGCAGGTATATCACACCCCTTAATCAGTATTTTGTAGAAGCAGGTTTATAGAACCCCTTAATCAGTATTTTGTAGAAGTAGTTATATGGCACCACTCATTCAGTATTTTGTGGAGACAGGTATATAGAACCCCTTAATCAATATCTGGTGGAAGTAGGTATATCGCACCCCTCAATCAGTATTTTGTGGAAGCAGGTATATCAAACCCCTTAATCAGTATTTTGTGGAAGCAGGTATATCGCACCCATCAATCTGTATTTTGTGGAAGCTGGTATATCAAATCCCTTAATCAGTATATTGTGGAAGCAGATATATCGCACCCCTCAATCAGTATTTTATGGAGGCAGGTATATCACACCTCTCAATCAGTATTTTGTGGAAGCAGGTATATAGAACCCCTTAATCAGTATTTTGTAGAAGCAGGTATATCGCACCCCTCAATTAGTATTTTGTGGAAACAGGTACAGTATATAGAACACCTGAATCAATATTTGGTGGAAGCAGGTATATCGCACCCCTCAATCTGTATTTTGTGAAAGCAAGTTTATAGAACCCCTTAACCTCTTAAGGACACATGACGTACCGGTACGTCATGATGTCCTGGTACTTAAGGACACATGACGTACCGGTACGTCATGTGTTGTTCCGATCACTGCCGCCCGGCCGGCAGTGATCGGAACCCGGTGCCTGCTCAAATCATCGAGCAGGCACCTAGGCTAAATGCGCGGGGGGGTCCCGTGACCCCCCCATGTCGGCGATCGCGGAAAACCGCAGGTCAATTCAGACCTGCGGTTTGCTGCGATTTCTGCAGTTTCTGATCCCTGCGGTCCCTGACCGCGGGGATCAGAAACTTTAGTATTCCTAAAATAGATCTGTATCCCTCCCCCTGCACCCCCCGAGTGATTTTAGCCCGGTGGGAGGTGCAGGGGGAGGGTTGCGGGCAGTGTGGGCGGTGCGGGAGGCGGGCGGTGCGGCAGGCGGGATCGCGATCCCCCGCCCGCCTCCCCTTGTATAATCGTTGGTTTCTAGTGGGGATACCAGGGTGCCAGCACATTGCTGGCACCCTGGTATAAACGGCTGACATCTGCGATGCGATGTCAGCCGTTAACCCTTTCCATACAGCGGTCCGTACGGACCGCTGTATGGAAAAGGTTAACAGCGCAGGGAGCTCCCTCCCTCTCCCATCGGGGGGCTGCTGTGCCTTTGCAGCCCCCCGATGGGAGAGGGAGAGAGCCCCCAGAGAGCCCCCCTCAGCCCTGTGCTTACCCTTCCCCGTCTGCGCAGTTCTGAGCAGACGGGGAAGGTTCCCATGGCAACAGGACGCCTCTCAGGCGTCCTGCTGTCCATGGTGCTGAACAGATCTGTGCTGAAAGGCATAGATCTGTTCAGTGTAAGTAAAATACAGTACAGAACAATATATATTGTACTGTACTGTATTATACAGACATCAGACCCACTGGATCTTCAAGAACCAAGTGGGTCTGGGTCAAAAAAAAAGTTAAAAAAAGTGAAAAAAAAGTAAAAATCAAAAAACACATTTATCACTGATTAAAAATGAAAAAAATAAAATTCCCTACACATGTTTGGTATCGCCGCGTCCGTAACGACCTGATCTATAAAACGGTTATGTTACTTTACCCGAACGGTGAACGCCATAAAAATAAAAAATAAAAAACTAGGATGAAATTGAAATTTTGCCCACCTTACTTCCCAAAAAAGGTAATAAAAGTGATCAAAAAAGTCGCATGTACGCCAAAATAGTACCAATCAAACCGTCATCTCATCCCGCAAAAATCATACCCTACCCAAGATAATCGCCCAAAAACTGAAAAAACTATGGCTCTTAGACTATGGAAACACTAAAACATGATTTTTTTTGTTTCAAAAATGAAATCATTGTGTAAAACTTACATAAATAAAAAAAAAGTATACATATTAGGTATCGCCGCGTCCGTATCGACCGGCTCTATAAAAATATCACATGATCTAACCCCTCAGATGAACACCGTAAAAAAATTTAAATAAAAACGGTGTAAAAAAAGCCATTTTTTGTCATCTTACGTCACAAAAAGTGTAATAGCAAGCAATCAAAAAGTCATATGCACCCCAAAATAGATGCCAATCAAACCGTAATTTCATCCCGCAAAAAATGAGACCCTACTTAAGATAATCGCCCAAAAACTGAAAAAACTATGGCTCTTAGACTATGGAGACACTAAAACATTTTTTTTGTTTTAAAAATGAAATCATTGTGTAAAACTTACATAAATAAAAAAAATAGTATACATATTAGGTATCGCCGCGTCCGTGACAACCTGCTCTATAAAATTACCACATGATCTAACCTGTCAGATGAATGTTGTCAATAACAAAAAATAAAAACGTGCCAAAAAATCTATTTCTTGTTACCTTGCCGCACAAAAAGTGTAATATAGAGCAACCAAAAATCATATGTACCCTAAACTAGTACCAACAAAACTGCCACCCTATCCCGTAGTTTCTAAAATGGGGTCACTTTTTTGGAGTTTCTACTCTAGGGGTGCATCAGGGGGGCTTCAAATGGGACATGGTGTAAAAAAAAACTGTCCAGCAAAATCTGCCTTCCAAAAACCGTATGGCGTTCCTTTCCTTCTGCGCCCTGCCGTGTGCCCGTACAGCAGTTTACGACCACATATGGGGTGTTTCTGTAAACTACAGAATCAGGGCCATAAATAATGAGTTTTGTTTGGCTGTTAACCCTTGCTTTGTAACTGGAAAAAAAATATTAAAATGGAAAATCTGCCAAAAAAGTGAAATTTTGAAATTGTATCTCTATTTTCCATTAAATCTTGTGCAACACCTAAAGGGTTAACAAAGTTTGTAAAATCAGTTTTGAATACCTTGAGGGGTGTAGTTTCTTAGATGGGGTCACTTTTATGGAGTTTCTACTCCAGGGGTGCATCAGGGGGGCTTCAAATGGGACATGGTGCCAAAAAAAACAGTCCAGCAAAATCAGCCCTCCAAAAACCAAACGGCGCACCTTTCACTCTACGCCCCGCTGTGTGCCCGTACAGTAGTTTACGGCCACATATGGGGTGTTTCTGTAAACAGCAGAGTCAGGGCAATAAAGATACAGTCTTGTTTGGCTGTTAACCCTTGCTTTGTTAGTGGAAAAAATGGGTTAAAATGGAAAATTAGGCAAAAAAATGAAATTCTCAAATTTCATCGCCATTTGCCAATAACTCCTGTGCAACACCTAAAGGGTTAACGATGTATGTAAAATCAGTTTTGAATAGCTTGAGGGGTGTAGTTTCTTAGATGGGGTCACTTTTAGAGAGTTTCTCCTCTAGGGGTGCATCAGGGGGCTTCAAATGGGACATGGTGTAAATAAACCAGTCCATAAAAATCAGCCCTCCAAAAACCATACGGCGCACCTTTCACTCTACGCCCCGCTGTGTGGCCGTACAGTAGTTTACGGCCACATATTGGGTGTTTCTGTAAACGGCAGAGTCAGGGCAATAAAGATACAGTCTTGTTTGGCTGTTAACCCTTGATTTGTTAGTGGAAAAAATGGGTTAAAATGAAAATTTAGACAAAAAAATGAAATTCTCAAATTTCCTCCCCATTTGCCAATAACTCTTGTGCAACACCTAAAGGGTTAACAACGTATGAAAAATCAGTTTTGAATACCTTGAGGGGTGTAGTTTCTTAGATGGGGTCATTTTTGGGTGGTTTCTATAATGTAAGCCTCGCAAAGTGACTTGAGACCTGAACTGGTCCCTAAAAATTGAGTTTTTGTAAATTTCTGAAAAATTTCAAGATTTGCTTCTAAACTTCTAAGCCTTATAACATCCCCAAAAAATAAAATATCATTCCCAAATCAATTCTAACAAGAAGTAGACATATGGGGAATGTAAAGTCATCACAATTTTTTGGGGTATTACTATGTATTACAGAAGTAGAGAAACTGAAACTTTGAAATTTGCAAATTTTTCCTAATTTTTTGTTAAATTAGGTATTTTTTGGTGCAAAAAAAAAAATTTTTTTGACTTCATTTTACCAGTGTCATGAAGTACAATATGTGACGAAAAAACAATCTCAGAACGGCCTGGATAAGTCAAAGCGTTTTAAAGTTATCAGCACTTAAAGGGACTCTGGTCAGATTTTCAAAAAATGGCCTGGTCCTAAGGTGTAAAAAGGCTGTGTCCTTAAGGGGTTAATCAGTATTTTGTAGAAGCATGTATATGGCATCCCTCAATCAGTATTTTGTGGAGACAGGTATATACAACCCCTGAATCAATACTTGGTGGAAGTAGGTATATCGCACACCTCAATCAGTATTTTGTGGAATCCGGTGTATCGCAGGCCTCAATCAATATTTGGTGGAAGTTGGAAGTAGGTATATCGCACCCCTCAATCAGTATTTTGTGGAAACAGGTAAATGGAACACCTGAATCAATATTTGGTGGAAGCAGGTATATCGCTCCCCTCAATCAGTATTTTGTGGAAGCAGGTATATCAAACCCCTTAATCAGTATTTTGTGGAAGCAGGTTTATCGCACCCCTCAATCAGTTTTTTTGGGGCAACAGGTATGTCACACCCATTGCAAATAGTTGTTCCAATAACGCTTGTCCCTCTATATACCTGCGGTATCACAGCAGAACTGCACACAACTGCTGCACAGTTCAAATGCACTTTCTATGTTAGAAAGTCTATTATAATTATATTACACCCCTCAGTATATCACACAATTACCAATAACACACCTATACCAGTCCTTAAAAGGACTTTTGTGGCCCTATTAGCTAGCATTTGGTGTCCCTAACAGTCTGTCCCTGCTCCACAAAGCAACCTCTTCTTCCACTGGCAAAACAGAATGTAAAATGGCTGCTAGATCAGGTTCTGTTATAGGGTGGGGGTGTGTCCTTGTGCTGAAACGTCTCAATTGGCTGTCCTGTCCCACCTGATGGATGTGTCATGGGTCAAAGTTCGGCGCAATGCAAAAGAATATGGCGCATGCGAACATCGCAATATGTTCGCATGTTCGGCAAATCGCAAACGAGCAAAGTTCAAACTCAAAACGGCCACCAGCCGAACCACAAGGCCATCTCTAATCAACATCCATTTGGAGGAAAATCGTTATTGGGCACGTCATTTTATATAATGCTGCATGTATTTTTATTATTGGCTTCTCTGGGGTAGCTCTGGATACACTGCAAAAAAAGACACATGAATCCTTAACATATTCTAGTCTAACCCAGGCAGTTTATGAATATGGAATAAGCCTTTGAAAGTAAACTGTAATGCGTTGATGCCTGAAGATGTAAATGAATGTGATTCCCCATGTCAGTAGTTTGTAAAAGCAGTCCATTGACCAGAAAGTTAGTTATTATTTACAGCAAATGTTTTGCTCCCTGGCAGACATCTCATGTGACCAATTTGGCAGAAAGAAAATGTACCTTCTATGGTTGTTATATATAAATTGTAGTGTTTTCTCATTATTCATTGCACCATAAAAAGACAGTTTGACATATAAGATGATTTCAAGGTCCCCACTGAAATGGATTCTCAGCACATTAATGTCTATGTTTCTGAACAGTCGCATTTGTTTGACGTTGGTTCTGGTCACAATGGAATATATAAAACACCAATATAGATAAAAGAGGCTTGTATGTAAGACGCACTTCTTACAACAGCGTTTATATATTATGCATTCATGTATTATCTGAAGCAACAGTCTGCAGCTTATCTAACTGCCATATAAATCAACGCTAGAGATGAGCGAATCCATTGTTAGGACTTTCCCAAAAGATTCTAATTTCATTGAATCCGAAACTTTTGTGATTCTTCCCGCAAGAGTCGATTAAAATAGTGCCAGGTATTTTACAGATGAGAAGACAGAAAAGAAGGCATCTGCCACCAAAATGGTGGGGGCAAAAAAGCAAAAAAATCCTGCAGTGCAGTATTTTTTCATACAGGCTGTATCCATTTACCCATAGCTATATATGTTGCAAGCACTTTGACATAACTAATGCTGTCGTAGTGTTAAAGAGCTTGAAAGAGTTTTGATACAGTGGTATTAGACATGAGAGTTTCATACATAGCTGTTCAGGGCAGTCAGAGTACTTTCAAATCACGTCAAATTGAATCATTGATTCTGATAGCTGATTCAACTGAATTGGACCCAAAAATCTCAGGAAATATGATCATCTCTTATCAATGATGAATGGGATTAATATATTTGTATGTATGTATGTTTGGATGTATAGATAGATGATAGCTAAAAAGATTATTAGTATCACCCAACTAAAATCTACTGCTATCTTATAACATCCATGTAATTGGTCACTGAATTCACAAAAACATAATGTGATTAAAAAGATGATTTATCAGAGACAAGTCTCTCATCTCACTTATTACCCCTTACATTGGGACGATGAACATGCAACCATGGGTTATTGATGATGGATGGTACGTGTGCATGAGATAGACTTGACCTCTTTTGCTTAACACTTCTTCACTCCTAATGTAAGTCCCATGGTAATTTGGGAGGAAGGGTATGAGATCTGGGTGACAAGCCCATCAATATTTATTGTAAAAGCATGTTGTAAGACCTCAGAAACATATAGTATGTAATACCTCAGTAACAGCGCATATTTTTTTTTTATTGTTTTTCTTTGCTTTAATTTTTTATTTTTTTCAATAAAAACAGGTAGGGTACAAAGTCCTTATTATAGAGTACATGTTGCTAGAGAAACTCAAAACTGTACAAAATATGTTTTGCCATCCAGTGGATAGATGTGGCATTTGAAATCTCAGTGAAAACACCTGAAATACTAGTCCAAAACTCTGTGTCAGGGCATCTCCACATAGTTAATTTCATTATTTTTTGTTTAACTTTAGGAAGATAGTATTCAAACTTCTTACAGTATGCAGGGTAGTGGACGATAATATCTGTAAGTGATGTAACATAGTAGGCAAAATCTGTGTTGTTTCATTTCCACACAGTTCAAATGTAATAAAAAAAATTGGGGTGGGGGGTTGAAGTTTGGGAAAACTGCATATACGTGTATTATAATACGCAGAGAAGCGTATTTATAAGTGAGAGATAACACGACATAGCAGGTCAAAAGCTGTGTGTGGGTGCACATCCACATAGTTGAAATTTACTATTTTTTTAGGGGTTGAAGTCTTATAATATGCAGGGTAGCAGGTGGTTTACATCAAAACTTTGCTGGTGCATCTCCAGACAGTTCAAGTGTTTGTGTGGTGATGGGGGAGAAGTAATCACAACCTGTGTTTTACACTAATGAAAGCTTTTTTATGAATCTGCATATTTTAACGCACATAAGGGCCAAATCTGTTAAGTGGCACCGACACTGAATTATTTCTAAACCGTCTCCCTGTCTTTAACTTCCAGAAACCAGATTTGAAAACCATTCTGTACTTTATGTGACTGCATATATTTAGGCCCAAAAATGTCAGGAACATGGAAGGATTCCAAATGAAATACCCAAAGACAGAATTTGGGTAGTAGCAGCAGCAGCAGATATCTGTCCAGAAGTAGTAGTAGCGGTATTAGGCTGCAGTTGACCCTGCTGGCTTCGGAAAGGCGCAACATTATTGTTGAAGAGAAAGAGTTTGAGATTGTGTATTGGATGGCTCACTTCACCTCTCAGTCGCAGCAGGATGGCATGGAGATGACTTCTGAGTTTTACATCTTGCTGTGGAGCCAGGAGTCACTGCATTCCTCCTGCTCCTCCTCCTTAGTCCCAGAGAAGGTGTTTAGTGGAGTCCTCTCTGTATTCACTGTCCCTTCCTAATGGGGTGCCTTTCTTTTTTCTAATAAGTGACAAGAAAACCACACCATGCTCTACGGCAGACAGTCACGACAGTCTCCCTGATAGCAAATTGTGTGAGGGTGCAACGCACGGCAACGACCGGGGGTCCCTTAAAGTAAATGTTTTTCATGACTCCAGTTGCAGTAAAGCAACAAGGGCATAGGGCCTTTCTAGGGAATTAGTAGATGGTACCCAGGTGTAGGAATTCCAGAGTGGTATAGGATGGCCTAAATGTCCCTTAATGTTGGTGCATGTGTCATGGTGCTCCTACCTGGATACACTGGAACCCATGCGTGGTCGTCTGAAGCAGAGCAAATAGGGTGAATAATTGAGGTCAGACCTTGTGATAAAGTTCAATAACAGCTTTACTTGAAGAAATGTTTCTCCAACAGTTTCAGGCTTTGTCTTGGTTCCCAGCAGGCATTAGCATTAACTCTGACAGGCAAACAAGCTTAACTCTGCTACATCTGTTCCACCCCCTGTAAATTTAGCTCTGCCATGCTTGCTGCCACCTTCTGGTGAGCTAGGTATATTACATGAACATTAACAGTTACATAGGAATAGCACAATGCACAAAGTAGTGGACTGAAATAAATGCATAAGATGACACTGTGTTAGCCCATAGGAGACAGTAGCGGGGTGCGGAATGGTAATGGCACTCTGGGTCATTACAAGAGCAGTCACCATTTGGGCTGCCCTGAGGAGGAGGTTCATAGGAGACTTCATGCATAGTTGTGTTGATGGTGGTAGTAATAGGGGCACTATGGAATGGGTGGTGGGGACAGTGACAGCGGTAGTCTGGGCAAATGCAGAGCAGGGGAGGGGGGGCAAAGAGCCCCCCATGATATCTCACAGACTGATAAAAGCGGTAGGGGGGGCCAGGACTCCGGTGAATGTTGTGTGCAGGACAGGACCCGGGAGCCAGATGGGGCTGTTGAGGAGGAGGTACCATCAGTGGAGGAGGGCGATGGTGGCAGCGGCAGAAATAAGAAGCAGAGGCGACATACCTCCCAAAGAACAGCCAGGGCCATGTCTGCTTCAGATTCTGGTGATACTGCTGACACTTGGTGGGTTACGCCCAAAACGTGCCAGAGCTAAGCCAAGCTCTGCTGCCTATAGCTCTGTGCGAACAACTCCCATCTGGAGTTTTGCACACAAAACAACAGCTGTGTGCAATATCTGCAGAATTAAAATAAGCCATGGCTATGCCAGAACAATCATAGTTACCAGAGGTCTATTGCAGCACAGGAGGCAGCATCACCAGATCCTTTGGGAAAATACAGCTGGCCAGCATTTCCAGTCATAACAAGTCTGTCCTCCTTCTCCTTGTCTTCTTGGTGGCAGCTAACCCGCATTCCCAAGCAATGCATTGTTCTTGTCATCATCATGATCACCTTCTTCTTTCCTGCTACGACTCCTCCTTGTCCTCTGCTCCACCGTCAGACATCTGTAACGGAATGTTTGGCCATGAAAAAACTATTCTCCACCAGCAATAGTTTGAACCCCAATATTGCTATCGGTGCAGTTTCTGTTGTACTATTGCAGTAGTGCCTTGTACTCTTACGTGGTGGAGAACACATGGCCAGGTAATTTTAACCCCCTACCCCCACAAATTCTTTGGGAAAGCTCCCGCAGCAGGAACCTATGCGCCTCCTCCATGCACAACACAGCCCATTTCTCACAGCAGCATAGGACTAGGATCTATAGGACACGATGAGACAGCACCCCAGCAAAATGGACAGGACGGGTCTTTTTGACCCCCCCAACCCTTCTTACCCAAAAATTATTTGGAATATCTCCCACAGCAGGCACTTATCCGCCCCCTGCATGCACGGACACTCAGCCCATCTCCGACAGCAGCATGGGACCAGGAGCCATAACACACGGTGAGGCAGCACCCCAGCAATATGGCCAGGTCCTTTTCACCCCCCTACCCACCCACAAACTCTTTGGAACGACTCCCACAGCAGGCACTTATCTGCCTCCTCCATGCACAGACACTCAGCCATCTACAACAGCAGCATGGGACTAGGAGCCATAACACACGGCGAGACAACACCCCAGCAAAATGACCAGGACAGGTAGTTTTGACCCCCAACCCCCTTACCCACAAATTCTTGAGGATGGCTCCCATAAAAGGCACTTATCTGCCTCCCCCATGCATAGACACTCAGCCCATCTCCAACAGCAGCATGGGTCCAGAAGCCCTAACACACAGCAGCACCTCAGGGAGCACCACAGCAACATGCCCAGGACAGGTCCTTTTGAACCACCCTTTCTTTGGCTCCCACAGCAGGCACTTTACCTCCCAGACTCCAGTTTCATCTCAGAGAGTGTTTATAGCACTGTAGGGGGAGTGGTGACACCCAAAGGGACTACTACTACAATTACTATTACTACCCATAGACAGCTAACCTATTGCCTTGTATGTTCCAGGCTATGCTGCTTCTGCTGCACTACTATTGCAGCCCCATGCCTCTTATTACCCTACCCTTTCTACATCCACACTGCACTGCTGCTGCTCTCAATTAAAAGGGGGAATTTGTATAGGCTTGTTCTCAACAAGCTACCTTTTCTTCTTCAACACTTGTGCATGTCGTATGGGCAGGCATTCTGACCCTGACAAGATATAATATTAGAATGTTTGGTCCCCCAACAAGCCATTATCATTTTTATTTTTTTTCGTCCCATAACACTATTGGGGTCATTTATACCATCTGGGGTATGAAAATACTATCTGGCCCCAATAAGGGACAATTCTCGGATGCTTTGGAATATGAAAAAGCATAACACATGTGACTGTGACTGTAAACAAACTGTTTGTTAATGTCATCAAGCATGCATTTACCCATATCTATGTATGTCAGTGTCACTCAGACATGATTTATTAATTTATTATTGTTGTCAGACTCATTGCATTCAAGAGCTTGGGGAGGGGTGAGGCAAAAAGCAAAAATTCATAAAAAATTAGCAAAAAGGGATAACATGTTTTCCTAAAAATTTGGAGTCATAGGAGACTAAAGGTGGGTATATACCAAATTCTAGGACAAATAGAACCAGTTTGATTTGGCCTGAGCCCGGAACCAAACTTTTTGAAAGATTTGGTGAACTGGAACCAACCGAACCTTGAATGGTTCAATCATCTTTACATGTTACATAAAAGTAAATGGCTTGGTACAAAGTAACAATGTGCAAAGACAACAAAGACAAGCAGCATATGACTAGAAGGTCAAATACAAATAGCACAGTTACATACTCACAAACCATATGAACTGAGGTATGGCACTTTAAGAACATTCACACCTAAAGATGGTTAAAATAAGAAGGGATTAAGAAAGAAAAGAAACAAAAAGAGAAAAAAGACATTGGGGGGGGGGTGGGTTTCAATAGGAAGACAAGGGAGGAGAATATAGAGAGGAAGCAAAGTAGCGAAGAGCCCCTGGATGAAGAGGTAAGGAGGAGTGAAGAGAATCATATGATTTGTGCAGTGAAGTCTTTCCATGGAGGGAGTCGAGAATACATACTCTAGTTCACGGAAAGAAGTCTGTGAATTAAAGGAATTTTAATAAGAACATTGACACTGTATCAATATATGTCAAATATATGCAGGCTGTAAATTGGAACATGCTTTTACTTTATAGTTGATATGTGCAGTGTCCTACTCAGTGAAGTTCGTGGGCCCCTGTATAACTTTGGGCATATGTGTATTAATGTATGGATGTATCAAGCTATAATTCCTTATAGCAGGCTGTTCTAGTGTTATTACATCTATTCACCCATAGGTGTGGAACAGCACAAGTCCAATATGTAGCTGCCACTTTAGCCCCTTGGCCCTGATTAAGCTGAAGGAGTGTGGGCAGATCTCTTACAGCTCATTGAGCGCTGTGTATACAGCGATATAGAAGGCAGGGACACCTGGGAACTGTCCCTGCGTTCTCTCTGGGTTGCCCTGCTGTCACTGACAGTGGGCCCCCCGCTCGGCAGCTGCACGATTAGTGTGCAGATGCCATCTCTGAATGGACGTTCCAGGCGGTCCATTCAGAGATAAACATCCACCCATAGGATGTTTATATCCTATGGGTGGATGTGAAGTGGTAAAGAAACTCATTATCAAGCCTGTTACTAGGATTACAACTGAGATATTATTTGGATTATCATCTTTGCCATATAAATGAACTGTACTAATGACTCTGAGGCAAGTGATTAAATAAAGGGAGGAAGCAGGTCCACGTCCCTGCAGGACATGTCCTGCCTAAGCCCGCTATAGCACCTTCAGCTCTGCTGGATATGGAGGCCACAGTTTGGAGCCTCATCAGCTAGGAGGAAAAGTTCCCCTGATTAAGCTAGTCAGACTACAGAGAGAGAAGTTGCAGCCTAAAGCAGAAAGCAAAGATTCCATTTGAGCCTGTCAGCGCAACAAAGCCAGAGAGCAGCAGATATAGCAGTGTCGAGTTTGTTTGCCTGCCAGAGTTAATGCTAACGCCTTCTGGAGGCAAGATAAAGTCTGTAAACTGTTGGAGAAACGTTTATTCAAGTAAAGCTGCTATTGAACTTCACACAAGGTCTGAACTCATTTCATTACTTTTGTTTTGGACCAAGCGGTGCTGGAGTCACAAACACCAGGGACTCTGCCGCCAAGGCACCTTAACAAAAACCCATTCCACTCAGGGCACCTCAAACATCATCTGGCGGGGCTTCCCTGGACAAACAGAGGAGGAACTGGTACTGTCCTCCCCATCACTGCACGCCAGCCCAGGAAAGCTCCGCTAACCGTGAGTAAATAGACTACTACCCACATCGGCCCACCGTGCCTCATGTGTTGCCCCTGTGGACCCGATCACTGCATATGCACCTAAAAGCTTTATCAATATGTACGCAAGAAAACTGTAGTTTTCATTTTCTGCCACATGGATTTTATGATGATATACCAAAGTTATTAAGAGTTTGATGAATGTGGTGCATCATACACTATGTAGTTTTCTTTTTGAGACTGGTACTAGAAACACCAGTCTTAATGTTTCTCAATAAATTCTCCCTTAGGTTTATTATCTCTATGCCATATATTAATGAGCAGGATGAGTCTGCCATCAATACGGTAAAAGTGACAAGTCTTACTTTTGATGTCTCCTGATGCCCATATATAGATCTCAGAAGGTCCTGGGTTTCAAACTGAAACACTGGTCCCAAGAAGGTTTATCTATCTGTCACCCATATGTTTTACTTTTGAGCAGAGAAACAAACTACTAGATTTTTTCTCAAACTGTGAAAAATTGGCATAGTAAGACGAGCGACGGCAAATATAGCTACAAAGGAACTGTCAGAATTGGGCCAAAAGTACTGTACAGTGTAATTTCATTAATTTGGGATATGGAAAACAATATTTCTGTTGTGAGTTGTGCATAAAAATGTGGCTAGTTTATGATCAAATCTTAGTGCACAATTGTATATCATATCAACAAGGATCAGAGAATGGGGGTGGTCATCAGAGCATGGGTCTAAAGACCCTATGGTGTTACCTTATTCTTTCCCTATCAATTCTATTTATATTGAACGGTAACATTTAACAAAATATATTGCATCAAAATTCTATTTAAACATGTCAGATGGTCCAAAATTAAAATCTAGCACCTCAGTGGTGCGAATTACATTTTATATAACATAGGAATTTTACATAACATAGTAATGTACAGTTCATTTGTATCTTAATATTATGTCATGACTTATGCAACTTGTAGGACTTATTTAATAGTGTAACTCTTTTGTGAAGTGTTGTCTCTTACTGTACGTACAGTACATCTGCAGTATGTATCTGTAAAATGTATTACCACTATTAATCATTCATTTTCCAAGTAATTTTTCAAATGTTGTCTCATCCAGGCTTGGAGGGATGGAAGTAATTGAGTAATTTGTCCATGTCTGTTTGGTATTTATTGTGGAAACTAGTAGAGAAATTGTACAGGATATCTCAGCACTGTTCACCTTTACAGTGCATGGTGATAGTACTAATGTTGACAGTTTAAGCATATGAAAGATAGTGGATCCAGAAGACCCGAAAAACTTGAGGCGCCAGAGGATGGTAGGAATAAGCGTGAAGGAGACAGAATAGTATAGAGGCTGCTCAGGGGTTTATCATGCAGACCCAATTGTCTGCATGTGTAGGACAAGTGTGATAGGAGGAGATAGGAGGGTTAATGGGTGGTGGGATACCACGCAAACACACCTATTCCGAAAACCCAAAACGAGCACCAGTATCTTGTATATAATCTTGGATTTCTATTGAGTGGTCTATAAAATTGTAAAGACACCTCGTGCAATAGATGTGGCGTATGTAGGAGTCCAGGGGACCGATGTCCGTGGAACTGTAAAGCCAACAGATAGCAGGTAAGTATAACATAAACGTTAAAACATATTTGTAAAAATGTGTATAAAAGGATACGTGTATCATATAGTATACAAAAGTATCATAGACTTTTACTCACTTCACGAGGGGGGCGGTTTATCAGGATAAGCATAATACACCTGTAAACCTTACACCCCCCCAGCCTGGATCCCTTCTAGGATGTTACAAGATGAAGGCAGCCAATCAAAAGGGGCTTTTGTTCAGTTGTCTTTATTGCAGTATAAAATCCGTCTCAACGCGTTTTGGGACAGGCACGTCCCTTCATCAGGAGCATATGGCATATAGTGTACATATATGGGGTATGTATACCCCGAGGGTAATGAGAAAAAAGACCACCAGAATAAGTGGGAGGATCCTTCCTCTCTGGAGAAGTCCCGGCAATCCGGAGGCAGAAGTGCCGGGTTGTGGTGGTGTGCATGACCTGAACTACTGCGTGTGAGACTGGAGAGCATCAATAGCTGGTGCGCCTGCCCAGGAACTTTAAGCATGGCGCTTCTTCCTGGAGCCCCTTGGTGGCTTGTGCGCAGATCCGGATGTTGACTCTCGGTGAGGGTGCATTCCAAGCTGGAACGAATGTTCACTTTCCGACTTATGTTGTTTCCTTGGTTGCTGGGTCCCTGCATATCTTATCTTTACGAGGATACCAATGTTCAAATTTGTTGTTGGGGTATAAAGAGGAGCCTCTTTAGTAAAAGAATGGTGGTGGTGTTTTTTTTTTTTTTAGGTCAGACCTCAAGCTGACTGTGGTTCACAATTAGGAAAAAAAGGGGCGGGACAACAACAGGCAATCAGATTTCAGCTTTTACCCTTAATGAAAAGCAGCTGCTATTATCACAGTTTAAATGCCAAGTGTCCCAAACTTAGCACAATTACTCACTGGGTGACTGGGGAAAATTGGGTGGAGCCTAAAATAGCCAATCAGATTTCACCTATTGACTTCAATGTAAAACTTTCAAATACTGCCATTCTCACAGTTTTAAAGCCAGAGGCCCCGACCTGGCACAGACCATGACTGGGCCTAAAATTCTGAAAACTGGGCGAAGCTTAAAACAGCCAATCAAATATTACCTAGTGCTATTCAATGGGAGTATTTAAATTGCTGCCTTCTTACACTGTTAATGGTAGGGTCTTCAAACTTGGTACATTTGGTTACTGGGTTTTGGGAATTTAAATGTAAAAAAGTGGGCGGAACCACAAACAACCAATCAGATTTCCCTCTTGACTTCAATGAGAAAATTTAAAAAGCTGTTATTCTTACAATATGAAAGCCAGAGTCCCCAAACTGGCACCATGGGTCACTGGGTGAGTGTGGTTAGAATTTAGGAAAAGTGGGTAGAGCCTTTAACAGCCAATGACATTTCAGCCATTCGTTTTATATGGGAAAATTTAAATTACTGCCGCTCTTTGTTAATGGCAGGGTCCTCAAATTTGGCACAGTCAGTTATAGGGTGACTTGGGTTAAAATTTTAAAAAGTGGGTGGAGCCACAAACAGCCAATCAGATTTCAAGCCAACATCCTGTGGTTTCTTCAGAAACAATAGCATCTAGTTAGAAATGATCTTGGACAACCCCTTTAACCACTTCCCATCTGGGCCATTTGCCCCCTTCCAGACCAGGCCTAATTTAGCAAATCTGATATATCTCACTTTATGTGGTAATAACTTTGGAACGCCTTTACTTATCCAAGTCATTCAGAGATTGTTTTCTCGTGACACATTGTACTTCATGATAGTCATAAATTTGAGTCAATATATTTCACTGTTATTTATGAAAAAATCCCAAATTTACAGAAAATTTTGAAAAATTCACAATTTTATAAATTTCAATTTCTCTGCCTTTAAAACAGAAAGTGATACCTCATAAAATATTTATTACTTAACATTCCCCATATGTCTACTTTATGTTGGCATCATTTTGGAAATGTCATTTAATTTTTTTAGGACGTTATACTACTACAGAGGGATCTGGATAGATTGGAGGCTTGGGCAGATAAGTGGCAGATGAGGTTTAACACTGACAAATATAAAGTTATGCACATGGGAAGGAATAATGCAAGTCACCCGTACATAATAAATGGTAAAACACTCGGTAACACTGACATGGAAAAGGATCTAGGAATTTTAATAAACAGCAAACTAAGCTGCAAAGTGTCAGGCAGCTGCTGCAAAGGCCAATAAGATAATGGGTTGCATCAGAAGGGGCATAGATGCCCGTGATAAGTACATAGTACTGCCACTTTACAAATCACTAGTCAGACCACACATGGAGTACTGTGTACAGTTCTGGGCTCCTGTAAACAAGGCAGACATAGCAGAGCTGGAGAAGGTCCAGAGGAGGGCAACTAAAGTAATACCTGGAATGGGGCAACTACAGTACCCTGAAATATTATCAAAATTAGGGTTATTCACTTTAGAAAAAAGACGACTGAGGGGAGATCTAATTAATATGTATAAATATATCAGGGGTCAGTACAGAGATCTATCCCATCATCTATTTATCCCCAGGACTGGGACTGTGACTGTGACGAGGGGACATCCTCTGCGTCTGGAGGAAAGAAGGTTTGTACACAAACATAGAAAAGGATTCTTTACGGTAAGAGCAGTGAGACTATGGAACTCTCTGCCTGAGGAGGTGGTGATGGTCAGTACAATAAAGGAATTCAAGAGGGGCCTGGATGTATTTTTGGAGCGTAATAATATTACAGGCTATAGCTACTAGAGAGGGGTCGTTGATCCAGGGAGTTATTCTGATTGCCTGATTGGAGTCGGGAAGGAATTTTTTATTCCCCTAAAGTGGGGAAAATTGGCTTCTTCCTCACAGGTTTTTTTTTTTGCCTTCCTCTGGATCAGCTTGCAGGATGACAGGCCGAACTGGATAGACAAATGTCTTTTTTCGGCCTTATGTACTATGTTACTATGTTACTATGTTAAAAGGCTTAGAAGTTTAGAAGCAATTCTTCTAATTTTTAAGAAAATTGCCAAAACCCACTTTTTAAGGACCAGTTCAGGTCTGAAGTCACTTTGTGGGGCCTACATAGTGGATACCCCCATAAATGACCCCATTGTAGAAACTACACACCTCAAGTTACTTAAAACCGATTTTTACAAACTTTGTTTACCCTCTAGGCGTTCCACAAGAATTAAAGGAAAATGGAGATCAAATTTTTTAATTTTACTTTTTTGGCAGATTTTCCATTTTAATCCAATTTTTTCTTTAACACATCAATGGTTAACAGCCAAACAAAACTCAATATTTATTACCCAGATTCTGCGGTTTACAGAAACACCCCACATGTGGTCATAAACTGCTGTATGGGCACACGGCAGGGCGCAGAAAAAAAGGAACTCCACATGGTTTTTAGATGCCATGTCCCATTTGAAGCCCCCCTGATGCACCCTTACAGTAGAAACTCCCAAGAAGTGATCCGATTATGGAAACTAGGGGATAAGGTACCAGTTTTATTGGTACTATTTTTGGGTACATATGATTTTTTCATCATTCATTATAACTCTTTATGGGGCAAGGTGACCAAAAAAATTGGTTGTTTTAGCACAGTTTTTATTTATTTATTTTTACAGCGTTCACCTGAGGGGTTCGGTCAAGTGACATTTTTATAGAGCAGATTGTTACAGACGTGGCGATACCTAATATGTATACTTTTTCTTATTTATTTAAGTTTTACATAATAATAGCATTTTTGAAACAAAAAAATTATGTTTTAATGTGTTCATGTTCTGAGAGCTATAGTTTTTTTAGTTTTTGAGATATTTTCTTATGTAGGAGCTCATTTTTTTCGGGATGAGGTGACGGTTTTATTGGTACCATTTTGTGGGACATACGCCTTTTTGATCACTTGGTGTTGCACTTTTTGTGATGTAAGGTGACAAAAATTGCTTGTTTTGACACCGTTTTTTTTTTTTTACGGTGTTCACCCGAGGGGTTAGGTCATGTGATTTTTTTATAGAGCTGGTTTTTATGGATGCGGCAATACCTAATATGTATACTTTTTTTTATTTATTTCACTTTAACACAATAATAGCATTTTTGAAACAAAAAAAATTATGTTTTAGTGTCTCCATGTTCTAAGAGCTATAGTTTTTTTTATTTTTTGAGGGATTTTCTTATGTAGGGGCTCATTTTTTGCGGGATGAGGTGACGGTTTTATTGGTACCATTTTGTGGGACATACGCCTTTTTGATCACTTGGTGTTGCACTTTGTGATGTAAGGTGACAAAAATTGCTTTTTTTGACAGTTATTTATTATTATTATTTTATGGTGTTTTTTTTTATTTTTTTAACACTTTATTTTTTATTTTTTTATTTTACACTTTTCGTCCCCCATAAGGTTATACAAGACCTCTGGGGGACATTTACTTTACTTATTTTTATTTTTTTCACTGTTGATTTCTCCTGTAACTGGGGCTGACATAGTATCCCCAGTTACAGGAGAAATACACCCCCCCAGAGAGGCTGTACAGCGCTGTACAGCCTCAGTGCAGGGCTGAAAAAGTTCTCTGGAAGACCTCACACAGCTTCACATGACCGCCGGGCCGGAACAGGAAGCGCATAGCGCTTCCTGCTCTGTATGCACAGCGCTCGGTGAGCAGCACTGTCCCTGCCTTCTCTCTGGGTTACCCTGCAGCTGCAGTTTCTGAACGGACGTTCTCGAACGTCCATTCAGAAATAGAGAACCACCTCCCGGACGTTTATAGTCAACGTGCGGACGGAAGGTGGTTAAAGAAGCACTCTAGTAATTTATTTTGCTTCTATAGGTTTTTATTAAAAGCTACACTGTGCTAGCCTTACTGTCATTGGTCTGTCACCTCTAATCTGACAGTCAGTAGTTTTAGAGTACAGTCATGCCAAATCGGAGTACATTCCATTTTTTTTGCGGAACCATTGAAATGAATGGTTCCGTATACGGAACGCAAAAAACGTCCAGTAAACGGGAAAAAAAACGTCCGTGTGCAGGAGGCCTTGGGCCATGCCATCTTTATTGCTGCTACTTTCAATAATCTGGGCAAGTTCAATCCTCCTCCTGCATGACACTAGTAAACTAGAATAGAATACCTTTGAGTGGCTATGCCTGCCACTTGAGTATATTTTATTCCTCTTTCCTTGTCCAATATGTCTGACATTACCCATTGCTGACTGAGGCACCACTTGGGCGGAATACATGTATATTTATTAAGAAGTTTTTTGTCACGTCCTTGGGACTGTGTCTTGTGCTGTGTAAGAATTAGTAGTCAATACAATTAAATATTATGGCTTTTACATGAATGTAATCTCTTCCTCATACGTTTGTGATTATTTCTCTTGAGGAGTAATAAAGAATGTAACAGAAACTAAAATTAAGCTCACTGGCTATCTGTGTGATTATCTGTTTAACAGTAATTAGAGGATTTGCTTTTCTTTTTTGCTTACTAATCCTTGTTAAAATAGAACTCCCAGCAGAATGTTTATTCTCTGGCCTGCTAGAATGTGATGTCATGTGACCAACTCTCTGATGATCTCCAACTGACACAGGACAGGAAGTCAGTTACTTCTCTATTCATTCCTATGAGACTGGCATTGAGGCTGCCATAGGAATACATAGAGAAACTGACTTCCTGTCCACACATAAGAAGCTGTGTTATTTGGAGAGTCTGATTGCTGGTCACATGACACAGATGAGAAGCAGAAGGAAGGTATAACTCACAAATACAGACACTGGTGAGAAAATGACATTCACTACAGATTACATCATGGACCTTTCTAACAGGTCAGAGAATAACATTTTTGGTGGGAGTTCTTCTTTAAGCAATTGTTGTATTTTACTTCTGAGTGCCTATATGAGTCTATGGATCCTCTTCCTGGTGAGACCAACTGGTAGAGAAACTGACATTCATGAATTTCCCTTCATTGGTGTTTATTCAGAAAGGTTCAAAAAAACTTCCACATATTCATTTCTCTCAAGGACCAGAAGTCACTATAGACAATATCATCGGAGCTTAGTCAACTAAACATAACGGAGGAAACATTTGCAAAAGTTGTAAAGTTTGACACACACCATTTTTTTGGACAAAAAGGGCAGCTTTTTGTGATTTTATGCCACTTTTAGAAACTGTGCATGGTTAGCTAGATGAGTATGTATATGCCCGATTTGGCAAGCATGACTTTTTCAAAATGTCACAAAAAATGCAATCTCACTCCAATAGGGTTTGGCATAAAAAGTAGAGAAATATCTCTAGACAAAAAAAGTTTTTTTTATAGGTGTACCAAACTAATCAAACAACATGAGACATTTGATTAGATGGCACAAATTACAGCAACACAGACTCAAGAAAAAATTTGATAAATCTTCCCAAATGTATGTTTTTGGATTTCTGTGAGATATTTTTTTTCTTAAATACGTTTACTAGCAGGGAATATTTTTATGTTTCAAGAGGCTTTTTATTTAGAAATAAAACGCAATAATATATCAATAGGAGATGTTAACAGAATAAAGTACAGACAGGGTATGAAGTATAAGACAGAAAACCACCCCACACAGAGCAATATTCATACATAAAAGGTCCAAATAACACAGCTACATCAAGCATCAAAACTAAAGATGAGCGAACTAGTAGAGACTCGGCTTAGTTCATGTTTGCCGAATTTTACTAAGTTTGGTTCAAACCCGAATCGGTTTGGGCTGAACCAAAGTTTCTCCAATTGCCATAAAAATTGGTGTATAGCACCCTCTAGCCTCCTAGGACTCATAATGTTTCGGAAAACTTGTTATCTCTTTTCATTCATTTGTTATGATTTTTTTCTTTTTCCTTCCCCCCCTCCCCAAGCTCTGGAATGAAATGACAGCAATAGTAAATGATGTCTAAGTCACACATATATAGTTGTGTGGTAAACATACAGCGTGTTTAAAAACACACCGCACCTGCACATGTGTTATGCTTTTTCATATTCCAAGGTTTCCAAAAATTGTTCCTTATCGGGGCAGATAATGTTTAAACACACACAGTGTTATGGGATAAAAAAATTTATAAATAAAAAGGGGGCCTGGGGGACCATGAGTCCAAACAATATCAGGGTCAGAATGCCTGCCCATACGACATGCACAAATGTCAGAAGAAAAAGTGGCTTGTTGCGAACAAGCCTATAAAAATTCTCCCTTTTAATTGGGAGCAGCACAGCATGGATGTGGAAAGGGTACAGATATAATGGCATGTGGTGGCATAGTAGCGCCAGCAGGGGCAGTATTTAGCATGGAAATTACAAGGCAGTAGAACGGCTGGATATGGGTAATAGTAGTAATGGTAGTGGTAGCAGTGGCAGATGCTTGTATTAATAGTGGTGGCACTAGGGGATAAGCAGCAAGGAGCAGCAGCAGCTGAGGCAGCGGTGGTTGTAGCAGCAGCCATATGGTACATGTTGTCAGGCAGGCAGCAGCATGATGGAACCAGTAGCAGGCTTATGGACGATGATGGTTGGCAGGCCGCAGCAGGGGCGTGATATAGGTGGTGGCATGATGGAGGCAGCAGCAGATATACTGAACGTGATAGTTGGCAGGTTGCAGCAGTAGCATGATGGTGGCTGAATAGAGGGACAGTTTATGGTCTATGATAAATCTCCCCCCATGAGTGCATCTCTGGTCTGTGCCCCACTACTATATCTTAAGAACCATTAAATGTTTTAAACAATACATGTTTTTACGTCCATCTTTTCAAAAATTGAACCGTCAATTTTTTATGCTGCCTCAGATTTGAGAAATATTGTGTTTTCTTTTTCTTTGACAATCAAAAACGTTCTAACCAAAACTCATAAGTTAATAACATGCACTGTACATACAATACATTACATTTGGTTCCCTGGTGGAGCTTTCTCTTTACTCTTTTTACCTGTAAGTACTATATGTAATATAGCTTTTATTTTTATATAAAGTTGCATTTTCAATTTTTGCATATGGAAACAATGAAAACTTAAAATAGTCAAAGCATGCTCTGAATAATGGTAGAACTACTGTATATTTCTTATTCTGTAAGAAATTACATTCGGCAGACACATTTACCAACTTGGAAAAAAAATCTGCTGCTCAAACTCTCGTCTCAATGTTCTTTTCACAAATTAACCAGGTCTGATTATTTCCTTCTTAACATTCCGCTAAAACCATAGCTCAGCTTAAATGTCATCCACGTGAGTATCTATTCTAGCAGATCTTTAAGCTATGCATGGTCACTTTAGCCGCATACATTTGGCCAGAACAGTTTCCCTGAGATTTACTGATGTGTGAAGATACCTATTACAGGTATTTTGCTCTAATTTTCTCTGCCAGATGACTTTCTTCTTAGCCTTTACTTATCAGAACGAGCAGCACAATGTGCTAACAATATAACAGCTGTTTTATTCAGCTCTTCTTTGTTTTATGAGCAGATCTATGTAATTAATCAGTCGCACACTATTCTCCATTGAAAAGAAGTATTCTGCAGTAAATCAGCCAGGGGGCTCAGTATTAACTTGATTGTTTTTTTTTTTTTTTTTGTTAGTGACCTTCAGTGGGACATTTTAAATGAATGTAGTAGTCTCCTATTGTCTCCACTTAATTGTTCCATTAAAAAAAAATTTGTATCATTTTATTTTGAGTAAATGAGCCAACATTGTAATATTTCCCACTGGACTTCATTTTAAACATCTGAATATATTTCTAGCTATCTAATATATTCATAATATCATTTATGTCTTCTCTTTATATTCAGAAATATTTTTGCTGAAGTCTCGAGTTCATTGTCCTCTTGTAATGGCATGTGTGCCCCCCAACTAAAAGCAAAGTTTATTATAACACCAATCATGTGGTTTAGATCTTCAAACATGAATGAAAAATACATACAAATACATACAGTATATGGACAAAAGTACTGAGACACGAGGCAGTACACCTACAGGAGCTTTTATGACATCGTATTCTGAATCCATAGGCCTTAATATGAAATTGGTACCCCCTTTGCCGCTAAAACAGCTTCTACTTTTATGGGAAGGCTTTAAACTAAATTTTGGAGTGTCTGTAGGAATTTTTGCCCATCCATCCAGAAGAGCATTGAAGAAGTCAGACACTGATGTTGGATGAGAGAGCTTGGTTCTCAATCATGATTTTAGTTCATTCCAAAGGTGTTTGATGGGGTTGATGAGTTCTTCTTTACCAAACTTGCCCAATCATGCCTTTACGGACCGTACTGTAACAGAAAAGAGCCTTCTTCAAACTCTTTCCACAAAGTGGGAAGCATGCAATTGTCCAAAATGTGTTGGTATGCTGAAGCAGTGAGACTTCCCTTCACAAAAACTAGGGGCCCTAGGCCAACCCCATAAAAATAAAAACATTGGCTCATAGCATTCCCCAACCAAACTTTACAGTTGGCAGAATCCAGTCAGGAAGGCAACAATCCCCTGGTATTTACCAAACCCAGACTCATCCATCAGACTTCCAGATAGAGAAGCAGGATTAATAATTTTCTCATAGAACACATTATCAATGCTCCAGAGTCCATTGGTGGCATACTTAACACCACTTCATCGAATGCTTGTGGTTAGTGATGTAAAGCTTGCATACAGCTGCTTAGCCATGGAAACCCATGCCATGAAGCTCCTGGCAGCGCACAATTGATTTTTTTTGCTGATGCTAATACTTGAGAAGGTTTGAAATTCTGCAGTTATTGAGTCAGAGTGTTGGCGACTTTTATCATATAACCATGGTTATTTTGACCGACTTAACATGTTAACAAAGCAAAAACGCATTAGAGTATTACAATCTAGGAAATAAAATGACCATTTTTGCACAGCTGGATTAAAACGAAAATTAAGTTAAAAAGTTTAAGAAAAAACAAAACCTTTTTTTCTCAAAATACAAATCCTATTTCTCCGTTTTACAAATAAAAATAAATAAACCTGAAAAATCAAAATGGCCTAGTCACCATTTTTGGTTACTTCTCCCAAAAAGAATTAGTGATTAAAAAAAATCATACATAACGCAAAATTGCATGAATACAAATTTATAGGTTGTCCTGCAACAAAAGAGGCTTTACACAGCTTCATAAATTAAAATATAAAAAAGTTATAGGTATCAGAATATTTTATTAAGTATTTAAACTTAAGACAGAATATAAAGTTGGTGTCATTGTACTCATACTGAATAAATGTAACATATAATTTTACTGCACAGTGAATGCCATAAATGTAAAGTCTGTAAAACGATGGCGCTATAACATTTTTATTCTAATTCGACCCAATAATAATTAGCTTTCCTGCTTCCCAATGCATTGTATGGAATATTAAATGGTGTCATTAGACAGTAAAACTTGTCCCACAAAAACAAGCTATATGAATACAAAAATTCCAACGCAGTGGTTTTTGGAATACAGGGAATAAAAAATTAAAAAACAACTGAAAAATGAACATTTCTGTTCAGAAGGGGTGTAATATGTCTAGAAACCTCCTGAGCACTGCTAGTGTTGGAGACGAATCTACACAAGATGTAAGAACATAGCACTATCTTGTGTAATAGAAACTACATAGGACACAAGAATGCTCAGTGGAGAACAGCAAGGGGTCCTCCCCATCCAGTAGGCCTGATTATGCTAGGGGCTGATGCAAACTAAAGAGACTAAGAAAGTTTAATTTAATTAATTTATGCTTATAATTAAGATCCATAATGCTTCTAATACTGTTGTCATTTGGCATGTGAGTCTACACCCAAACTAAATCCATCGGGATTCAGTCTTGGTACACAATAATGCATAAAAAAATAAATGATGAATGCTTTTGTATTTTCAGAATCTTCAATACAATCTATTACTATAATAACTACCCCCATCCTAAAACTTGAAATCCGTTATGTGTCCAATTTAGCAACTTAAAAATATTCTTTGATTTGTGTCTGAATCAATTCTAAACAAATCAAATATGCTCCAATTGGACTGAAAATTGTTATATGGAACTCTGATGTCTTATAGGATTCAGATGTTTAATTTTTTTTTATTATCTAATTTTTTTAAACTTATTTTTGCTCCCCCCCTTTAAGCTCTTTAACGCAATGACAGCAATAGTAAATAATATCACACTGAAATACTCTATATAGCTATGTGTAAATGCATAGCTGCTGATATTAACAAACTGCGTGTTTAACACCTTCACGCCCAGCGCCGTACATGTGTTTAACCACCTCAGCCCCCCTAGCTTAAACACCCTTAATGACCAGGCCACTTTTTACACTTCTGCACTACACTACTTTCACCGTTTATTGCTCGGTCATGCAACTTACCACCCAAATGAATTTTACCTCCTTTTCTTCTCACTAATAGAGCTTTCATTTGGTGGTATTTCATTGCTGCTGACATTTTTACTTTTTTTGTTATTAATCGAAATTTAACGATTTTTTTTGCAAAAAAATGACATATTTCATTTTCAGTTGTAAAATTTTGCAAAAAAAACGACATCCATATATAAATTTTTCTCTAAATTTATTGGTCTACATGTCTTTGATTAAAAATAAAATGTTTGGGTAAAAGTTATAGCGTTTACAAACTATAGTACAAAAATGGGAATTTCCGCTTTTTGAAGCAGCTCTGACTTTCTGAGCACCTGTCATGTTTCCTGAGGTTCTACAATGCCCAGACAGTAGAAAAACCCCACAAATGACCCCATTTCGGAAAGTAGACACCCTAAGGTATTCGCTGATGGGCATAGTGAGCTCATAGAACTTTTTATTTTTTGTAACAAGTTAGCGGAAAATGATGATTTTTTTTTTTTCTTACAAAGTCTCATATTCCACTAACTTGTGACAAAAAATAAAAACTTCCATGAACTCACTATGCCCATCACGAAATAGCTTGGGGTGTCTTCTTTCCAAAATGGGGTCACTTGTGGGGTAGTTATACTGCCCTGGCATTTTAGGGGCCCAAATGCGTGCGAAGTAGTTTGAAATCAAAATCTGTACAAAAATGGCCGGTGAAATCCGAAAGGTGCTCTTTGGAATGTGGGCCCCTTTGCCCACCTAGGCTGCAAAAAAGTGTCACACATGTGGTATTGCCATACTCAGGAGAAGTTGGGCAATGTTTTTTGGGGTGTCATTTTACATATACCCATGCTGGGTGAGAGAAATATCTTGGCAAAAGACAACTTTTCCCATTTTTTTATACAAAGTTGGCATTTGACCAAGATATTTATCTCACCCAGCATGGGTATATGTAAAATGACACCCCAAAACACATTTCCCAACTTCTCCTGAGTACGGCAATACCACATGTGTGACACTTTTTTGCAGCCTAGGTGGGCAAAGGGGCCCACATTCCAAAGAGCACCTTTAGGATTTCACCGGCCATTTTTTACAGATTTTGATTTCAAACTACTTACCACACATTAGGGCCACTAGAATGCCAGGGCAGTATAACTACCCCACAAGTGACCCCATTTTGGAAAGAAGACACCCCAAGGTATTCCGTGAGGGGCATGGCGAGTTCCTAGAATTTTTTATTTTTTGTCACAAGTTAGCGGAAAATGATGATTTTTTTTTTCTTACAAAGTCTCATATTCCACTAACTTGTGACAAAAAATAAAAACTTCCATGAACTCACTATGCCCATCACGAAATACCTGGGGGTGTCTTCTTTCCAAAATGGGGTCACTTGTGGGGTAGTTATACTGCCCTGGCATTTTAGGGGCCCTAATGTGTGGTAAGTAGGTAAATGACCTGTGAAATCCTAAAGGTGCTCTTTGGAATGTGGGCCCCTTTGCCCACCTAGGCTGCAAAAAAGTGTCACACATGTGGTATCGCCAAATTCAGGAGAAGTTGGGCAATGTGTTTTGGGGTGTCTTTTTACATATACTCATGCTGGGTGAGAGAAATATACATATACTCATGCTGGGTGAGATTTTGATTTCAAACCACTTCTCACGCATTCGGGCCCCTAAAATGCCAGGGCAGTATAACTACCCCACAAGTGACCCCATTTTGGAAAGAAGACGCCCCAAGGTATTTCGTGATGGGCATAGTGAGTTCATGGAAGTTTTTATTTTTTGTCACAAGTTAGTGGAATATGAGACTTTGTAAGAAAAAAAAAAATCATCATTTTCCGCTAACTTGTGACAAAAAATAAAAAATTCTAGGAACTCGCCATGCCCCTCACGGAATACCTTGGGGTGTCAACTTTTCCCATTTTTTATACAAAGTTGGCATTTGACCAAGATATTTATCTCACCCAGCATGGGTATATGTAAAATGACACCCCAAAACACATTGCCCAACTTCTCCTGAGTACGGCGATACCAGATGTGTGACACTTTTTTGAAGCCTAGATGCGCAAAGGGGCCCACATTCCTTTTATGAGGGCATTTTTAGACATTTGGATCCCAGACTTCTTCTCACGCTTTAGGGCCCCTAAAATGCCAGGGCAGTATAAATACCCCACATGTGACCCCATTTTGGAAAGAAGACACCCCAAGGTATTCAATGAGGGGCATGGCGAGTTCATAGAAAAAAATTTTTTTTGGCACAAGTTAGCGGAAATTGTTTTTTTTTTTTTTCTCACAAAGTCTTCCTTACCGCTAACTTGGGACAAAAATTTCAATCTTTCATGGACTCAATATGCACCTCACGGAATACCTTGAGGTGTCTTCTTTCCGAAATGGGGTCACATGTGGGGTATTTATACTGCCCTGGCATTCTAGGGGCCCTAAAGCGTGAGAAGAAGTCTGGAATATAAATGTATAAATTTTACGCATTTGGATTCCGTGAGGGGTATGGTGAGTTCATGTGAGATTTTATTTTTTGACACAAGTTAGTGGAATATGAGACTTTGTAAGAAAAAAAAATAAAAAATTTCCGCTAACTTGGGCCAAAAAAATGTCTGAATGGAGCCTTACAGGGGGGTGATCAATGACAGGGGGGTGATCAATGACAGGGGGGTGATCAGGGAGTCTATATGGTGTGATCACCCCCCTGTCATTGATCACCCCCCTATAAGGCTCCATTCAGATGTCCGTATGTGTTTTGCGGCTCCTATCCATGTATCCGTGGATCCATAAAAAACATACGGACATCTGAATGCAGCCTTACAGGGGGGTGATCAATGACAGGGGGGTGATCAATGACAGGGGGGTGATCAGGGAGTCTATATGGGGTGATCACCCCCCTATAAGGCTCCATTCAGATGTCCGTATGTGTTTTGCGGATCCGATCCATGTATCCGTGGATCCGTAAAAAACATACGGACATCTGAATGCAGCCTTACAGGGGGGTGATCAATGACAGGGGGGTGATCAGGGAGTTTATATTGGGTGATCACCCCCCTGTAAGGCTCCATTCAGACGTCTGTATGTGTTTTGCGGATCCGATCCATGTATCCGTGGATCCGTAAAAAACATACGGACATCTGAATGCAGCCTTACAGGGGGGTGATCAATGACAGGGGGGTGATCAATGACAGGGGGGTGATCAGGGAGTCTATATGGGGTGATCACTCCCTGTCATTGATCACCCCCCTGTAAGGCTCCATTCAGACGTCCGTATGTGTTTTGCGGATCCGATCCATGTATCAGTGGATCCGTAAAAATCATACGGACGTCTGAATGGAGCCTTACAGGGGGGTGATCAATGACAGGGGGGTGATCAATGACAGGGGGGTGATCAGGGAGTCTATATGGGGTGATCACCCCCTGTCATTGATCACCCCCCTGTAAGGCTCCATTCAGAAGTCCGTATGTGTTTTGCGGATCCGATCCATGTATCAGTGGATCCGTAAAAATCATACGGACGTCTGAATGCAGCCTTACAAGGGGGTGATCAATGATAGGGGGGTGATCAGGGAGTCTATATGGGGTGATCGCCCCCCTGTAAGGCTCCATTCAGACGTCTGTATGTGTTTTGCGGATCCGATCCATGTATCAGTGGATCCGTAAAAATCATACGGACGTCTGAATTGAGCCTTACAGGGGGGTGATCAATGACAGGGGGGTGATCAATGACAGGGGGGTGATCAGGGAGTCTATATGGGGTGATCAGGGGTGATCAGGGGTTAATAAGGGGTTAATAAGTGACAGGGGGGGGTGTAGTGTGGTGCTTGGTGCTACTCTTTACTGAGCTACCTGTGTCCTCTGGTGGTCGATCCAAGCAAAAGGGACCACCAGAGGACCAGGTAGCAGGTATATTAGACGCTGTTATCAAAACAGCGTGTAATATACCTGTTAGGGGTTAAAAAAATCGTATCTCCAGGATGCCAGCGAACGATCGCCGCTGGCAGGCTGGAGATCCACTCGCTTACCTTCCGATCCTGTGAACGTGCACGCCTGCGTCTCGCGAGATGACGCATATATGCGTGACTGTGCGCAGGGCTGCCGCCCCCGGAACGCGGTCCTGCGTTAGGTGGTCCGGAGGCGGTTAAAGATGGCGTCCGCTCCTGCCTGCTGAGGGCTCCATAGCTGCGGGTGGCCGCCTGCTTCGTTTAGCAGACACCCACGGCTCATGTCCGCAACAGTAATGCTGATTGCAGATATTTAACCCCTCAATCGTGACCACGGCATCTGAGCACGCTGAAACTGAAAGTGTTCACTTTCGGTGGTGCTCTGGCTCCCCAGTGTGGCTGTCGGAGGAGCCGGAGCTTGTATGCAGCAGCCCCTGTCTTTATGAATGACAGGAGGCTGCTGCATAGTATTTCCTATGAAGCCCTTGCCCTAGGGCTCCATAGGAAACTAGTAATATCATCATAGATTCCAATGCAAGTGCATTGGCTTCTATGATAATAGCAATCAGATGATTGATTGTTATAGTTCCCTATGGGGAAAAGTGTAAAAAAAAAAAAAAAAAAAAAAAAAAAAAGTTAAAAATAAAAATAAAAAAAAACAAATTCTAATCACCCCCCTTTTCCCAAAAGAAAAACAAAAGTATTAAAAATATTTAAAAAATACACATTGTGGGTGTCGGCAAATAGCAAAACGGAAAAAAGCATCCAAATGACTGATTCGCCGTTTTTGGTCGCTTCATTTTCTACAAAACATTTAGTAAAAAGTGATCAAAAAATCATACACACCCCAGAATGGTATCAATGAAAAGTTCAGATCGCCACGCAAAAAAAAAAGCTCCCAAACAGCTCCGTACACATAACTACAAAAAAAATATAGGGGTCAAAATCTGGCACAATTTTTATTTTATTTTTTCCCACTTTTGAATTTTTTTTTCACTATCAAAACACAAGAAAAACTATACATACAAGGAATCGACGGATTCGTACTGACCTGTAGAATAAAAGTAACTGGTCAGTTTTCTCGCACATCAAACGTCGTAAATAAAAAAAACTGTAAAACTGTGGTGGAATTGCATTTTCTTGCAATTTCACCCCATTTGGAATTTTTTTCCCGCTTCCCACTAAATCATATGCAGTACTAAATGGTGGCATTGCAAAGTACAACTTGTCCTGCAAAAAACAAGCCCTCATATAGCTATTTGAACAGACAAATAAAAAAGTTATGGCTCTGGGAAGGCAGAGAGCGCAAAACGAAAATGCACAAAAAATAAATAAAAAACTCTGGGTTTGAAAGGGTTAAAACTAGTGTTGAGCGAACAGTTCGAGCATAGTTCGGGTCCGTACCGAATTTTGGGGTGTTCGTGACACGGACCCGAACCCGAACTTTTTCGTAAAAGTTCGGGTTCGGGTTCGTCGTTCGGCATGTATTTTGGCGCATTTTGAAAGGCTGCAAAGCAGCCAATCAACATGCATCATACTACTTGCCCTAAGATGCCATCGCAGCCATGCCTACTATTGGCAAGGCTGTGATTGGCCAAGTGCAGCATGTGACTCAGCCTCTTTATAAGCTTGTGCGCACGTCGGGACGTGCTCACTCCCGATGTGAATAGAACAGGGTTAGACGCAGCTGATGCTAGGGCGAGAATAGGCAGGGATAATTGAATAACTGGAAGCAAATTTCTCTCCTCCACCTGTGATTCATCTGAACAACTGCAGCTGAGCTGCTTTTTTGATAGGGATTGGCTATTTTTAGAGTGGCCAGAGTGATTTTTCCATCCACATGTACCCGGGCTGACCGCCGGCCGCCATTTTGCGACTTGTAGTGCTGCAGCAGAAGCTGCCACAGTGTGCATTCCAAAGCTCCAAACAAGTCAGACATCTACACCTGGGATTCAGACCAATAGCGATTTAGCAGCACAGTCCAAGGCTATTTTTTTTAAAGGTTGTGCAGACCATTTTGTGGCACATGTTACTGGGCTGATAGGCGGCGGCCATCTTGGGACTAGTGCTGCAGCACAATCTCTCCCAACGTCCATTAATCACTTGTAATAGTGGTCTGTGCCATTGAAATCCTACATCAGGGACTTGGGTGTGCTTGTGTCACCCCTACTAATACCAGTCCACCTGTAATCCATACAGTGAAAAGCCATAAAGTATTCCAGTGAGGGAATTTTTTTTTTATTTAAAAAAGGCCAAGTTAGTTTATCTGGCGTTCAATATACTAGATACAGTTAGGCCTGCGTTTCATACATCTGGAATTAGCAAACTAATGTGCTGGGGTTGGGAAAACATATATGTACCCATACTAGAATCTGTCAAAGAAAGCGGTACTCACATATAACAGTCATTCCATCTGTAATCCATACAGTGAAAAGCCATAAAGTATTCCAGTGAGGGAATTTTTTATTTATTTAAAAAAGGCCAAGTTAGTTTATCTGGCGTTCAATATACTAGATACAGTTAGGCCTGCGTTTCATACATCTGGAATTAGCAAACTAATGTGCTGGGGTTGGGAAAACATATATGTACCCATACTAGAATCTGTCAAAGAAAGCGGTACTCACATATAACAGTCATTCCATCTGTAATCCATACAGTCAAAAGACTGAAAGTATTCCAGTGAGGGAGTTTTTTTTTTATTTAAAAAAGGCCAAGTTAGTTTATCTGGCGTTCAATATACTAGATACAGTTAGGCCTGCGTTTCATACATCTGGAATTAGCAAACTAATGTGCTGGGGTTGGGAAAACATATATGTACCCATACTAGAATCTGTCAAAGAAAGCGGTACTCACATATAACAGTCATTCCATCTGTAATCCATACAGTCAAAAGACTGAAAGTATTCCAGTGAGGGAATTTTTTTTATTTAAAAAAGGCCAAGTTAGTTTATCTGGCGTTCAATATACTAGATACAGTTAGGCCTGCGTTTCATACATCTGGAATTAGCAAACTAATGTGCTGGGGTTGGGAAAACATATATGTACCCATACTAGAATCTGTCAAAGAAAGCGGTACTCACATATAACAGTCATTCCATCTGTAATCCATACAGTCAAAAGACTGAAAGTATTCCAGTGAGGGAATTTTTTTTATTTAAAAAAGGCCAAGTTAGTTTATCTGGCGTTCAATATACTAGATACAGTTAGGCCTGCGTTTCATACATCTGGAATTAGCAAACTAATGTGCTGGGGTTGGGAAAACATATATGTACCCATACTAGAATCTGTCAAAGAAAGCGGTACTCACATATAACAGTCATTCCATCTGTAATCCATACAGTCAAAAGACTGAAAGTATTCCAGTGAGGGAATTTTTTTTTTATTTAAAAAAGGCCAAGTTAGTTTATCTGGCGTTCAATATACTAGATACAGTTAGGCCTGCGTTTCATACATCTGGAATTAGCAAACTAATGTGCTGGGGTTGGGAAAACATATATGTACCCATACTAGAATCTGTCAAAGAAAGCGGTACTCACATATAACAGTCATTCCATCTGTAATCCATACAGTCAAAGACTGAAAGTATTCCAGTGAGGGAATTTTTTATTTATTTAAAAAAGGCCAAGTTAGTTTATCTGGCGTTCAATATACTAGATACAGTTAGGCCTGCGTTTCATACATCTGGAATTAGCAAACTAATGTGCTGGGGTTGGGAAAACATATATGTACCCATACTAGAATCTGTCAAAGAAAGCGGTACTCACATATAACAGTCATTCCATCTGTAATCCATACAGTCAAAAGACTGAAAGTATTCCAGTGAGGGGATTTTGCTTATAAAAAATAATATATTTCATTGTGGTGCGAGTTGAATCGCAACAATGAAGAAAAATACTATTAAGGGACGAGGACGCGGTCGTGGTGGTGTCCGTGGAGCCTCTGTTGCTGGTAGAGGACGTGGCCGTTCGGCCCCAGGCGCACACAGTAGGGAACGAACTCCCTCAACTAGCCGGCAGAATGTACCGCAATATCTCGTGGGGCCCAATGCCGCTCTTAGGATGGTAAGGCCTGAGCAGGTACAGGCATTAATCGATTGGGTGGCCGACAGTGCTTCCAGCACGTTCACCACATGGTCTTCCACCCAGTCTTCTGCGGAAAGCGCACAGGTGGCACCTGAAAACCAAGCCCATCAGTCTGTCACATCACCCCCAAGCATATCAGGGAAACGGTCTGAGCCACAAGTTATGCAGCAGTCTCTTCTTCTGTTTGAAGACTCTGCTTCCAGGGTTTCCCAGGGGCGTCCACCTAGCCCTTCCCCAGTGGAGGAAGACATACCATGCACTGACGCACAACCACTTATGTCTCCAGATGAAGAGGACATGGGAATACCACCACAGCAGAGTCACCGACTCTCTGATGATGACGAAACACAGGTGCCCACTGCCGCGTCTTTTTGCAGTGTGCAGACTGAACAGGAGGAGGTCAGGGAGGGAGACTGGGTGGAAGACGATGCAGAGGACGATGAGGTCTTAGACCCCACATGGACTGAAGGTCGTGGCGATGACTTTCACAGTTCAGAGGAAGAGGTAGTGGTGAGACCGAGACAACAGCGAAGCCAAAGAGGGAGCAGGGGGCCAAAGCAGACGAGCCGCCGCCCCCAGAGTTCGCCTGCTACTGGACATCGCCAACAGGGACCCAGCCCCACAAAGGCAGCTTCAAAGAGTTCCCTGGCATGGCACTTCTTTAAACAATGTCCTACCGACAAGACCCGAGTGACTTGCACGCTCTGCCATCAGAGCCTGAGGCGAGGCATTAACGTTCTGAACCTCAGCACAACCTGCATGACCAGGCATCTACATGCAAAGCATGAACTGCAGTGGGGTACACACCTTAAAAACCAGGCACTCGCTGAGGCTCCCCCTGCTCCCTCTACCGCTGCTGCCTCGGCTTCCGCCTCGAGAGGAATGTTGCCACCTGCCGAGCAGCAAACAGAGGATGTGCCACCGACACCACCACCACCGCCACCGTCAACTAGCGTCTCCACTATATCACACAGCAGCGTTCAGCTCTCAATATCTCAAACCTTAGAGAGGAAGCGCAAATTCCCCCCGAGTCACCCTCGAGCCCTTGGCCTGAACGCCAGCATTTCTAAACTGCTGGCCTTTGAAATGCTGTCATTCCGGCTGGTGGACACAGACAGCTTCAAACAGCTGATGGCCATGGCTGTCCCGCAGTATGTGGTTCCCAGCCGCCACTACTTCTCCAAGACAGCCGTGCCTTCCCTGCACATGCAAGTGTCCGATAAAATCAAGTGTGCACTGCGCAACGCCATTTGTGGCAAGGTCCACCTAACCACAGATACGTGGACCAGTAAGCACGGCCAGGGACGCTATATCTCACTAACTGCACACTGGATGAATGTAGTGGCGGCTGGGCCCCCGGCGGACAGTTCCTTGGCGCACGTCCTTCCGCCCCCTAGGATCGCAGGGCATCATTCTCTGCCTCCTGTAGCCTCCTCCTCCTACTCGGCTTCCTCCTCCACTGCTTCCACCAGCTCATCCGGTCAGCCACACACCTTCACCACCAACTTCAGCACAGCCCGGGGTAAACGTCAGCAGGCCATTCTGAAACTCATATGTTTGGGGGACAGGCCCCACAGCGCAAAGGAGTTGTGGCGGGGTATTGAACAACAGACCGACGAGTGGTTTCTGCCGGTGGGCCTCAAGCCAGGCCTGGTGGTATGCGATAATGGGCGAAATCTCGTGGCAGCTCTGGGACTAGCCGGTTTGACGCACATCCCTTGCCTGGCGCATGTGCTGAACTTGGTGGTGCAGAGGTTCATTCACCACTACCCCAACATGTCAGAGCTGCTGCATAAAGTGCGGGCCGTCTGTGCGCGCTTCCGCCGTTCACATCCTGCCGCTGCTCGCCTGTCTGCGCTACAGCGGAACTTCGGCCTTCCCGCTCACCGCCTCATATGCGACGTGCCCACCCGGTGGAACTCCACCTTTCACATGCTGGAGAGACTGTGCGAGCAGCAGCAGGCCATAGTGGAGTTTCAGCTGCAGCACGCTCGCGTCAGTCGTACTGCCGAACAGCACCACTTCACCACCAATGATTGGGCCTCCATGCGAGACCTGTGTGCCCTGCTGCGCTGTTTCGAGTACTCCACCAACATGGCCAGTGGCGATGACACTGTTATCAGCGTTACAATACCACTTCTATGTCTCCTTGAGAAAACACTTAGGGCAATGATGTTAGAGGAGGTGGCCCAGGTGGAGGAGGAGGAGGAGGATGAGGGCTCGTTTCTAACACTTTCGGGCCAGTCTGTTCGAAGTGGCCCAGAGGGAGGTTTGTTTAAGCAGCAGAGGACAGGTTCACAAGTCGCCAGCCAAGGCACTGTACTGGAGGACGAGGAGGATGAGGAGGAGGAGGTGGAGGGGGACGAGGATGACGCAAGTTCACAGCGGGGTGACAGCCCAGGCCCATCACTGGTGCGTGGCTGGGGGGATACGGTGGACGATGACGATACGCCTCCCACAGAGGACAGCTTGTCCTTACCCATGGGTAGCCTGGCCCACATGAGCGAATATATGCTCCAATGCCTGCGCAACGACAGCAGAGTTGCCCGCGTTTTAACGTGTGCAGACTACTGGGTGGCCACCCTGCTGGATCCCCGGTATAAAGACAATGTGCCCACTTTAATTCCTGAACTGGAGCGCGACCGTAAGATGCGCGAGTACAAGCGCACGCTGATAGAGGCGCTCTTGAGAGCATTCCCACATGTCACAGGGGAACAGGTGGAAGGTGAAGGCAGAGGAGTGGCAAGAGGTCGCCAACGCAGCTGTGTCACGGCCAGCTCATCTGAGGGCAGGGTTAGCATGGCAGAAATGTGGAAAAGTTTTGTCTCCACGCCACAGCTATCTGCACCGACACCTGATACGGAACGTGTTAGCAGGAGGCAGCATTTCACTAACATGGTTGAACAGTATGTCTGCACACCCCTCCACATCCTGACGGATGGTTCGGCCCCATTCAACTACTGGGTTTCGAAATTGTCCACGTGGCCAGAGTTAGCATGTTATGCCTTGGAGGTGCTTTCCTGCCCGGCGGCCAGCGTTTTATCTGAACGCGTATTCAGCACGGCAGGGGGCGTCATTACTGACAAGCGCAGCCGCCTGTCCACAGCCAACGTGGACAAGCTGACCTTCATAAAGATGAACCAGGCAAGGATCCCACAGGACCTGTCCCTCCCTTGTGCAGAGTAGTCCTTATTAACTGCCTAAAACATGTCTTGTTGTGCTACGGGCCACTTCTTTATTTGATACAAATTTTATGAAACCCACAGTTGAATGAAACTCTTCTCTGTCTGGGCGCCGGGGCCTAACCAGATGAAAGTGGCCGGTTAAACTAACGGGTGACATGAAGCCATAACCTCTGCCATGCTACCTCTGTCTTCTGTCTGGGTGCTGAGGCCTAAGTCAAATAAAGCGGTCTTCTGCTGTGCTGGGGGATATGAAGCTAATCTCTGACCTCTCTCCTCTGTCTGGGTCCAAAGGCCTAAATCACTGAAAAAGAGGCCTTCTCCTGTGGTGTGTGATATGATGCCAGAATATGTGCTGTGGGGCCTCTCTCCTCTTCCTGGGTGCAGGGGTCAAATAAACTAAATTGTGGCCTACTCCTGTGGTGGTTGATATGATGCCTGATTCTCTGATGTGGAACCTCTCTCCTCTGTTTGGGTGAAGGGGTCAAAGTAACTAAATGGTGGCTTCTCCTGTGGTGGCTGATATGATGCCAGAATATGTGCTGTGGTGCCTCTCTTCTCTTCCTGGGTGCAGGGGTCAAAGTAACTAAATGGTGGCTTCTCCTGTGGTGGCTGATATGATGCCAGAATATGTGCTGTGGGGCCTCTCTCCTCTTCCTGGGTGCAGGGGTCAAAGTAACTCAATGGTGGCTTCTCCTGTGGTGGCTGATATGATGCCAGAATATGTGCTGTGGTGCCTCTCTCCTCTGTCTGGGTCCAAAGGCCTAAATCACTGAAAGAGGCCTTCTCCTGTGGTGTGTGATATGATGCCTGAATATGTGCTGTGGTGCCTCTCTCCTCTTCCTGGGTGCGGGGGTCAAAGTAACTCAATGGTGGCTTCTCCTGTGGTGGCTGATATGATGCCAGAATATGTGCTGTGGTGCCTCTCTCCTCTTCCTGGGTGCGGGGGTCAAAGTAACTCAATGGTGGCTTCTCCTGTGGTGGCTGATATGATGCCAGAATATGTGCTGTGGGGCCTCTCTCCTCTTCCTGGGTGCAGGGGTCAAAGTAACTCAATGGTGGCTTCTCCTGTGGTGGTTAGTATGATGCCAGAATATGTGCTGTGGGGCCTCTCTCCTCTTCCTGGGTGCAGGGGTCAAAGTAACTCAATGGTGGCTTCTCCTGTGGTGGCTGATATGATGCCAGAATATGTGCTGTGGTGCCTCTCTCCTCTTCCTGGGTGCGGGGGTCAAAGTAACTCAATGGTGGCTTCTCCTGTGGTGGCTGATATGATGCCAGAATATGTGCTGTGGGGCCTCTCTCCTCTTCCTGGGTGCAGGGGTCAAAGTAACTCAATGGTGGCTTCTCCTGTGGTGGTTAGTATGATGCCAGAATATGTGCTGTGGGGCCTCTCTCCTCTTCCTGGGTGCAGGGGTCAAAGTAACTCAATGGTGGCTTCTCCTGTGGTGGCTGATATGATGCCAGAATATGTGCTGTGGTGCCTCTCTCCTCTTCCTGGGTGCGGGGGTCAAAGTAACTCAATGGTGGCTTCTCCTGTGGTGGCTGATATGATGCCAGAATATGTGCTGTGGGGCCTCTCTCCTCTTCCTGGGTGCAGGGGTCAAAGTAACTCAATGGTGGCTTCTCCTGTGCTGATTGATATAAAGCTGATGGTTGTGCCATCTGACATGGTTGCCAGGGTCTGATTCAATGGGGGCCTACTCCTGTGGTGGGTGATCTAAATGCCTGATTCTCTGCTGTGAAACCTCTCTCCTCCGTCTGGGTGTAGGGGTCAAAGTCTTTCAAAGTCGCCTTCTCCTGTGCTGATTGATATGAAGCTGATGGTTGTGCCATCTGACATGGTTGCCGGGGTCCCATTAAATTGTGGCCTACTCCTGTGGTGGTTGATATGATGCCTGATTCTCTGATGTGGAACCTCTCTCCTCTGTTTGGGTGAAGGGGTCAAAGTAACTAAATGGTGGCTTCTCCTGTGGTGGCTGATATGATGCCAGAATATGTGCTGTGGGGCCTCTCTCCTCTTCCTGGGTGCAGGGGTCAAAGTAACTCAATGGTGGCTTCTCCTGTGGTGGCTGATATGATGCCAGAATATGTGCTGTGGTGCCTCTCTCCTCTTCCTGGGTGCGGGGGTCAAAGTAACTCAATGGTGGCTTCTCCTGTGGTGGCTGATATGATGCCAGTATATGTGCTGTGGTGCCTCTCTCCTCTTCCTGGGTGCGGGGGTCAAAGTAACTCAATGGTGGCTTCTCCTGTGGTGGCTGATATGATGCCAGAATATGTGCTGTGGTGCCTCTCTCCTCTTCCTGGGTGCAGGGGTCAAAGTAACTAAATGGTGGCTTCTCCTGTGGTGGTTGATATGATGCCTGATTCTCTGCTGTGAAACCTCTCTCCTCCATCTGGGTGTAGGGGTCAAAGTCTTTCAAAGTCGCCTTCTCCTGTGCTGATTGATATAAAGCTGATGGTTGTGCCATCTGACATGGTTGCCAGGGTCTGATTCAATGGGGGCCTACTCCTGTGGTGGGTGATCTAAATGCCTGATTCTCTGCTGTGAAACCTCTCTCCTCCGTCTGGGTGTAGGGGTCAAAGTCTTTCAAAGTCGCCTTCTCCTGTGCTGATTGATATGAAGCTGATGGTTGTGCCATCTGACATGGTTGCCGGGGTCCCATTAAATTGGGGCCTACTCCTGTGGTGGGTGATCTAAATGCCTGATTCTCTGCTTTGAAACCTCTCTCCTCCGTCCGGGTGTAGGGGTCAAAGTCTGTCAAAGTCGCCTTCTCCTGTGCTGATTGATATAAAGCTTATGCTTGTGCCATCTGACATGGTTGCCGGGGTCTGATTCAATGGTGGCCTACTCCTGTGGTGGGTGATCTAAATGCCTGATTCTCTGCTGTGTAACCTCTCTCCTCCGTCTGGGTGTAGGGGTCAAAGTAACTAAATGGTGGCCTACTCCTGTGGTGGGTGATATGATGCCTGGTTCTCTGCTGTGGGACCTCTCTCCTTTGTCTGGGTGCTGTGGTCAAAATAATAGTAAGTGACCTTCTCCATTGGTGGGTGACTTGAAGCCTGATTCTGTGCTATGGGACCTCACTCCAATTAATATTGTTTAATTTTTATTTATTTTATGTTAACTCGTCATTTCCCTATCTACATTTGTTTGCAGGGGATTTAACTACATTTTGCTGCCTTTTGCAGCCCTCTAGCCCTTTCCGGGTGTGTTTTACAGCCTTTTTAGTGCCCAAAAGTTCGGGTCCCCATTGACTTCTATGGGGTTCGGGTTCGGGATGAAGTTCGGGTCGAGTTCGGATCCCGAACCCGAACATTTTTCGAAAGTTCGGCCGAACTCGTCGAACCCGAACATCCAGGTGTTCGCTCAACTCTAGTTAAAACAACTCTCCACCATTGCATGTGTTATGCTGCTCCATATTAAAAACCTTCTAAAAATTATTACTTTTGGGGGGCCTATGGTGTTTAAATACACTGTGTTATGGAAAAAAAAAAAACTGTGGCTTGTTGGGAGCAAGCATCCAAAGATTATGCACTAATGGAGGCAGATCCCTCTCCCAGTATATAAACACACAGATTTTAATGTCATAAGAAACAGTTTTTTTTTCCAAAAATTATATATTAAGGCTACTTTCACACTTGCGTTGTTCTTTTCCGGCATAGAGTTCCGTCACAGGGGCTCTATACCGGAAAAGAACTGATCAGGTATGTCCCCATGCATTCTGAATGGAGAGTAATCCGTTCAGTTTGCATCAGGATGTCTTCAGTTCAGTCGTTTTGACTGATCAGGCAAAAGAGAAAACCGTAGCATGCTACGGTTTTATCTCCGGCTAAGGGTACTTTCACACTTGCGTTGTTTGATTGCGGCAGGCAGTTCCGTTGCCTGAACTGCCTGCCTGATCAGGCAAACTGTATGCAAACGTATGTCATTTTTTCTGACTGAACAGGCATTTTTCAGACTGATCAGGATCCTGATCAGTCTGAAAAATGCCTGATCAGGCAGAAAAATGCATTGCAATACCGGATCCGTTTTTCCGGTGTCATCAGGCAAAACGGATCAGGTATTTTTTTTCTTCTCATTTTTAGAGGTCTGCGCATGCACAGACCGGAAGGACGGATCCGGCATTCCGGTATTTTGAATGCCGGATCCGGCACTAATACATTCCTTTGGAAAAAAATGCCGGATCAGGCATTCAGGCAAGTCTTCAGTTTTTTTCGCCGGAGATAAAACCGTAGCATGCTACGGTTTTCTCTTTTGCCTGATCAGTCAAAATGACTGAACTGAAGACATCCTGATGCATCCTGAACGGATTACTCTCCATTCAGAATGCATGGGAATATGCCTGATCAGTTATTTTCCGGTATAGAACCCCTGTGACGGAACTCTATGCCGGAAAAGAAAAACGCTAATGTGAAAGAAGCCTAAAAAACCTGAAGACTTGCCTGAATGCCGGATCAGGCATTTTTTCCCATAGGAATGTATTAGTGCCGGATCCGGCATTCAGAATACCGGAATGCCGGATCCGTCGTTCCGGTATGCGCATGCGCAGACTGAAAAAAAGGTGAAAAAATAAATGCCGGATCAGTTTTTGCCGGATGACACCGGAAAGACGGATCCGGCATTTCAATGCATTTTTTCGACTGATCAGGCATTTTTAAGACTGATCAGGATCCTGATCAGTCTTACTAATGCCATCAGTTAGCATACATTTTGCCTGATCCGGCAGGCAGTTCCGGCGACGGAACTGCTTGCCGGATCTCTCTGCCGCAAGTGTGAAAGTAGTTACAGGGACAGAATACCTGCCTAGATTTATACACAAGAATGTTAATTGTCAGAAGAAAAAGTGGCTTGTTCTGAAGTTGAAAAATTCTGGAAATTTTTTATTTTTTATTTGGGAGCAGCAGAAGTACAGTGTGGTTGTGGAAAAGATAAGTGTGTAGGTGTAATAGTGGCAGCAATAGTAGCACTAGCAGTAGCTCCACAGCATAGAACAGAGAAAGCAGCAAATAGATGTGTGTGAGGCTGTGTAAGGCCTCTTTCACACAAGCATGACGGATTGGCTCCAGATGCGTTCAGGGTGCGTTCAATAAAACTGGCACCATTTTTCAAGCAAGTTCATTTAGTTTTCTCTGCGATTGCATTCAGTTGTTCAGTTTTTTCCGCGCGGGTGCAATGCATTTTGATGCGTTTTTCACACGCATGATAAAAAACTGAAGGTTTATAAACAACATCTCTTAGAAACCATCTGTGAAAAAAGCATTGCATCCGCACTTGCTTGCGGATGCAATGCGTTTTATCACTGAAGCCCCATTCACTTCTATGGGGCCAGGGCTGCATAAAAAACACAGAATAACGCTCATGTGCACAGACTCATTGAAACGAATGGGTCAGGATTCAGTGCGAGTGCTATGCGTTAACGTTACGCATTGCACCTGCGTGGAAAACTCGCTCATGTGAAAGGGGCCTTAGGGTAGCAGTTGTTGTAGTGGTAGCTGTGTAGGGTTAATGGTAGTGTAAGTAGGGGTAACCAAAGTGGCAATAGGCGGATTAAAGGGAATGTGTCATCAGAAAATAACCTGCTATTTAAATCACTTTTTATGTTTAACATATTTAAAAATCATTTTTATGATATTTTTAGTTTTCCATGTCACTTTTTATATTTAATCTAAAACCAAAAATCCGGCAGTTTTTGCACTGGCCACTATGTCTAATAATTTGCAGGACTTCTTAATTTGCACATATTACTAATTACTTTAATCCTGCCTATTATGATATAATCTTGGTGTATAGATGAGACAACCACCATTCATAACAGGTGATTGTCAAATCTTATCTATTCTTTCCTTGTACAATGACCTCTGCACAGATCACAGAGAATGTCTAGAAAACTCTCCCATAGAAGTCAATAAGGTCCCCGCCAGTCCATTGTTTATATGGACCATGAGACTGCCATAAAGCAATTTTTTTATGCTTTCTAAATGCTGTTAAGAACAGCTCAGACAAGATTGCCACCCCCAAACTTATGTTCAGGAAACAGAATAAATAAATCTGCAACCAGAAAATAAAAACAGATTAGAAAAAAAGGATATGTATTGCTACGGTATCTGGTTTTAACTGGCAGATAACATTTTTGGTGACACATTTCCTTTAGGCCTCTTTCACACGACCGTATGTCTTTTTCAGTGTTTTGCGGGCTCTTTTTCACGGATCCGTTGTTTCGTTTTTTGCTTCCGTTGAGTTTCCGTTTCTGTTCCGTTTTTCCGTTCCGTTTTTCCTTATGGCATAAACAGTATACAGTAATTACATAGAAAAAATTGGGCTGGGCATAAAATTTTCAATAGATGGTTCCGCAAAAACGGAACGGATACGGAAGACATACAGATGCATTTCCGTATGTGTTCATTTTTTTTTGTGGACCCATTGACTTGAATGGAGCCACGGAACGTGATTTGCGGACAATAATAGGACAAGACTCAAAATGTAGCGGAACGGAAATGCGGACATACGGAAATGGAATGCTCACGGAGTACATTCCGCTTTTTTTTGCGGACCCATAGAAATGAATGGTTTCGGATACGGACAGTATACGGAACGCAATAAACGGCCCGTATACGGAACGCAAAAAACGTTCGTGTGAACGAGTTCTTACTTTGACTATGACATATTGTGAATGAACCTATTTTCCAAATATAGGTGATATCGGTCAATGTAATGATGACTGCTGAAAAGTAATCTGTAGAGACCAAAAACATTAGTCTATAATTAGGTTTAGTTGTCAATGCGAAAACTGCAGGATTTTAGGATTTAAAAAAAATATATAATGACATGATACGGTAAATGAAATATAACATCACCAAAATCTCTTTAAAATATGTTTTACATACAAATTTGATTGAAACAAGTAATTATCTGATGACACCCCCTTTAAATTAGGAATATTTTTTAAATGAATGCTTGTTGGAGACTTGGACATTTAACCTTAGGAAGAGAACTGATGTGAGAAACATTGCAGCCTAGTCTTACCTAGTGGGTGATTTTTTCCCCACATACATCTATTAGATTGCCATGATTTATTGCGTTACTATTGTATTGCTACTTTCCTGTAGTACACATCTGAAGAACACTGTAGCGGATGTACTGAGAGAACATGTTGTGATCAAATATTTGATTATCAAGTAAAGAAACCTACTAACTTGGTAGACTGCTGCTACTTTTGACCAGTTTTTTCTTTCTTTGCAATTAACAGCTCAGTTGACCTCTCATTTAGTTTCCATCCTCCTAGTTATTGCTTTATTAAAATAAAAAAAAAACTATTGGAAACAGGTAAAGAAGGATAGAAAGTAATTTCCCTGTCTAGGTCCTCAGGGAACATGCGGGGGAAAGGGGGGCTTTCAGTCAGACCAACATTTTACATGCAGTTTTACTCTATCCCCCGTTGGTGTCAGATGTGCCGCAATAAAAAAGAGGTGCACGTCTCTTAATAATTTAGTCACATCTTTGCAGGTCAGTGGGCTACAACTGAAATCTACAGCAGCAAAGGAGTGTAGATTTATAGTATAATCTCTATTAGTTTCCTGTCTTAGATTATGATAGAGTCAGGGTTAGATTATATAATAAATATGCTGGATTGGCTTTCTAAGAAAGCTAGAGACAGCCATGTACAGCATATGGGTCCAGAGATCTCCACTATAACTGCTCCAATTACTCTTCTAACAGATAGTGTCAGTTTAAGAATTAAACTAAGTATTAGAGATGAGTGAATCGAAGCTGACAAAGTGGAATTCAATCCATTTAAGGAAATTTAAGGAAAAATTTGATTCGCACCGAATCTGAATTTCCTCACGTTTTCCTAAAATGGCTTCTGCACGTGTGAGGACATGGAGCAAGGAACTCTGGGAACGCGGGATCACCCATAATGCCATGCATGCAGCCAATCAGCAGCCAGCCAGCCCTGTGATGTCACAGCCCTATAAATAGCATCAGCCATCTTGGATTCTGCCATTTTCCAGTGCAGGGAGAGACATCAGCAGGCGCTAGGGACAGTGCTAGAAAAAAAAAATCATTGTGCTAAAAAAAACTATTTACAAGTGCAGGGAAAGATTATTCAAGGTGTAGGGAAAGGATAGAGAGGAATCATTCCACAGCATTTATGTTGAACAAGGTTCAGTAGGGGAGGTTACAGCCTGGGTAATAGTCACAATCCTATTACACCTTGCTGCACTGACTGGGGACCCAAATTGCCATTATACAGCTCTGTAATTCCAACAAACCTTTCTTGTTATTGGGGTGTTACAGCCATTAACAGGATTTATTACAAGGAAATATTTATACATCTTATTTGCCCTTCTGCAGTGCAGTTATATGTTCTAAAGCATTTTTTGGCTTGTATTAGTGTGAAAAAGGGCTTATTAGCCGTTGTGTGGTGAAGTGCTAAAATTACAGCTCTTTTTGTCGTGTATTAGTGGCAAAAAATATATATATATTTGCCGTTCAGTGGTGCAGTTATATGTTCTAAAGCCTTTTGTGGCATGTATTAGTGGCAAAAGAAAAATATATTTGCCGTTCAGCGGTGCAGTTATATGTTCTAAAGCCTTTTGTGGCCTGTATTAGTGGCAAAAGAATATATTTGCCGTTCAGCGGTGCAGTTATATTTTCTAAAGCCTTTTGTGGCATGTATAGTAGTAAAAGAAAAATATACACTCACCTAAAGAATTATTAGGAACACCATACTAATACGGTGTTGGACCCACTTTTGCCTTCAGAACTGCCTTAATTCTACGTGGCATTGATTCAACAAGGTGCTGATAGCATTCTTTAGAAATGTTGGCCCATATTGATAGGATAGCATCTTGCAGTTGATGGAGATTTGAGGGATGCACATCCAGGGCACAAAGCTCCCGTTCCACCACATCCCAAAGATGCTCTATTGGGTTGAGATCTGGTGACTGTGGGGGCCATTTTAGTACAGTGAACTCATTGTCATGTTCAAGAAACCAATTTGAAATGATTCGAGCTTTGTGACATGGTGCATTATCCTGCTGGAAGTAGCCATCAGAGGATGGATACATGTTCTCATTCTGTTTACGCCAAATTCGGACGATTTGAATGTCTCAACAGAAATCGAGACTCATCAGACCAGGCGACATTTTTCCAGTTTTCAACAGTCCAATTTTGGTGAGCTCGTGCAAATTGTAGCCTCTTTTTCCTATTTGTAGTGGAGATGAGTGGTACCCGGTGGGGTCTTCTGCTGTTGTAGCCCATCCGCCTCAAGGTTGTGCGTGTTGTGGCTTCACAAATGCTTTGCTGCATACCTCGGTTGTAACGAGTGGTTATTTCAGTCAACGTTGCTCTTCTATCAGCTTGAATCAGTCGGCCCATTCTCCTCTGACCTCTAGCATCCACAAGGCATTTTTGCCCACAGGACTGCCGCATACTGGATGTTTTTCCCTTTTCACACCATTCTTTGTAAACCCTATAAATGGTTGTGCGTGAAAATCCCAGTAACTGAGCAGATTGTGAAATACTCAGATCGGCCCGTCTGGCACCAACAACCATGCCACGCTCAAAATTGCTTAAATCACCTTTCTTTCCCATTCTGACATTCAGTTTGGAGTTCAGGAGATTGTCTTGACCAGGACCACACCCCTAAATGCATTGAAGCAACTGCCATGTGATTGGTTGACTAGATAATTGCATTAATGAGAAATAGAACAGGTGTTCCTAATAATTCTTTAGGTGAGTGTATTTGCCGTTCAGTGGTGCAGTTATATGTTCTAAAGCCTTTTGTGGCGTGTATTAGTGGCAAAAGTAAAATATATTTGGTGTTCAGCGGTGCAGTTATATGTTCTAAAGCCCTTTTTTGTGTGTATTAGTGGCAAAAAAAAATATATTATTTGCCGTTCTACTGTGCAGGTATATGTTCTAAAGCTTTTTGTGGCATGTATAAGTGGAAAAAAGTAAGGGCCTATTTTGTGTTCAGCAGTGCAGTTATATGTTCTAAAGCCATTTGTGGCGTGCATAAGTGGAAAAAAGCATAGGAATATTTGTCGTTCAGCGGTGCAGTTATATGTCCTAAAGCCTTCTTTGGCGTTTATTAATAAGGGCTTATTAGCCATTGTGTGGTGAAGTGAGAAAATTACAGACTTTTTTGGGGTGTTTTAATTTCCTTTTTATTTATTTATTTGATCTAACAGCATGTCAGACAGAGAAGTGCCAGGCCCTGTACAGGGGAGGGGCCTAACTGTTTCTGGCGCAGACACAGGTCGCAGCAAAGCAAGGGGGCGTGGCATCAGGAGTCACAGCAAGAGGCCAGAGCTTTTGGTATCATCTAGCGGTCGTGTCTTGACCAGCAACCCAGTGGTTCTTGGACTCTGTCATCCACTTCGTCCCAAGTGACATCAGACAACCACAGCCAAGAGTCGGTGGGTTCGTCAGACACAACCCTTAGTTGGCATGGCCCAGGAGAAGGCCCTGTGCTCTCACCTGTCCTTAACCTGCCTTTTCTTTTCCCTCAGCCAGACAAGTATTATATGCTGTGGGCTGAGCTCCACTATACAGTGAGGACGAGCTACTAGAGGACAATAAGCAGCTACTGGCCAGCCAAGATGTGGAGGACCCATCCGCCGCTTCCTCCGCTAGGCGGGGTAGTAGTGATGAGGGGAGTGGTGTGGGAGCTGGTGTTGCGAGCAGTCAGGCTCCTGACCCAGAGACCGTTGAGGAGGACATCAGTGACCTGTAGACAGTACTCGATGATGTAGCTGATCGCACTTGGGAGCTGGCTAAATTAGGGTCTTCATCATCATCGGGAGAAGAGGGTGGCAGCTTGCCCGTGAGGCAGCTGCAGAGCCAGCAAGTCGCTAGCATGGCCGGAAGTCAGCAGGGTGGCAGCAGTGGGAGGTCAGGAGCAAAACGTGCCTGGGGTACACCATCCACTTTGCCTACCTGCCCAGAAAGTAGTGGTGCAGGGGTTCACAGAAGCAGCAACGGTAGCAGTCAGTGTGGAGTTTTGGGGGTAAAATCACCTACTCGGTGGTGTGGCAGTTTTTTGTTAAGCTGCCGGAGGAGGTGAACATGGCTATTTGTAGTATCTGTGGTCAGAAGGTGAAGCGTGGCCAGGGTGCTAATGTTGGAACCACGACCCTGTGTCAACATATGCAGCGTCATCATAAAGTTAATACAAAAAAACTACCAAAAGTGACCCTATTGCCAAGACTGAGTGTACCAATATACAGGGTGGGCCATTTATATGGATACACCTTAATAAAATGGGAATGGTTGGTGATATTAACTTCCTGTTTGTGGCACATTAGTATATGTGAGGGGGGAAACTTTTCAAGATGGGTGGTGACCATGGTGGCCATTTTGAAGTCGGCCATTTTGAATCCAACTTTTGTTTTTTCAATAGGAAGAGGGTCATGTGACACATCAAACTTATTGGGAATTTCACAAGAAAAACAATGGTGTGCTTGGTTTTAACTTAATTCTTTCATGAATTATTTACAAGTTTCTGACCACTTATAAAATGTGTTCAATGTGCTGCCCATTGTGTTGGATTGTCAATGCAACCCTCTTCTCCCACTCTTCACACACTGATAGCAACACCGCAGGAGAAATGCTAACACAGGCTTCCAGTATCCGTAGTTTCAAGTCCTGCACATCTCGTATCTTCACAGCATAGACAATTGCCTTCAGCTGACCCCAAAGATAAAAGTCTAAGGGGGTCAGATTGGGAGACCTTGCGGGCCATTCAACTGGCCCACGACGACCAATCCACTTTCCAGGAAACTGGTCATCTAGGAATGCTCGGACCTGACACCCATAACGGCGAATGCAAATTTACGCAAATGTTCACGAACAGGCAAACCGGGCGAACCGCCATAGACTTCAATAGGCAGGCGAATTTTAAAACCCACAGGGACTCTTTCTGGCCACAATAGTGATGGAAAAGTTGTTTCAAGGGGACTAACACCTGGACTGTGTCATGCCGGAGGGGGATCCATGGCAAAACTCCCATGGAAAATTACGTAGTTGACGCAGAGTCGGGTTTTAATCTATAAAGGGCATAAATCACCTAACATTCATAAATAGTTTGGAATAACGTGCTTCAAAACATCCAGTGTGTGTATACGATCAGGTATGATGTTGTATCGATCAGGTAGTTTAAGGGTTACACCCGCTTCACAGTGACAGACCAAACTCTGACAGACCAAACTCCCCGTTTAACGCACCGCAAACAACCGCAAAAAGTTGTAAATAGTTGACACACTCATGACATAAATTTTATTCCTCTATGCGTCAATCTTGGTGTAGTGATGACTGTGCTCGTGCGCGCGTTTGGGAGATTGCAGGCGATGGCGGTTTTTCAAAGCCTATGGTCGTGCTGAGGTAGTTCAGTGACAGTTAAGTGACCCAGAAAACAATGATTCTGCAGTGTGGGCCCATTGTTGGCCTAGTAGGCTTTAATGATCACCTTAGATGATCACAAAGAAAATTTATGTTTTTTCTATGAAAAATTATCCAGCCAATCGCTTTTGGTCTGTTCACAATGAAGCAACGACCTTATCATCTGGGGTGTGCCAACATTGCCAACACACTCATAGAGGTGATCGCTTCATTGTGATACGCAAGCCCCTTCACCACAACAAGGTAACGATCACGAAGGGGAATTGACACATGTGTGTGCCTTTTTTTTTGTTTTGTTTTTGCAGCCACAGTGCAGCACCAGAGGCCAGAAAAATTAGGCATGTACACATACCTGAAAAATTAGGTATTGTTGTATTGATGTTTTCCAGGCAGAAAGTGTACTAAAACATTGCGGCTTGAACCCTAGTTGGTGGTGGAGAAGTCACGCAAGTCATCCGGCATGCAGAGATTAAATACAGCAGCGTGGGGACCATTTTTAGCCCAAGGCATCTCATCTGGCCTTTTTTAGTCAAATGCATCCCCCACTGTCAGTCCCCATCGGGATCCATGCCTCATTCATCTTAATAAAGGTGAGGTAATCTAGACTTTTTTGACCTAGGTGACTTCTCTTCTCAGTGACAATACCTCCTGCTGCGCTGAAGGTCCTTTCTGACAGGACACTTGAAGTGGGGCAGGCCAGAAGTTCTATCGCAAATTGGGATAGCTCAGGCCACAGGTCAAGCCTGCACACCCAGTAGTTAAGGCGAGGTAGTCTGCTACCTGTCGGTCGAGTCGTTCTGTGAGGGTGGACCCCGAAGGGCTGTGGCGATGCGTAGGACTTAAAAAGCTCTGCATGTCCTCCATCAACAACACATCTGTAAAGCATCCTGTCCTTGCCGGCGTGGTCGTGGTAGGAGGAGGATTACTTTCACCTCTTCCCCGTTAGATTCCCGTTGTGTTGTGACATCACCCTTATACGCTGTGTAAAGCATACTTTTTAACTTGTTTTGGAACTGCTGCATCCTTTCCGACTTCCGGTAATTCGGTAACATTTCAGCCACTTTCTGCTTATACCGGGGGTCTAGTAGCATGGCCACCCAGTACAGGTCGTTCTCCTTCAGCCTTTTTATACGAGGGTCCCTCAACAGGCATGACAGCATGAAAGACCCCATTTGCACAAGGTTGGATGCCGAGCTACTCATGTCCCGTTCCTTGTCCTCACTGATCTCATTGAAGGTCTGTTCTTACCCCCAGCCATGTACAACACCACGGGTCCCAGATAGGTGACAACGAGCACCCTGGGATGCCTGCTGTGGTTGGTCTTCCTCCTCCTCAAAGCCACATTCCTCCTCTGACTCCTCTTCCTCAGACTCCTCTTCCAGCGTTGCCGCAGGTCCAGCAAGCAATGATGATAAGGCTGTTTCTGGTGGTGATGGTGACCACAACTCTTCCTCTTCACGCTCATCTACGGCCTGATCCAGCACTCTTCGCAGGGCACGCTCCAGAAAGAAAACAAATGGGATGAGGTCACTGATGGTGCCTTCGGTGCGACTGACTAGGTTTGTCACTTCCTCAAAAGGACATATGAGCCTTCAGGCATTGCGCATGAGCGTCCAGTAACGTGGCAAAAAAATACCCAGCTCCGCAGAGGCTGTCCTAGCACCCCGGTCATACAAATACTCGTTGACGGCTTTTTCTTGTTGGAGCAGGCGGTCGAACATTAGGAGTTTTGAATTCCAACATGTCGGGCTGTCGCAAAACAAGCGCCTCACTGGCATGTTGTTTCGCCGGTGAATATCGGAAAAGTGCGCCATGGCCGTGTAGGAACGCCTGAAATGGCCACACACCTTCCTGTCCTGCTTGAGGACGTCCTGTAAGCCTGGGTACTTATTCACAAAGCGTTGTACGATCAGATTCAACACATGTGCCATGCACGGCACATGTGTCAACTTGCCCAAATTCAATGCCGCCAACAGATTACTTCCGTTGTCACACACCACTTTGCCGATCTCCAGTTGGTGCGGGGTCAGCCACTGATCCACCTGTGCATTCAGGGCAGACAGGAGTGCTGGTCTGGTGTGACTCTCTGCTTTCAGGCAAGTCAACCCCAAGACGGAGTGACACTGTTGTATCCGGGATGTGGAATAGCTCCTGGGGAGCTGGGGGGGGGTGCAGTTGATGTGGAGCAAGATGCAGCAGCAGAAGAGGACTCAGCCGAGGAGGATGGAGTAGGAGTAGTAGAGGAGGTGGCAGCAGGCCTGCCTGCAAGTCGTGGCGGTGTCATGAACTTCGCTGCAGAGCCACGCATTCCATGCTTGGCAGCCGTCAGCAGGTTTACCCAATGCGCAGTGTACGTTATATACCTGCCCTGACCGTGCATTGCAGACCAGGTATCAGTGGTCAGATGGACCCTTGCCCCAACACTGTGTGCCAGACATGCCATGACTTCCTTTTCCACAATAGAGTACAGGTTGGGGATTGCCTTTTGTGGAAAAAAAATTTGGCCGGGTACCTTCCACAATTTTTTGAAGGCCTCAGACTCCACCAGTTTGTATGGTAAAGCTGGCGGGCTAAGAGTTCTGACAAGCCAGCTGTCAGACGCCGGGCAAGGGGGTGACTCGGACATTAGCTTCTTACGCTCAAACATTTCATTGACAGACACCTGACTGTGGGCAGATGAGCAGGAACTGCTGAAGGTGAGAGGCGGAGTGGCGGGTGGTTGAGAGGGGGCAAGGAAGACAGCAGTGGTTGACGTGGCTGAAGATGATGGATGTTGTGAGATCATGTGCCTTCGCAAAGCAGTTGTACCTAGGTGGGTGTTGGACTTCCCACGACTCAGTTTCTTTTGGCACAGGTTGCAAATGGCATCGCTGCTATCAGAGGCAGACACACAAAAAAAATGCCACACTGCTGAGCTTTACAATGATGGCATTTTGGTGGTGGCAACAGCATGCGTTGATTGGCGTGCTGTCTGGCTGACCCCGGGTGCCGATACATGCTGTCTGACTGTGCCACTAGCTCCTTGCGACGACCTCGCCCTGCTTCCAACTCGTCTCCTCCTCTGAACTTTCCCCCTGTTCTTCTTCTCTTCGAGTGGGCACCCACGTGACATCCATGGACACATCGTCATCATCAACCGCTTCACTTGTATCTGACAACTCAACAAAGGAAGCAGCAGCGGGTGCAACATCATCATCATCACACCGTACGTCCATGTGTGTAATGCTGCCTGACTGAGACATATCCCTGTTATTTACATCCTCTGGCAATAATGGTCTGCATCACTCATTTCTTCCAACTGATGTGTAAATAACTCCTCTGACAGATCAAGTGAAGCGGCTGTGGTGCTAGTGTTGGTGGTGGCGGCGGGCGGGCGAGTGGTAACTTGAGAGGTGCCCGAAGCTGAGCTGGAGGAGGATGGTGCATCAAGGTTCCGAGTGGAAGCTGTAGAAGATTGGGTGTCCTGTGTAAGCCAGTCAACTATGTCCTCAGACTTTTTCGAGTTCAGGGTACGTGGCCTCTGAACACTGGGCATTATTCTAGGGCCAAAGGAAATCACAGGACCACGACCACGACAGCCCCTGCGGGGTGGCCTGCCTCTGCCTGTCATTATTTTTTGATTAGTGGTACTATGCGTGCAAGGTACTGTGCCACCCTATATGAGTGGTGGTCAGTGGGCACAGTACAGTCAGTGGGCCTGACACTCTCTGGCAGGCAACTGCAATTATATTACAGAGGAAAAATGAAATGACTTTTTTTATCTGCATGGTACTGTGCCACTCTATATGAGTGGTGGGCAGTGGGCACAGTACAGTCAATGGCACTGACACTCACTGGCAGGCAACTGCAATTATATTACAGAGAAAAAATTAAATGACTTTTTTATCTGCAAGGTACTGTGCCACCCTGTATGAGTGATGGGCAGTAGGCACAGTACAATCAGTGGGCCTGACACTCACTGGCAGGCAACTGCAATTATATTACAGAGGAAAAATTTAATGACTTTTTATCTGCAAGGTACTGTGCCACCCTATATGAGTGGTGGGCAGTGGGCACAGTACAGTCTGTGGGCCTGACACTCACTGGCAGGCAACTGCAATTAAATTGCAGAGGAAACATTTTATGACATTTTTATCTGCAAGGTACTGTGCCACCCTATATGAGTGGTGGGCAGTGGGCACAGTACAGTTAGTGGGCCTGACACTCACTGGCAGGCAACTGCAATTATATTACAGAGGAAAAATTAAATGACTTTTTTATCTGCAAGGTACTGTGCCACCCTATATGAGTGGTGGGCAGTGGGCAAAGTACAGTCAGTGGGCCTGACACTCACTGGCAGGCAACTGCAATTATATTACAGAGAAAAAATGTAAAGACTTTTTTATCTGCAAGGTACTGTGCCACCCTATATGATTGGGGGGGCAGTGGGCACAGTACAATCAGTGGGCCTGACACTCACGGGCAGGCAACTGCAATTATATTACAGAGGAAAAATTGAATGACTTTTTTATCTGCAAGGTACTGTGCCACCCTATATGAGTGGTGGGCAGTGGGCACAGTACAGTCTGTGGGCCTGACACACACTGGCAGGCAACTGCAATTATATTACAAAGAAAAAATTAAATGACTTTTTTATCTGCAAGGTACTGTGCCACCCTATATGAATGGTGGGCAGTGGGCACAGTACAGTCAGTGGGCCTGACACTCACTGGCAGGCAACTGCAATTATATTACAGAGGAAAAATTAAATGACTTTTTTATCTGCAAGGTACTGTGCCACCCTATATGAGTGGTGGGCAGTGGGCACAGTGCAGTCTGTGGGCCTGACACTCACTGGCAGGCAACTGCAATTATACTACAGAGGAAAAATTTAATGACTTTTTTATCTGCAAGGTACTGTGCCACCCGATATGAGTGGTGTGCACACAGTACAGTCTGTGGGCCTGTGGCCTCTCACACACGGGCAGGCAACTGCAATATATATATAGAAAAAAATTATAAAAGCAGACTGATGTACCAGCCCTAAAAGGGGCTTTTTGGGGTGCTGTCAGGACGCTGTCCTTACAGCAGATGAGTCTTTGAGGACTGGAGTGGACACAGAACACTGGCCTAGCTAACGCTTTCCCTATTAATTCATCAGCAGCAGCACTCTCCCTGCTCTAACTAACACTGCAGCTTCAGAATGAATCTAAGAGGGCTGCAGTCCTTTCTTTTTTAGAGGAGGTGGGAGGGTCTGGGAGGGAGGGTATGCTGATTGGCTGGAATGTGTCTGCTGACTGTGAGGTACAGGGTCAAAGTTTGCTCAATGATGACCTATAGGGGGCGGACCGAACATCGCAACAAGCGATGTTCGCCGGGAACTGTTCGCCGGCGAATAGTTCGGGACATCTCTACTCACCAGCAGCTCGACCTGGAGCAGGACCTGAACCAGCAGGTGGTGGCATACTTGGACAGCACCCTGCCACCCCACATTGAAGATACGCTGGACTACTGAGCAGCCAAACTGGATTTGTGGCAGTAACTGGCAGAGATTGCCCTGGAAAAGCTGTCCTGCCCGGCCAGTAGTATGGCATCAGAGCGGGTTTTTAGTGCGGCAGGGGCAATAGTTACCCCAAGAAGAACTCAGCTATTCACCCAAAATGTTAAAAGACTGACCTTTGTAAAGATGAATTAGGCGTGGATCAGCCAGGATTTCCACCCACCAATGCCTGATGCATCAAACTAGATCATCCATGGTGCTACACCAACACTTTGACAAAAGAGAGCGGTTTCTTCTGGCTACCTGCTTCAGCTACTATTCTGATGCTGCCACCCACCTGATGCCGCTTCTTTTACCCACCATCTTCAGCTGGTACTGGTATTGCCACCCACCTCCCCATTCACTCAACGAGTCACTCTGTGGTCTCCTGATGCTGCTGCCATCTCACCACTCAGGTCTCCTGATGCTGCCGCCACCTCCACCCTCTGTTATTGTGCCATACTGTAGCCTCCTCCTGATGCTGCTTCCACCTCACTACTATGTCATAGGGCCACTCTGTGAACTTCTCATGCTGTTCCCCCCCCTCCCCATTTCATGACTGGCCACTATTTACCTTTTCGGCCTGGCTGACATCATCATTTATTTGACCCTTCTTCTGATCTGTCAGAAGGAAGGAAAGATGAGACGCACAATGGATCCTGTCTATGTAACAGCTGTAAGGCCTGCATGACATGGTCCCTATTTTGCATCAGAATTTGCTTATGATTTGGTAGTCAAAATCAGGAGTGGGTACAAAACACAGAAGACATGCAAATATTCCATTCACGTGTCATCTCTGTTTTGGATCCACTCCTGTTTTTTTTGGCTTTGGCAATACTGATGGATTACTGACCAAATGCTGACCGAGTGAAGGCGGATGCTCCTAAGACAGGATCAGTTTTTTGGGGGTTATTGTTCTGACATGTAACGGATCAGCGGGTGTGGACCCACTGTTTTCACTAGAGCCTCAGATGGTGAGGATAGACTTCAGCCATTAGGGTAATTGCCAGAGGCTACTCCAGAGCAATCCCCAAGTCAGTGGCAGCTGGTCCGGGCGGATGAGGTAGTACCAGAGTAGGTACCTGAAGTATAGGCGTAATCAGGCGAGCAGAGACGTTGCCAGGAGGTACAGTACAGGACCAAAGGATGAGGCAGAGGCGTAGTCAGACAGGCAATGGGTCAGAGCAGGTGGCACAGGTATAGGTCAGGCAATCTGGGTCGGTAATAGGAGAGACAAAGCACGTAGGCAGGGATCAGACAATAAGCAGGGTCCAGGAACGAAGTACAAGTCAGGAGCACCAGTGGTAATCAGGCTCTTTACCAAAAGACAAGGACCTTGACAATGAGGTGTCTGGGAAGAGGGCACAGCCACTAAAATACCTGTAGGCGAGCTAGGGTTGGTCAGTGAGGTCACCGGACCTAACCCACTCAGCCCAGGGAGTGATGGGCTCCGCCCTTAGAGCAATGAAACATGAAAACAGCTGAAAACAAGCAGTGACCAAGGTTGAGTGGAAGCTGTGGAGTGGAATTCTCAGATGCCCACACCCTGATAGTGCCCAGGACTGCAGCAGTAAGAGGGGGAACAGCGGCGCCCCGCAGCCGCTGTTACATGACGGATCAGAGGAAGGGCAAAATAATCAGTGACGTCAACACAAACTTACTGCTGACACCCACTCCACTCTGTCGGGGGGGAAGGGGGGCTCTACTTGTATAAGCGTTTAATAGAACAGGTTCTGTAGAAATCTATGTGGAATCAGTGACTTGGTGAAAAAGAAGTGCATTCTTTGACGCTATAGTAGGATCTTGGGCCTCTGCACAGTTCTTTATACCTGGCACTAACATTGACCTGTAAGGCTGAGTTAACACTTGAGTTATTTGGTCAGTTTTTGCTCCATAACTGCCCAAATAAGTGAAGTGTGCAGTGATTGTAAGAGCGACGCCTGTCATCTACATGTCATACTGACTCACAGTATTGTTTCACTACCACAGCAGACTCCCGATGCGTGTTACTGCAAGGCACAGTGTTCTACACCACTATAAAGGCTTGCTGAGCCAGGAAATAGCTGTTTTTTAATGCGATTCGCCACAAATAAATTCGGACAGGCCAAATGGAATTTTTGAGAAATTTGCTCATCTATAATAATAATGCACTAACACAATAGATGCAAGCATTATATATGGACAGCCCTCTTTCTGATATGATAAAATCTGAGACTCTCAGCCAATATATTTGATCAAATCACATTTGTGCCCGCCTACCAGCGGCAAGGTGGTCTCAGTCAGGCAGGACCTACTCTAAACCTATCTATGCCGTTGGGCATCTACATTCAGGAGAGTAGACCCTGCACATATAGTGTGCTGCTCCTAATCACCTCTATGTGCAATCAAGCAACCAATGAGAGGAAGAGCCCACACAGCAAAATTTACCACATAATCAAGGTCGCCTGTGGGCTAGGCGGGGCAAAATAGCACAAAAATGATACTCCCAAGATAAAATGGAAGCGGATTCACACTTAAAGGCACAGTTATCTTTTGATCAAAATATATTGTCTGAGAGTCTCAGATTTTCTCATATTGGAATGAGCACTTAGTCCATATACAGTGGGATGCGAAAGTTTGGGCAACCTTGTTAATCGGCATGATTTTCCTGCATAAATCGTTGGTTGTTACGATAAAAAATGTCAGTTAAATATATCATATGGGAGACACACACAGTGATATTTGAGAAGTGAAATGAAGTTTATTGGATTTACATAAAGTGTGCTATAATTGTTTAAACAAAATTAGGCAGGTGCATAAATTTGGGCACCACAAAAAATAAATGAAATCAATATTTAGTAGATCTTCCTCTTGCAGAAATTACAGCCTCTAAACGCTTCCTGTAGGTTCCAATGAGAGTCTGGATTCTGGTTGAAGGTATTTTGGACCATTCCTCTTTACAAAACATCTTTAGTTCATTCCGGTTTGATGGCTTCCGAGCATGGACAGCTCTCTTTAAGTCACACCACAGATTTTCAATTATATTCAGGTCTGGGGACTGAGATGGCTATTCCAGAACGTTGTACTTGTTCCTCTGCATAAATGCCTTAGTGGATTTTGCGCAGTGTTTAGGGTCGTTGTCTTGTTGAAAGATCCAGCCCCGGCGCAGCTTTAGCTTTGTCACTGATTCCTGGACATTGGTCTCCAGAATCTGCTGATACTGAGTGGAATCCATGCGTCCCTCAACTTTGACAAGATTCCCAGTCCCTGCACTGGCCACACAGCCCCACAGCATGATGGAACCACCACCATATTTTACTGTAGGTAGCAGGTGTTTTTCTTGGAATGCTGTGTTCTTTTTCCTCCATGCATAACGCCCCTTGTTATGGCCAAATAACTCAATTTTAGTTTCATCAGTCCACAGCACCTTATTCCAAAATGAAGCTGGCTAGTAAATCAAGCGGCACTTTTTGTGCTGTGGGCGGAGAAAAGGCTTCCTCTGCATCACTCTCGCATACAGCATCTCCTTGTGTAAAGTGCGCCGAATGGTTGAACGATGCACAGTGACTCTATCTGCAGCAAGATGATGTTGTAGGTCTTTGGGGCTGGTCTGTGGGTTGACTCTGACTGTTCTCACCATTCGTCGCTTCTGTCTATCTGAGATTTTTCTTGGTCTGCCACTTCGAGCCTTAACTTGAACTGAGACTGTGGTCTTCCATTTCCTCAATATGTTCCTAACTGTGGAAACAGACAGCTAAAATCTCTGAGACAGCTTTCTGTATCCTTCCCCTAAACCATGATGGTGAACAATCTTTGTCTTCAGGTCATTTGAGAGTTGTTTTGAGACCCCCATGTTGCTACTCTTCAGAGAAAATTAAAAAAGGAGGGAAACTTACAATTGACCCCCTTAAATACTCTTTCTCATAATTGGATTCACCTGTGTATGTAGGTCAGGGGTCACTGAGCTTACCAAGCCAATTTGAGTTCCAATAATTAGTTCTAAAGATTTTGGAATCAATAAAATGACAACAGTGCCCAAATTTATGCACCTGCCTAATTTTGTTTAAACAATTATAGCACACTTTCTGTAAATCCAATAAACTTCATTTCACTTCTCAAATATCACTGTGTGTGTCTCTTATATGATATATTTGACTGACATTTTTTATCGTAACAACCAACGATTTATACAGGAAAATCATGACGATTAACAAGGTTGCCCAAACTTTTGCATCCCACTGTATAATGTTTCCATCTATTGTGTTAGTGCATTATTATTATAGATGAGCGAATTTCTCAAAAATTTGATTTGACCGGTTCGCTGAATTTTCCGAAAAAATTTGGTTCGATTCGAATTTATTTGTGGCGAATCGCATTAAAAAACTGTTATTTCCTGGCTGCAGCAAGCCTTTATAGGGGTGTAGAACACTGTGCTTTGCAGTAACACGCAAAATGCATTATTTTCCATGATTTTTCTTTTATAAATGTAGCCATGTACATCCGCATATTCATTTATTACATCGTTCAGGATGTTTTGTATCTTTTTCTGTGATTTTTGATTAGTTATAAAACATACAGTACAGACCAAAAGTTTGGACACACCTTCTCATTCAAAGAGTTTTCTTTATTTTCATGACTATGAAGGCATCAAAACTATGAATTAACACATGTGGAATTATATACATAACAAACAAGTGTGAAACAACTGAAAATATGTCATATTCTAGGTTCTTCAAAGTAGCCACCTTTTGCTTTGATTACTGCTTTTCACACTCTTGGCATTCTCTTGATGAACTTCAAGAGGTAGTCCCCTGAAATGGTCTTTCAACAGTCTTGAAGGAGTTCCCAGAGATGCTTAGCACTTGTTGGCCCTTTTGCCTTCACTCTGCGGTCCAGCTCACCCCAAACCATCTCGATTGGGTTCAGGTCCGGTGACTGTGGAGGCCAGGTCATCTGGCGCAGCACCCCATCACTCTCCTTCATGGTCAAATAGCCCTTACTTTCAAAGTTTCCCCAATTTTTCGGCTGACTGACTGACCTTCATTTCTTAAAGTAATGATGGCCACTCATTTTTCTTTACTTAGCTGCTTTTTTCTTGCCATAATACCAATTCTAAAAGTCTATTCAGTAGGACTATCAGCTGTGTATCCACCTGACTTCTCCTCAACGCAACGGATGGTCCCAACCCCATTTATAAGGCAAGAAATCCCACTTATTAAACCTGACAGGGCACATCTATGAAGTGAAAACCATTTCAGGGGACTACCTCTTGAAGCTCATCAAGAGAATGCCAAGAGTGTGCAAAGCAGTAATCAAAGCAAAAGGTGGCTACTTTGAAGAAACTAGAATATGACATATTTTCAGTTGTCTCACACTTGTTTGTTATGTATATAATTCCACATGTGTTAATTCATAGTTTTGATGCCTTCATAGTCATGAAAATAAAGAAAACTCTTTGAATGAGAAGGTGTGTCCAAACTTTTGGTCTGTACTGTATGCCAAACTTTGAACATCCCACAGAGCACCATTAAATCCATTATTAAAAAAATGAAAAGATTATGGTGCAACTACAAACCTGACAAGAAAAAGCTGTGCAGCAAAACTCACAGATAAAGCATAAAGGGCAATAATCAGAGATTCAACAAAGACACCAATGATAACACTGAAGGAGCTCCAAACAGTAATGGAAGTAGCTGTCCATAGGACCACTATAACCCTTATGCTACATAGAAAGGGGCTTTGCGAAAAGAAAAAAAACATAAGTTAACATGTTTGATGTTTGCCAGCCAGCATGTGGCACACTCCCTAAACATATGGAAGAAGGTTTTCTGGTCAGATGAGACTAAAGGCTGTATTAGAAAGGCAGATTGTCTGCCAATGATCACTAAAGAGCGTTCATAGTAATGCTCATTAGCGATGACCTGGCAGTGTTATACTGCCGTCGATTACCAGATGAGCAAGCAAACGCTCATTCATCGGGCAATACAAATCTTTCAACAGGTTAAATAATCACTCTTTTCAGGTGGCTGTGTAATCACGATCTGCTAACGGCAAACAATGATTCAGTATAGGGAACAGCGATGGCATAATGATCGCTCCTCCCTATACTAAGGAGGAGATCGCTGCATGTAATAAGAGCGGTCTTCTCTGCTGACGAGCAGGCGATTGCCATGAAAGAACGATTCCCTCCTGACAATCACCTGCCTAATCTGGCTAATACAGCATTAAGACTGAACTCTTTGTCCATTATAGGAAATGCTAAGTGTGGAAGAAAACCATTCTCATAGTGAATGATGGTGGTGGCAGGATCATGCTGTTGGGATGCTTTTCATCAGCAAGGACTGGAAAACTGGTCGGGATTTAAGTATATATGGATGGCAGTAATACAGGGCAGCTCTTAGGGAACATCTGTTTCATTCTGAGATATGAGACTGGGACAAAGGTTCACCTTCCAGCAAGACAATGACCCTAAAAATACAGCTAAAGCTACACTGGAGAGGTTTAAATGGAAACATTTAAAAGTCTTGGCATGTTCTAGCCAAAGCCCAGACCTCAATCCAACTGAGAATCTTGAAACTGGGCTCCCTTTCGATTTTGCATTACCCCTGAGCTCACAGTTTAAGATTTACATGGAAATCTGGGGGCACTGGAAACACCACAATTGTCAACAGGGTGTCGACATGAAGTTAAATGACTTGAAGATTGCTTTACACCAACACAACCCATCTAACCTAAATGAGTTGGAGCATTTTTGCCTGGAAGAATGGCCATAAATCTCAGTGCTGAGATGGGCTAAGCTAATAAAAACATACCCCAAGAGACCAATATCTGTAATTGTAGCAAAAGGAGGCTCCACAAAGTATTGACTTTCAGGGGTGGATACTTATGCACATTAAAGTTCTCTGTGTTTTGTCTTAATTATTGTTTGTGTGACAGTAAAAATATTTCAAAATGGTAGGCATGTTGTGTAAATCAAATGGTACAAAACTCCCAAAATTCCAGGTTGTAATGCAACAAAAGAGGAAGACATCAAGGTGTGAATAATTTTGCAGGGCACTTTACTTGCTCTGAATTAGTCAGTAGCAATTCATTATTTAGACTTATTCCATCCCAAAAGCAGACTTGTCCAATGTCTATTTGACAGTGGGCTTATGTGTATATTCAAAAATGTGTATATTAAACATGTGCTGATTAAGCATGAAGTACCCTATGTGATAAACCCTCTGTGTATACTATTATATACAGTGCATTAAGAAATTCTTCAGACCCTTTCACTTTTTTCATATTTTGTTTGTCCATATAAAGTCTCACAGCTGACAATACATATGCTGCCTGTAGAGTTCAGAGACAGGATTGTGTGGATGCACAGATGTGGAGAAGGGTACAAAAAATTTCTGCTGCACTGAAAGTTCCCAAGAGCATAGTGACCTTTAGAATTGTTAAATGGTAGAATTTTAGAACAACCAGGACTCTTCCTACAGCTGGTCACCCCACCAAACTAAGTAATCAGGGGAGAAGAGAGGTGACCAAGAACCCGATAGTGACTCTGGCTGAGCTCCAAAGATCCTGTGTACATATGGGAGAAACTTCCAGAAGGTCAACCATCACTGCAGCACTCCACCAATCTGGGCTTTATGGCAGAAATGCCAGAAAGAAGCCTCTCCTTGGCATAAGAGCCTCTCCTCAGTAAAAGACACGTGAAAACCCTAGAGTTTGAGAGTCTGCTTTCTTTTTCTTTTCAATTCTAAGCTTCAGATCTAGAGTAGAGATGAACAAGTCAATTCTAAACTATTACGAGTTTCACAAAAATGTGTTTCTGATTTGCTTGAGATGAATTTGGATATTGGCAGGGAGAACCATGAAGGATGAAGAAAGTGTGTGTGTGTGTGTGTGGGGAGGGGGGAGGCTGGAGGAAGACTCTTGGCTGATAATGTCATAGAACGACATTCTTTGTTCAGCTTCTATCCTGGAAGGGTGTCATGTGGCAGTATCTAACAATAAGCTATTCCAGACACAAGCCAATAATGTAGTGTGATAAGCAGAGTTTTGGGAGAGAATAAGAAGGTATCATTGGGTAGATTTGGGTAGATTTTAGGGAATTTGATTAGGGAAAGCTTTGAAGGAGTGAGAGTCTGTCACCCAGTTGTGTGCTAGCAGCTAGTTCTTTATTTCAAAACCAACTAAGAAACTAATTTTTCCTGTATATGAACAGACTGCAATAATGCTATTTTTATACCCATGACATGCTATTAAACGTGTTTCATAACGGGCAGTTACGGCAAAAGCAATATTTCAGTAACACAATTTTTTCCCTGTAATATTGAATGCATAGTTCAAAGACATTTTTCCACAAACATTGCATTGTTATACCCGTGATATTGAATGTATAGTTCAGACATTTTACCGCAAACATTGTATTGCTATATCTGTATTAGGGGATGTAATACTGCATCAGACATGTAGTTCAAAGATAGATTTTACTACAAAATATGCATTATTACTAAAGTAAATGTTCAATACCAGTTAGCAGTGAGGATAATGGGAGGGACATTTAATTCAGTGGAAAATGAAAGACTCCAGAGTCAGAATGTGGTTAGTAGCAGCAGTGAAAGCACTAGTCATCTGGCCAGGAGTAATAGTAGGCCTCAATTCTCACTGGCTTTTGATAGGTGCCACATTATTATTGAGAAGAGGATGAAATTGTGGAATGGATGGTTCACTCATGCTCTAAGTCACAGCAAGATGATGTGGATGTCACCTCTGAGTCTGACTGTATGCTTTGGAGCCAGTGTTCACAGCATCCCTCCTGCTTCTACTCCTTGAAATCCAGAAAAGGCTTTTAATTGCATTCTTTCTGTCTTCACTGCCTGATTCCCTAGAAGAAGAAACAAACCGCTACGTGCTATGGAAGATACTCAAGATAATCTCCCTCTTCATGACATGTTTGAGAACAGTCAAATCGATTCACCGGTTTGCCAATTTTTTCAGGAAAAGTTTGGTTTGATCCAAATTTATTTGCGGCGAATTAAGTAAAAAATGGCTATTTCCTGGCTGCAGAGAGCCTTTATAGTAACACGCATAGGGAGTCTGCTTTGGTAGTTAAATGAAACTGTGAGTCCGTATGACATGCAGATGACAGGCGTCGCTCTAAGAATCACTGCACACTTTACTTATTTGGGCAGTCACGGGGCCAAAACTGACCAAATAACTCAAGTATAAACTCAGCCTTACACGTCGATGTTAGCACCAAGAAGAAGCGTACTCCTTTTACACCGTCGTCAGCTGATTCCACATAGATGTCTACAGAACCTGCTCTATTAAACGCTTATACAAGTAGAGCCCCCTACAGAGTGGAGAGGGTGTCAGCAGTAAGTTTGTGTTGAAGTCAATGATTAATTTGCCCTTCCTCTGATCCGTCAGAACAATAACCCACAAAAAAATGGATCCTGTCTGTGGAGCATATGCCTTTACTCGGTCAGCATTTGCTCAATAATCCATCAGTATTGCTAATGCCAGAAAAACAGGAGTGGATCTAAAACAGAGATGACATATAAATGGAATATGTGCATATCTTCTGTGTTTTGTACCCACTCCTGATTTTGGCTACCAAATCATAAGCCAATTCTGATGGGACCATACAGGCCTTACAGCTGCTACACAGACAGGATCCGTTATGTGTCTCATTTTTCCTTCCTTCTGACAGATCAGTAAAAAAGTCAAATAAATTATGATGTCAGCCAGGCCGAAAGCCAAAATAGTGGACCAGTCATTAAGTGGTGAGGGTGGGAACAGCATGAGAAGTCCATAGAGTGGACCTATGACATACAGTAGGTGTTTCTGACATTGTGTTTTTAGCACGACAGCGTCGCGCTGATACTCGGCAACATGGTGCCGAGATCTCGCACTCACTGGGATAGTGACAGCACATCCCAGCAAGCGCGTCATAGAAGCGACGGGAGATCCGACTTGGATTCCCGCCAATTCTACACGTGTGCGGCGTTTGTTATGAATCCTGAGGGGGAAGTCCCCGCCGGATTTTAAATAAAAATCCGGCCTGGGTCCCGCCCTCAGGAGCATACCGGGCCCTTAGGTCTGTTATGGGTTGTAAGGAGAGCCCCCCCTACGCCGAAAAAAACGGCGTAGGGGGTCCCCCTACAATCCATACCAGACCCGTATCCAAAGCACGCTACCCGGCCAGCCAGGAAGGGAGTGGGGACGAGCGAGCGCCCCCCCCCCCCCCCCCCTCCTGAGCCGTACCAGGCTGCATGCCCTCAACATGGGGGGTTGGGTGCTCTGGGGCAGGGGGCGCACTGCGGCCCCCCCACCTCAGAGCACCCTGTCCCCATGTTGATGAGGACAGGGCCCCTTCCCGACAACCCTGGCCGTTGGTTGTCGGGGTATGCGGGCGGGAGGCTTATCGGAATCTGGGAGCCCCCTTTAATAAGGGGGCCCCCAGATACCGGCCCCCCACCCTAAGTGAATGAGTATGGGGTACATCGTACCCCTACCCATTCACCTGCAAGAAAAGTGGTAAAAACACAAATAAACCACACAGTGTATTAAAATATTTTATTTTTCTGCTCCGGAGGCCGCCCCCTGTCTTCTTTATTAGCTCTTTTACCAGGGGGGGGCTCTTCTTCTTCCGCTATCCCGACGGGTCTTCTCCGCTATCCGGGGGGGTCTTCTCAACTCTCCGGGGTTCTCCTTCTGTCTTCTCCTTCTGTCTTGTTGTCTCCTTCTGTCTTCTGTCTCCGGGGTTCTCCTTCTGTCTTCTCCGCTATCCGGGGGGGTCTTCTCAACTCTCCGGGGTTCTCCTTCTGTCTTCTCCTTCTGTCTTGTTGTCTCCTTCTGTCTTCTCCTTCTGTCTTGTTGTCTCCTTCTGTCTTCTGTCTCCGGGGTTCTCCTTCTGTTTTCGCCTCTCTCTGTTGTTGACTCGGCGCACCCCGGTTCTTCGTCTCGCGAGACTCGGCGCACCCCGATTCTTCGTCTCGCGAGACGTCTCGCGAGACGAAGAACCGGGGTGCGCCGAGTCAACAACAGAGAGAGGCGAAAACAGAAGGAGAACCCCGGAGACAGAAGACAGAAGGAGACAACAAGACAGAAGGAGAAGACAGAAGGAGACAACAAGACAGAAGGAGAAGACAGAAGGAGAACCCCGGAGAGTTGAGAAGACCCCCCGGATAGCGGAGAAGACCCGTCGGGATATCGGAAGAAGAAGAGCCCCCCCCTGGTAAAAGAGCTAATAAAGAAGACAGGGGGCGGCCTCCGGAGCAGAAAAATAAAATATTTTAATACACTGTGTGGTTTATTTGTGTTTTTACCACTCTTCTTGCAGGTGAATGGGTAGGGGTACGATGTACCCCATACTCATTCACTTAGGGTGGGGGGCCGGTATCTGGGGGCCCCCTTATTAACCACCTCAGGACCGCCGTACGCAGGATTGCGTCTTTGCGGCGGTCCTGTTGTTCTGGGTGGACGCGCCGGTGCGTCCTCTCGCGAGACGCGAGATTTCCTGTGAACGCGCGCACACAGGCGCGCGCGTTCACAGGATCGGAAGGTAAGCGAGTGGATCTCCAGCCTGCCAGCGGCGATCGTTCGCTGGCAGGCAGGAGATGTGATTTTTTTAACCCCTAACAGGTATATTAGACGCTGTTTTGATAACAGCGTCTAATATACCTGCTACCTGGTCCTCTGGTGGTCCCCTTTGTTTGGATCGACCACCAGAGGACACAGGCAGCTCAGTAATATGTTGCACCAAGCACCACTACACTACACCCCCCCCCCCCCCGTCACTTATTAACCCCTTATTAGCCCTTGATCACCCCTGATCACCCCATATAGACTCCCTGATCACCCCCCTGTCATTGATTACCCCCCTGTCATTGATCACCCCCCTGTAAAGCTCCATTCAGATGTCCGCATGATTTTTACGGATCCACTGATAGACTGATCGGATCCGTAAAAATCATACGGACGTCTGAATGCAGCCTTACAGGGGAGTGATAAATGACGGAGGTGATCACCCCATATAGACTCCCTGATCACCCCCCTGTCATTGATCACCCCCCTGTAAAGCTCCATTCAGATGTCCGCATGATTTTTACGGATCCACTGATAGACTGATCGGATCCGTAAAAATCATACGGACGTCTGAATGCAGCCTTACAGGGGAGTGATCAATGACTGTGGTGATCACCCCATATAGACTCCCTGATCACCCCCCTGTCATTGATTACCCCTCTGTCATTGATCACCCCCCTGTAAAGCTCCATTCAGATGTCCGCATGATTTTTACGGATCCACTGATAGACTGATCGGATCCGTAAAAATCATACGGACGTCTGAATGCAGCCTTACAGGGGAGTGATCAATGACTGTGGTGATCACCCCATATAGACTCCCTGATCACCCCCCTGTCATTGATTACCCCTCTGTCATTGATCACCCCCCTGTAAAGCTCCATTCAGATGTCCGCATGATTTTTACGGATCCACTGATAGACTGATCGGATCCGTAAAAATCATACGGACGTCTGAATGCAGCCTTACAGGGGAGTGATCAATGACTGTGGTGATCACCCCATATAGACTCCCTGATCACCCCCCTGTCATTGATTACCCCTCTGTCATTGATCACCCCCCTGTAAAGCTCCATTCAGATGTCCGCATGATTTTTACGGATCCACTGATAGGATCCGTAAAAATCATACGGACGTCTGAATGCAGCCTTACAGGGGAGTGATCAATGACTGTGGTGATCACCCCATATAGACTCCCTGATCACCCCCCTGTCATTGATTACCCCTCTGTCATTGATCACCCCCCTGTAAAGCTCCATTCAGATGTCCGCATGATTTTTACGGATCCACTGATAGACTGATCGGATCCGTAAAAATCATACGGACGTCTGAATGCAGCCTTACAGGGGGGTGATCAATGACAGTTGGGTGATCACCCCATATAGACTCCCTGATCACCCCCCTGTCATTGATCACCCCCCCTGTCATTGATCACCCCCCTGTCATTGATCCCCCCCCCCCTCTGTAAGGCTGCATTCAGTCTTTTTTTTGGCCCAAGTTAGCGGAATTTTTTTTTTTTTCTTACAAAGTCACATATTCCACTAACTTGTGACAAAAAATAAAATCTCACCATACCCCTCACGGAATCCAAATGCGTAAAATTTTTTAGACATTTATATTCCAGACTTCTTCTCACGCTTTAGGGCCCCTAGAATGCCAGGGCAGTATAAATACCCCACATGTGACCCCATTTCGGAAAGAAGACACCCCCAGGTATTCCGTGAGGGGCATATTGAGTCCATGAAAGATTGAAATTTTTGTCCCAAGTTAGCGGAACGGGAGACTTTGTGAGAAAAAAATAAAAAATATCAATTTCCGCTAACTTGTGCCAAAAAAAAAAAATTTCTATGAACTCGCCATGCCCCTCATTGAATACCTTGGGGTGTCTTCTTTCCAAAATGGGGTCACATGTGGGGTATTTATACTGCCCTGGCATTCTAGGGGCCCCAAAGCGTGAGAAGAAGTCTGGTATCCAAATGTCTAAAAATGCCCTCCTAAAAGGAATTTGGGCCCCTTTGCGCATCTAGGCTGCAAAAAAGTGTCACACATCTGGTATCGCCGTACTCAGGAGAAGTTGGGGAATGTGTTTTGGGGTGTCATTTTACATATACCCATGCTGGGTGAGATAAATATCTTGGTCAAATGCCAACTTTGTATAAAAAAATGGAAAAAGTTGTCTTTTGCCAAGATATTTCTCTCACCCAGCATGGGTATATGTAAAAAGACACCCCAAAACACATTCCCCAACGTCTCCTGAATACGGCGATACCAGATGTGTGACACTTTTTTGCAGCCTAGGTGGGCAAAGGGGCCCACATTCCAAAGAGCACCTTTCGGATTTCACTGGTCATTTACCTACTTACCACACATTAGGGCCCCTGGAAAATGCCAGGGCAGTATAACTACCCCACAAGTGACCCCATTTTGGAAAGAAGACACCCCAAGGTATTCCGTGAGGGGCATGGCGAGTTCCTAGAATTTTTTATTTTTTGTCACAAGTTAGTGGAAAATGATGATTTTTTTTTTTTTTTTTTTTTTTTTATACAAAGTCTCATATTCCACTAACTTGTGACAAAAAATAAAAACTTCCATGAACTCACTATGCCCATCAGCGAATACCCTGGGGTCTCTTCTTTCCAAAATGGGGTCACTTGTGGGGTAGTTATACTGCCCTGGCATTCTAGGGGCCCAAATGTGTGGTAAGGAGTTTGAAATCAAATTCTGTAAAAAATGACGAGTGAAATCCGAAAGGTGCTCTTTGGAATATGGGCCCCTTTGCCCACCTAGGCTGCAAAAAAGTGTCACACATCTGGTATCTCCGTACTCAGGAGAAGGTGGAGAATGTGTTTTGGGGTGTCATTTTACATATACCCATGCTGGGTGAGAGAAATATCTTGGCAAAAGACAACTTTTCCCATTTTTTTATACAAAGTTGGCATTTGACCAAGATATTTATCTCACCCAGCATGGGTATATGTAAAAAGACACCCCAAAACACATTCCCCAACGTCTCCTGAATACGGCGATACCAGATGTGTGACACTTTTTTGCAGCCTAGGTGGGCAAAGGGGCCCACATTCCAAAGAGCACCTTTCGGATTTCACTGGTCATTTACCTACTTACCACACATTAGGGCCCCTGGAAAATGCCAGGGCAGTATAACTACCCCACAAGTGACCCCATTTTGGAAAGAAGACACCCCAAGGTATTCCGTGAGGGGCATGGCGAGTTCCTAGAATTTTTTATTTTTTGTCACAAGTTAGTGGAAAATGATGTTTTTTTTTTTTTTTGTTTTTTTTTCATACAAAGTCTCATATTCCACTAACTTGTGACAAAAAATAAAAACTTCCATGAACTCACTATGCCCATCAGCGAATACCCTGGGGTCTCTTCTTTCCAAAATGGGGTCACTTGTGGGGTAGTTATACTGCCCTGGCATTCTAGGGGCCCAAATGTGTGGTAAGGAGTTTGAAATCAAATTCTGTAAAAAATGACGAGTGAAATTCGAAAGGTGCTCTTTGGAATATGGGCCCCTTTGCCCATCTAGGCTGCAAAAAAGTGTCACACATCTGGTATCTCTGTACTCAGGAGAAGGTGGGGAATGTGTTTTGGGGTGTCTTTTTACATATACCCATGCTGGGTGAGAGAAATATCTTGGCAAAAGACAACTTTTCCCATTTTTTTATACAAAGTTGGCATTTGACCAAGATATTTATCTCACCCAGCATGGGTATATGTAAAAAGACACCCCAAAACACATTCCCCAACTTCTACTGAATACGGAGATACCAGATGTGTGACACTTTTTTGCAGCCTAGGTGGGCAAAGGGGCCCACATTCCAAAGAGCACCTTTCGGATTTCACTCGTCATTTTTTACAGAATTTGATTTCAAACTCCTTACCACACATTTGGGCCCCTAGAATGCCAGGGCAGTATAACTACCCCACAAGTGACCCCATTTTGGAAAGAAGAGACCCCAAGGTATTTCGTGATGGGCATAGTGAGTTCATGGAAGTTTTTATTTTTTGTCACAAGTTAGTGGAATATGAGACTTTGTAAGAAAAAAAAAAAAAAAGAAAAAAATCATCATTTTCCGCTAACTTGTGACAAAAAATAAAAAGTTCTATGAACTCACTATGCCCATCAGCGAATACCTTAGGGTGTGTATTTTCCGAAATGGGGTCATTTGTGGGGTGTTTGTACTGTCTGGCCATTGTAGAACCTCAGGAAACATGACAGGTGCTCAGAAAGTCAGAGCTGCTTCAAAAAGCGGAAATTCACATTTTTGTACCATAGTTTGTAAACGCTATAACTTTTACCCAAACCATTTTTTTTTTACCCAAACATTTTTTTTTAATGAAAGACATGTAGAACAATAAATTTTGAGCAAAATTTATATATGGATGTCGTTTTTTTTGCAAAATTTTACAACTGAAAGTGAAAAATGTCATTTTTTTGCAAAAAAATCGTTAAATTTCGATTAATAACAAAAAAAGTAAAAATGTCAGCAGCAATTAAATACCACCAAATGAAAGCTCTATTAGTGAGAAGAAAAGGAGGTAAAATTCATTTGGGTGGTAAGTTGCATGACCGAGCAATAAACGGTGAAAGTAGTGTAGGTCAGAAGTGTAAAAAGTGGCCTGGTCTTTCAGGGTGTTTAAGCACTGGGGGCTGAGGTGGTTAAAGGGGGCTCCCAGATTCCGATAAGCCTCCCGCCCGCATACCCCGACAACCAACGGCCAGGGTTGTCGGGAAGGGGCCCTGTCCTCATCAACATGGGGACAGGGTGCTCTGAGATGGGGGGGCCGCAGTGCGCCCCCTGCCCCAGAGCACCCAACCCCCCATGTTGAGGGCATGCAGCCTGGTACGGCTCAGGAGGGGGGGGGGCGCTCGCTCGTCCCCACTCCCTTCCTGGCTGGCCGGGTAGCGTGCTTTGAATACGGGTCTGGTATGGATTGTAGGGGGACCCCCTACGCCGTTTTTTTCGGCGTAGGGGGGGCTCTCCTTACAACCCATAACAGACCTAAGGGCCCGGTATGCTCCTGAGGGCGGGACCCAGGCCGGATTTTTATTTAAAATCCGCCGGGGACTTCCCCCTCAGGATTCATAACAAACGCCGCACACGTGTAGAATTGGCGGGAATCCAAGTCGGATCTCCCGTCGCTTCTATGACGGCTCTGTCTCCATCGCGGCAAGCCAGCTCGGCGCTGGCTCCCGCGATGGGGCTCGTATGTGCTCAATCTCGCCGAGAAATACAGCGAGATTGACACAAAATCGGGTTCACCTACTGTAGTGGTGAGGTGGAAGCAGCATGAGGAGACCACAGAGTGGCCCAATGACAGAGTCTGGAGGTGGCGGCAGCATCAGGAGGCCACAGAGTGGCACAACGACGAGAGATTGTGGAGGTGGAAGCAGCATGAGGAGGCCACAGAGTAGCACGACAACGAGAGATTTTGGAGGTGTCAGCAGCATGAGGAGGCCAGAGTAGCATGACAACAAGAGATTATGGAGGTGTCAGCAGCATGAGGAGGCCGCAGAGTAGCACGATGACAAAGTGTGGAGGTGTCAGCAGCATGAGGAGGCCAGAGTAGCATGACAACAAGAGATTATGGAGGTGTCAGCAGCATGAGGAGGCCGCAGAGTAGCACGATGACAAAGTGTGGAGGTGTCAGCAGCATGAGGAGGCCAGAGTAGCATGACGAAAAATTGTGGAGGTAGCAGGAGCATGAGGAGGCCACAGGCATGAGGGCATGAGGGCAGGAGGCATGAGGGCACGACAACAAGAGAATGTGGATGTGTCAGCAGCATGAGGAGGCCACAGAGCGGCACGATGACGAGAGATTGTGGAGGTGTCAGCAGCATGAGGAGGCCACAGAGTAGCACAACGACAAGAGATTGTGGAGGTGGCAGGAGCATGAGGACGCCACAGAGTGGCACGACGACAAAGTGTGGAGGTGTCAGCAGCATGAGGAGGCCACTTCGGCTCTGCACGATTTAATAATAGACGTTCTTCGGCAAAAAAGGCTTGGCAAATTGATTGTCCGGAAATTTCCATCAAAGATTGGGATAATATATGGCGAATTTAAGTTTAGTTTCTTATAATTTTAAACAAATTTTGGTTCCATTTAATATGAAATATTTAATAAATGTAATTAAAAAAAATTAAGTGTTGCCTAAATGCCTAAGACACGAGAGAATCGGCCAGTCTTCTGGTTATTCGACGACGTGGTTGCGATGGAGAAAGCATTCCAAAAAAAGATATCTCTCAACCTGGAGATTTATCATGTCAACATTGATGTAAGAGCGGTATCGGTTGCTCATCAAGCCAGATACTTCTGGGGGAACCTGCCTGGCATGAACAGGCCTCTAGTAGCTACAGACAATGAGAAGACAAAGTTTCAAGATTGCTTGGAGCCTGGAAGAGTTGCGAAGTTTATCAAGATTCAAACCATAACTACCAGCCCCTATTCTCTTCGTCAGGGAAAACATCACGAGTTCCCAGTCATCATGGAAAAAGCTTAGAATCAACGTTGAAAAATACAGTATATGGCATCAGAGGTGTGTGAGGATGCCATCATACAGAATATAACCAGGAAACAGATTGAAGAATGGGCACAATTCGATCTCATAATTGGCGGCAGTCCTTGTAATGAATTATCTATGGTTAACCCGCACCGGAAAAGACTTTATGGGGGCAGTGGACAACAGTTTTTTGACTTTCCACGATTACTCAATAAAGTGTTGCCTTAGGGCCCTTTCACACTTGCGTTGTCCGGATCCGGCATGTACTCCATTTGCCGGAATTACACGCCGGATCCGGAAAAACGCAAGTGAACTGAAAGCATTTGAAGACGGATCCGTCTTCAAAATGGGTTCAGTGTTACTATGGCACCCAGGACGCTATTAAAGTCCTGGCTGCCATAGTAGTAGTGGGGAGCAGGGGAGCAGTATACTTACAGTCCGTGCGGCTCCCGGGGCGCTCCAGAATAACGTCAGAGCGCCCCATGCGCATGGATGACGTGATCCAGGCGACACGTCATCCATGAGCGTGGGGTGCCCTGACGTCACTCTGGAGCGCCCGGGGAGCCGCACGGACGGTAAGTATACTGCTCCCCCGCTCCCCACTACACTTTACCATGGCTGCCAGGACTTTAGCGTCTTGGCAGCCATGGTAACCATTCAGAAAAAGCTAAACGTCGGATCCGGCAATGCGCCGAAACGACGTTTAGCTTAAGGCCGGATCCGGATTAATGCCTTTCAATGGGCATTAATTCCGGATCCGGCCTTGCGGCAAGTGTTCAGGATTTTTGGCCGGAGCAAAAAGCGCAGCATGCTGCGGTATTTTCTCCGGCCAAAAAACATTCCGGTCCGGAACTGAAGACATCCTGATGCATCCTGAATGGATTTCTCTCCATTCAGAATGCATTAGGATAAAACTGATCAGGATTCTTCCGGCATAGAGCCCCGACGACGGAACTCTATGCCGGAAGAAAAGAACGCAAGTGTGAAAGAGCCCTAAGACAGGAGAGAATCGGACAGTTTCCTGGTTATTCGAGAACGTGGTTGCGATGGAGAAAGCATTCCAAAAAACAATTTCTCTCCACCTGGAGACAAATCCTGTCAAGATTGATGCAAGTGTGGTATCAGCTGCTCATCGAGCCAGATACTTCTTGGGGAACCTGCCTGGCATGAACAGGACTCTAGTAGCTACAGAAAATGAGAAGACAAAGTTTTAAGATTGCTTGGAGCCCGGAAGAGTTGCGAAGTTCATCAAGATTCAAACCATAACTACCAGCCCCTGGTGTCTTCATCAGTGACACCATCACGAGTTTCCAATCATCATGGATAGGAAGGAGGACATCCTGTGGTGCACAAAGATGAAGAGGGTCTTCATATTCCCCCCACACTATACGGACATCTCAGAAAGGAACTGCTGCTCCCTACAGAAGCTCCTGGGAAGGTCATGAGCGTCCCGGTCATCCGGCATCTATTCCCCCCTCTGAAGGATTATTTTGAAAGTGTATAGAAGCCACATGGGGCCCCCACACTGCAGATTTATCATGGAGACACCAGATTTTATAATATTACATTATTTTATAAAGAAAAAAAAATGAAGCCCCTTCGTCACCTAGCTCCCAAGTGTGATCAGCTACATTATCATCATCATCGAGTACTGTCTGCACGTCACTGATGTCTTCCTCAACCGTCTCTGTGTCAGGAGCCTGACTGCTCGCAACACCAGCTCCCACGCCACTCTCCTCATTACTACTTGCCCGCCTAGTGGAGGAAAGGATAGAAGCAGGTTGAGGAAAGGTGAGGGCACAGGGACTGCTCCCGGGCCATGCCAACTAAGGGTTGTGTCTGACAAACCCACGACTGTTGGCTGGGGCTGTCTGATTTCACTTGGGATGAAGTGGATGACCGAGTTCACCAATCAAGAACCGCTGGGTTGCTGGTCAAGACACGACCCCTAGATGACACCGGGAGCTCAGTCCTCTCTCTGTGATTCCTGCTGCCATGCCCCCTTACTCTGCTGCGACCTCTGCCTGCGCCAGAAACATTTAGGCCTCTGCCCCTCCCCTGTGCATGGCCTAGCACTTCTCTTCTGACATACTTTTAGCTGAACTAAATAAATTTAAAGCAAATTAAAACAGTACTAAAAGCGACAAATATATTTTTCTTTTTGTACGGAAATAGGCCACTAAACGCTTTCACCACAAATAACTGCAACAGTGAAGTGCGTATATATTTTTCTTTTTGTACTGAAATAGGCCACTAAATGCTTTCAACACATATAACTGCAGAAGTGAACTGAGAATGTACTGTATTTTCATGTTTGTACTGAAATAGGCCACTAAACGCTTTTACTGCAAAAAATTGCAACAGTGAACTGAGTATATATCTTTCTTTTAGTACTGAAATATGTCACTAAACGCTTTTACCGCAAATAATTGCAACAGTGAACTGCGTATATATATATTTTTGCACTAAAATACGTCACTAAACGCTTTCACCCCATATAGAACTGCAGAAGTGAAGTGCGTATGCATTTTTATTTTTGTACTGAAGTAGGCAACTAAACGCTTTCAACACATACAACTTTAGAAGTGAACTGGTAATATATTTTTATTTTTGTACTGAAGTAGGCCACTAAACGCTTTCACCACAAATAACTGCAACAGTGAAATGCGTATATATTTTTGTTTTTGTACTGAAATAGGCCACTAAACGCTTTCACCACAAATAACTGCAACAGTGAAGTGTGTACCGTATTTTTCGCCCCATAAGACGCACTTTTTCCCCCCAAAAAATTCGCTGGCTGGGATGTATGCGAGAGCGGGGAGGGACTGGGAGGAGGAGCTGGGGGCCGGCAATTGCAGCGGCCACTCCAGTGCTGCACTATACAAATATAAAATGTCTCATTCAATTAAAAGTGATTACACATGCCCCCCCACTCCTAATATTACCGTACATCCTAACAGCTTCTGTAGAATGCAGGCAGGCAGGCCGGGCGGGCGGCAGCGTAACTCCCTGATGTCACGTGCCTGCGCCACCTACTTTATGAATGAAGCAGTCGGAGCAGGCAAGTGACGTCAGTGAGTGCCTGGGTTGTACAGAAGCTGTTAGGATGTACGGTAATATTAGGCATGAGGGGGCATGTTTAATCACTTTTAATTGAATGAGACATTTTATATTTGTATACTGCAGCACTGGAGCGGCCGGGATCTGTGGATGACAGTTTTATGGGGAACATCTGTGGATGGCACTGTTAAGGGGTGGGGGGTCTGTGGATGGTACTGTTATGGGCTGGGGGGTCTGTCGATGGCACTGTTATGGGGTGGGGGGTCTGTGGATGGCACATATATAACAGTGCCACCCACAGATCCCCCTGTAACAGTGCCACCCACAGATCCGCCCTGTAACAGTGCCATCCACAGATTCCCCTGTAACAGTGCCATCCACAGATCCCCCCTGTAACAGTGCCAGCCACAGATCCCCCCTGTAACAGTGCCAGCCACAGATCCCCCCTGTAACAGTGTCAGCCACAGATCCCCCTATAACAGTGTCCGTCACAGATCCCCCCATAACAGTGCGTCATCCACAGATCCCCCATAACAGTGCGTCATCCACAGATCCCCCATAACAGTGCGTCATCCACAGATCTCCCTATAACAGTGCGTCATCCACAGATCCCCCCATAACAGTGCATCATCCACAGATCCCCCATAACAGTGCCATCCCCAGATCCCCCCATAACAGTGTCCTTCACAGATCCCCCCATAACAGTGCCATCCACAGATCTCCAGTAATAGTGCCATCCACAGACCACCATTAGTTCCAAACTCGCCAAAAGCACACCTTTTGGTTAAAAAATATTTTTTTCTTATTTTCCTCCCCAAAAACCTAGGTGCGTCTTATGGGCCGGTGCGTCTTATAGGGCGAAAAATACGGTATATATTTTATTTTTGTACTGAAATAGGCCACTAAACGCTTTCAACACATATAACTGCAGAAGTGAACTGAGAATATATTTTTATTTTTGTACTGAAATAGGCCACTAAATGCTTTCACCACAAATAACTGCAACAGTATAATGCATATATATTTTTATTTTTGTACTGAAATAGGCCACTAAATACTTTCACCACAAATAACTGCAACAGTGAAATGCGTATATATTTTTCTTTTTGTACTGAAATAGACCACTAAACGCTTTCGCCACAAATAACTGTAACAGTGAAGTGCGTATATATTTTTCTTTTTGTACCGAAATAGGCCACTAAACGCTTTCACTACAAATAACACTAAAGAAGTGAACTGAGAATATTTTTTTCTTTTTGTACTAAAATAGGCCACTAAACGCTGTCACCACAAATAACTGCAGCAGTGAAGTGCGTATATATTTTTCTTTTAGTACTGAAATACGTCACTAAACAATTTTACCGCAAATAACTGCAACAGTGAACTGCGTATATATTTTTCTTTTTGTACTGAAATACATTACTAAACGCTTTCACCACATATAACTGCAGAAGTGAACTGTGTATATATTTTTCTTTTTGTAATGAAATAGGCCAGTCAACGCTTTCACCCCATATAGCTGCAGAAGTGAACTGAGAATATATTTTTCTTTTTTTAATGAAATACCCTACTAAACGCTTTCAACACATATAGCTGCAGAAGTGAACTGCGTATATATTTTTCTTTTTGTACTGAAATATGCCACTAAACGCTTTCAACACACATAGCTGCAGAAGTAAACTGCGTATATATTTTTCTTTCTCCACAGATATAAGCCACTAAAGGATTTTCAACATAGCACTTGCACCCTAAGAACAAATTGCTGGAATGACAGAGCTGTATAATGGCTATTTGTAATCCCAAATAATCTTTCTCTGTACTTGTAAATCTCTTTTCTAGCACTATTCCTAGCGCCTTCTGACATCTCTCCCTTCATTAAGATGCTGTGAAATGATTCCTCCCTATCCTTTCCCTGCACTTGAAAATAGTTTTTTCAGTTTTTTTTTTTTACAATGAGGTTTTTCCTATTGCTGTCCTTAGCGCCTTCTCACATCTGTCCTGCACTCTGAACGCTGGAAAATGTCTGAATCCAAGATGGCCGACGTATTTATACGGCTGTGACATCACAGGGCTGGCTGGCTGCAGATTGGCTGCATGCTTTGCATTATGGGTCCTCCCGCCTTACCAGAGTTCTTTTCCCCATGTCCTCAAATGTGTAGCCACCATTTTAGCCGCCATTTTAGAAAAAATTGTGATTCGTTACCATGAAGCGGAAGGAAAATCGCATTTGTTGTGAATCTAATTTTTCTGGAAATTCGGATCGAATTCCACTTCGTCAGCTTCGATTCGCTCATCTCTCTAATGACAATGATTGTGTGTTAGACAGGACCTGGGAGCCGTATTTAGGTGCTGAGGAGAGGTAACAGCAGAGAAAAAGGGGGTATAAGGGTGGTACTAAAGAGTTGAGGCAGCGTACTACCAGAACCTCTTAGAGACAGATCTGCTTCTATTAGAGTCGGCTCAGGAACTGGTAATGCCACTGATACTGAGTGCAAAGGCTCAAAATGTCCCAGACCTAAGCCAAGCTTGGCTGCTGATAGTTAGAGTGCCAGAAGACAAAAGCATTGCTATGTGAAAGATCTGCAGGATGAAAATAAGCCATGCAGCATCAGCTGATCCAACAATAAAACAGAAATGGCAACCAGCTAGCGCAACAAGAGCGTCTTCCTCCTCCAGGTCTCCTTTGCGGCAGCCAGGTGCATCCATGTGCAGCACAGTGTCCTTGTCCTCATGCTCTTAATACTCCTCTACTTCTTTGTCAGCCATCGATAACAGAATGTGTGGCCAGGAAACAACTCTACATACCCAGCAATCTGCAAGTTTAACTCTAACACAGCCAATTGGTTGGTGGTGCAGTGTCTGCCGTAACACTTAATGAATTCTGATGCTTATAGAAAGCTGATGGTGTGCACTCTGCCTCACTGGAAGATAACCAGCCAGCATTTATTTCTCCAAAAAAAGCCATCCCTGGTTTGTACTGTCATGTGGCGGAAAATGTGGGGCACTCCTTGCAAACTTCGCTGTGCGCTAAGGTGCGTGTCACGATCTTTCATGGCTAGGTCAATGTTTTTCACAGTGAGGCAGCACTGCAGCAAGGCCAGGTCCTATCGACCCCTCCATGTTTGTGTTAGTCTGGTTCCCACTCAAGGCGCTTATCACCTGGCAAGAAAGGCAAGTTACATGCTTGCTTGCCTATGTAATGACAGGCATATTCTTACCATAAAGCAATTTGATGATTGCCGAGTACAGCATGTGCTCAAGCGCCATGCTCAAGTCTACTCCTGCTATGCAGCCAATAAACGTGCAGGTAAGTACTGCCATCACTGTAATGCCGTAGCCTTGTTGGTTACTGGCATTACAGTGATTAGCTGGCTGGATATAGCATCCAATGGCGCGTGTTCGGCTCATAATTAGTCAGGGAGAGCTGCGCTTAGGAAGAAACAGATAGTGTAGGGAGTGTTATCGCAATCTATTTAGTTGAAAAATGTTTCAAAGACCCAAAAGTCATTTTAAGGACTATTGTGTGTGGTGGAAGCAATATAATATAATATTTTTTTTCATTCTTTTCCATTCTTTTTCAATAGAGGGTGTCTGCAGTGACTTCTGACATCTGTACAATACCTTGTGTGTCAGGGACAGATTGAAAAAAGTGTAAGTGAAAACTAGTAAATTTTTCCATACTTTTACGTACTTTTCCTCTAGAAGGGTGTCTGCAGTGACTTGTGACATCTGTGCAATACCTTGTGTGTGTCATGGCCAGAGATAGAAGAAATATAAGTGAAAACTAGTATATTTTTTCTATACTTTTACGTACTTTTCCTTATAGAAGGGTGTCTGCAGTGACTCCTGACATCTGTGCAATACCTTGTGTGTGTCAGGTCCAGAGATAGAAAAAATATAAGTGAAAACTAGTATATTTTTTCCATACTTTAACGTACTTTTCCTATAGAAGGGTGTCTGCAGTGACTTCTGACATCTGTGCAATACCTTGTGTGTGTCAGGGCCAGAGATAGAAAAAATATAAGTGAAATCTAGTATATTTTTTCCATACTTTTACGTACCTTTCCTATAGAAGGGTGTCTGCAGTAACTTGTGACATCTGTACAATACCTTGTGTGTGTCATGGCCAGAGATAGAAGAAATATAAGTGAAAACTAGTATATTTTTTCCATACTTTTACGTACTTTTCCTATAGAAGGGTGTCTGTAGTGACTCCTGACATCTGTGCAATACCTTCTGTGTGTCAGGGCCAGAGATAAAAAAAATATAAGTAAAAACTAGTATATTTTTTCTATATTTTTACGTACTTTTCCTATAGAAGGGTGTCTGCAGTGACTTCTGACATCTGTGCAATACCTTCTGTGTGTCAGGGCCAGAGATAGAAAAATTTAAGTGAAAACTAGTATATTTTTTCCATACTTTTACGTACTTTTCCTATAGAAGGGTGTCTGCAGTGACTTGTGACATCTATGCAATACCTTGTGTGTGTCAGGGCCAGACATAGAAGAAATATATGTGAAATCTATTTTCCTATTTCCATACTTTTATGTACTTTTTCTATAGCAGGGTCTCTGCAGTGAGATAGAAAACATATAAGTGAAATCTACAGTAGTATAATTTTTCCATACTTTTACGTACTTTTGCTATAGAAGGGTGTATGCTGTGACTTCTGACATCTGTGCAATGCCTTGTGTGTGTCAGGGCCAGAGATAGAAAAAATATAAGTGAAATCTAGTATATTTTTTTCATACTTTTACGTACTTTTCCTATAGAAGGGTGTCTGCAGTGACTTCCGACATCTGTACAATACCTTGTGTGTGTCAGGGCCAGAGATAGAAGAAATATAAGTGATATCTATTTTCCTATTTCCATACTTTTACGTACTTTTCCTATAGCAGGGTGTCTTCAGTGACTTGTGACATCTATGCAATACCTTGTGTGTGTAAGGGCCAGAGATAGAAAAAATATAAGTGAAATTTAGTATATTTTTTTCATACTTTTATGTACTTTTCCTATAAAAGGGTGTCTGCAGTGACTTCTGACATCTGTGCAATTCCTGTTGTGTGTCAGGGCCAGAGATAGAAAAAAAATAAGTGAAATCTAGTATATTTTTTCAATACTTTTATGTACTTTTCCTATAGAAGGGTGTATGCAGTGACTTCTGACATCTGTGCAATACCTTGTGTGTGTCAGGGCCAGAGATAGAAAAAATATAAGTGAAATCTAGTATATTTTTTCCATACTTTTACGTACTTTTCCTATAGAAGGGTGTCTGCAGTGACTTCTGACATCTGTGCAATACCTTGTTTGTGTGAGGGCCAGAGATAGAAAACAAATAAGTGAAAACTAGTATATTTTTTTTATTACTTTTATGTACTTTTCCTATAAAAGGGTGTCTGCAGTGAATTCTGACATCTGTGCAATACCTTGTGTGTGTGAGGGCCAGAGATAGAAAACATATAAGTGAAAACTAGTATATTTTTTCCATACTTTTACATACTTTTCCTATAGCAGGGTGTCTGTAGTGACTCCTGACATCTGTGCAATACCTGTTGTGTGTCAGGGCCAGAGATAGAAAAAATATAAGTGAAATCTAGTATATTTTTTCAATACTTTTATGTACTTTTCCTATAGAAGGGTGTCTGCAGTGACTCCTGACATCTGTGCAATACCTTGTGTGTGTCATGGCCAGAGATAGAAGAAATATAAGTGAAAACTAGTATATTTTTTCTATACTTTTACATACTTTTCCTATAGAAGGGTGTCTGCAGTGACTTCTGACATCTGTGCAATACCTTGTGTGTGTCAGGGCCAGAGATAGAAAAAATATAAGTGAAATCTAGTATATTTCTTCCATACTTTTACGTACTTTTCCTATAGAATGGTGTCTGCAGTGACTTCTGAAATCTGTACAATACCTTGTGTGTGTCAGGGCCAGAGATAGAAGAAATATAAGTGAAATCTATTTTCCTATTTCCATACTTTTAACATAGTACATAACATACTACATAAGGCCGAAAAAAGACATTTGTCCATCCAGTTCGGCCTGTCATCCTGCAAGTTGATCCAGAGGAAGGCAAAAAAACCTGTGAGGTAGAAGCCAATTTTCCTCACTTTAGGGGAATAAAAAATTCCTTCCCGACTCCAATCAGGCAATCAGAATAACTCCCTGGATCAACGACCCCTCTCTAGTAGCTATATCCTATCATATTATTACACTCCAGAAACACATCCAGGCCCCTCTTGAATTCCTTTATTGTATTCACCATCACCACCTCCTCATGCAGAGAGTTCCATAGTCTCACTGCTCTTACCGTAAAGAATCCTCTTCTATGTTTGTGTACAAACCTTCTTTCCTCCAGACGCAGAGGATGTCCCCTCGTCACAGTCCTGGGGATAAATAGATGATGGGATAGATCTCTGTACTGACCCCTGATATATTTATACATAGTAATTAGATCTCCCCTCAGTCGTCTTTTTTCTAAAGTGAATAACCCTAATTTTGATAATCTTTCACGGTACTGTAGTTGCCCCATTCCAGTTATTACTTTAGTTGCCCTCCTCTGGACCCTCTCCAGCTCTGCTATGTCTGCCTTGTTCACTGGAGCCGAGAACTGTACACAGTACTCCATGTGTGGTCTGACTAATGATTTGTAAAGTAGTAGGAATATGTTCTTATCACGGGCATCTATGCCCCTTTTGATACAACCCATTATATTTTTGGCCTTGGCAGCAGCTGCCTGACACTGGTTTTTGCAGCTTAGTTTGCTGTTTATAAAAATTCCTAGATCCTTTTCCATGTCAGGGTTACCGAGTGTTTTACGTACTTTTCCTATAGCAGGGTGTCTGCAGTGACTTCTGACATCTGTGCAATACCTTGTGTGTGTCAGGGCCAGAGATAGAAAACATATAAGTGAAAACTAGTATATTTTTTCCATACTTTTACATCCTTTTCCTATGGAAGGGTGTCTGCAGTGACTTCTGACATCTGTGCAATACCTTCTGTGTGTCAGGGCCAGAGATAGAAAAAATATAAGTGAAATCTAGTATATTTTTTCCATACTTTTACGTACTTTTCCTATAGAAGGGTGTATGCAGTGACTTCTGACATCTGTGCAATACCTTGTGTGTGTCAGGGCCAGAGATAGAAAAAATATAAGTGAAATCTAGTATATTTTATTCATACTTTTACTTTCTTTTCCTAAAGAAGGGTGTCTGCAGTGACTCCTGACATCTGTGCAATACCTTGTGTGTGTCAGGGCCAGAGATAGAAGAAATATAAGTGAAAACTAGTATATTTTTTCCATACTTTTACGTACTTTTCCTATAGAAGGGTGTCTGCAGTGACTTCTGACCAGGGGAGGGCTGGCAGCCTTAGTCCTGGGGGGCAAATACAGTCAAGTGGCCCATTTTTTAGCCCCGCCCATTATTAAAAGCCCCTCCTACATTTAATAGGCCACTCCCAACACACACTGTACAGCTGACATTCTATAGTTCAGGCCTGTCTACACATCATACGAAGAGGGGAGGACCTGTCCCGGCTGCACTGCCTGCTTATATAACAAGCTACAGCCAGGAAGCTCCTCCGCTCTCCTCCCTCCCCTGATCCTGCTTAAGGCTTGTGGTTCCCCCCACCATCTGCCACCCGCCCGTGGCCTGCTGACCCCTTTCGTCATCCTCACCCAGCTCTGAATCATCCTTCTGCAAATGGCAGGGTGAGGAGCCGGAGCATCTCCTCTCCTACATAGCGCCCCATACCTCTTACATCCAGTGATGTCACCTTTGTTGTAGACGTTCTCTTTCCTCATCTTCTCCATTCAGACCAGACCGCCATGATGATTTTTCAGCCATCTCCCGTCTCTGCAGAGATTAACAAACAGACATTAGTTTCCTGCCACCCCCAATACTATACTGCAGAAACAGTACCCCTGGGAATACTACTACCACACAGATAGTGCCCCCAATACTGTGCCCGCTATGCCCCCAATACTATACTGCAGAAACAGTACCCCTGGGAATACTACTACCACACAGATAGTGCCCCCAATACTGTGCCCGCTATGCCCCCAATACTATACTGCAGAAACAGTCCCCGTGGGAATACTACTACCACACAGATAGTGCCCCCTTAAACAATTATTGGCACACAGTGCTCTAAAAAATAACTGCGCCCAGACACTAATAGTATAAAGATAATGTCCCCCAAAAATAATAGTGCTAAGCTGATACTGTGCTAGGGTGCCCCCAGAGTAACAGTGCCCCCCAAAATCCCACCAATATAAATAATTCTCTGCCAGAGCACACTTAGTAGTAATAATGCCCCTATAGTGCCCTAGTAATCATGTTCCTCATAGCCCCCCAGTAGTAGTAAAGCTCCCCATAATACCATAGTACTAATTTTCCCTATAATATGACAGTACATGAAATACCCCCGCTTAGTGCCCGCAGTTGAGCTAATGTCCCCATAATGTATGCCAGTATAAAATACCCCTATATAGTGCCCCAGTAAATGCACTCATACTGCTCCTCTCCCCCTTCGCCATAGTGTCCCCCATAATATGCCAGTAAAAAAATGCCCCTTAGTACCCCCAGCAGATGCCCCTATAGTGCTCCTCTCCCCCACAATGTGCCAGTAAAAAAATTCCCCTTCTTAGTGCCACCATATGCCCCAATAGTGCTCCACTCCCCCATAGTGCCCCCAAATAATGCCCCATAGTGCCGCTCTCCCCTATAGTGCCTGCCATAATGTGCCAGTAAAAAATGCCCCCTTAGTGCTACCAAATGCCATAGTGCCCCCCATAATGTTCCAATACAAAAGGCCCCTTTAGAGCCCCCACTTCCCCATAGTGCCCCCAAATAATGCCCCTATAGTAACCCCAGATGCCCCATAGTGCTGCTCTCCCCTATAGTGCCCCCCAGAATGTGCCAATAAAAAAAAAAAGCCCCTTTAGAGCCCCCAGATACCCCCATAGTGCTCCTCTCCCCCATGGTGCCCCCCCATAATGTGCCAGCAAGAAATGCCCCCATAGTGCCAGCCCCCCCATAGTACAAGCCCCCCATAGTGCCAAGCCCCCCATAGTGCCAAGCCCCCCATAGTGCCACTTTGCCCATAGTGCCAGCCCCCTTATAGTGCCAGCTCCCCCATAGTGCCAGCTCCCCCCGTAGTGCCAGCTCCCCCCATAGTGCCAGCTCCCCCCATAGTGCCAGCTCCCCCCATAGGGCCAGCTCCTACCCCATAGGGCCAGCTCCTACCCCATAGTGCCAGACCCCTTATAGTGCCAGCCCCCTTATAGTGTCAGCCCCCCCATAGTGTCAGCGCCCCCATAGTGCCAGCTCCCCCTATAGTTCCAGCCCCCCATAGTGCCAGCCCGCCCATAGTGCCAGCTCCCCCATAGTTCCAGCACCCTCTATACTAGTGCCAGCTCCCCCTATAGTGCCCCCCCCATAGTGCTAGCTCCCCCAAAGTGCCAGATTCCCCCCCCCCATAGTGCCAAATCCCCCATAGTGCCAGATCCCCCCCATAGTGCCAGCCCCCCCATAGTGCCAGCCCCTCCATAGTGCCAGCCCCCCATAGTGCCAGCACCCCCATAGTGCCAGCTCCCCCATAGTGCCAGCCCCCCCTATAGTGCCAGCTCCCCCTATAGTGCCCCCCCATAGTGCTAGCTCCCCCAAAGTGCCAGATCCCCCCCCCATAGTGTCAGATCCCCCCCATAGTGCCAGCCCCCCTTATAGTGCCAGATCCCCCCCATAGTGCCAGATCCCCCCCCCCATAGTGCCAGTCCCCCTTATAGTGCCAGATCCCCCCCCATAGTGACAGCCCCCCGCAAAGAAGAAGAAAAAAACAACACTAATACTTACCTCCATCAGCAGCGATGCAAGCCTCTTCTGGCCTGTGTCCCTGCTGTGTGCTGCCCGACTCAGGCGTCGCAATGATAATGACGTCATTGCTCTGCCTGAGCCGGCCTCTGATAGGCTGCAGGCATTAGTGCCTGCGGCCTATCAGAAGAACAGGGGAGGGACATGCCTCTCCCTCCCCTGCCCCACAGCACAAAGCACGGCCGCAATGACATCCAGGGCCGCGCCGCCTGTGGTGATGATCAGCGGTGCGGCCCTGAAGAATAAAAAAAAATATTTTTTTTAAGACGCGCGGCCCAGTGGCCGTTTATTTCGGGCGGCCTGGGGGGCAATTGCCTCCCTGCCCCCCGGCCCAGCCCGCCCCTGCTTCTGACATCTGTGCAATACCTTGTGTGTGTCAGGGCCAGAGATAGAAAAAATATAAGTGAAATCTAGTATATTTTTTCCATACTTTTACATACTTTTTCTATAGAATGGTGTCTGCAGTGACTTGTGCCATCTGTGCAATACCTTTTGTGTGTCAGGACCAGAGATAGAAAAAATACAAGTGAAATCTAGTATATTTTTTCCATACTTTTACGTACTTTTCCTATAGAAGGGTGTCTGCAGTGACTTCTGACATCTGTACAATACCTTGTGTGTGTCAGGGCCAGAGATAGAAGAAATATAAGTGAAATCTATTTCCTATTTCCATACTTTTACGTACTTTTCCTATAGCAGGGTGTCTGTAGTGACTTGTGACATCTATGCAATACCTTGTGTGTGTAAGGGCCAGATATAGAAAACATATAAGTGAAATCTAGTATATTTTTTCCATACTTTTACGTACTTTTCCTATAGAAGGGTGTCTGCAGTGACTCCTGACATATGTGCAATACCTTGTGTGTGTGAGGGCCAGAGATAGAAAAAATATAAGTGAAATCTATTTTCCTATTTCCATACTTTTACGTACTTTTCCTATAGCAGGGTGTCTACAGTGACTTGTGACATCTATGCAATACCTTGTGTGTGTAAGGGCCAGAGATAGAAAAAATATAAGTGAAATCTAGTATATTTTTTTCATACTTTTATGTACTTTTCCTATAGAAGGGTGTCTGCAGTGACTTCTGACATCTGTGCAATACCTTGTGTGTGTGAGGGCCAGAGATAGAAAACATATAAGTGAAAACTAGTATATTTTTTCCATACTTTTACATACTTTTCCTATAGACGGGTGTCTGCAGTGACTCCTGACATATGTGCAATACCTTCTGTGTGTCAGGGCCAGAGATAGAAAACATATAAGTGAAAATTTGTATATTTTTTCCATACTTTTCCATACTTTTTCTATACAAGGGTGTCTGCAGTGACTTCTGACATCTGTGCAATACCTTCTGTGTGTCAGGGCCAGAGATAGAAAACATATAAGTGAAATCTAGTATATTTTTTCCATACTTTTATGTTCTTTTCCTATAGAAGGGTGTCTGAAGTGACTTCTGACATCTGTGCAATACCTGTTGTGTGTCAGGACCAGAGACAGAAAAAATATAAGTGAAATCTAGTATATTTTTTTCATACTTTTACGTACTTTTCCTATAGAAGGGTGTCTGCAGTGACTCCTGACATCTGTGCAACACCTTGTGTGTGTCAGCGCCAGAGGTAGAAGAAATATAAGTGAAAACTAGTATATTTTTTTCATACTTTTACTTACTTTTCCTATAGAAGGGTGTCTGCAGTGACTCCTGACATCTGTGCAATGCCTTGTGTGTGTCAGGGCCAGAGATAGAAAAAATATAAGTGAAATCTAGTATATTTTTTTCATACTTTTACGTACTTTTCCTATAGAAGGGTGTCTGCAGTGACTTCTGACATCTGTACAATACCTTGTGTGTGTCAGGGCCAGAGACAGAAGAAATATAAGTAGAGATGAGCGAACCCGAACTGTACAGTTCGGGTACGTACCGAATTTTGGGGTGTTTCCGTAAAAGTACGGGTTCGGGTTCGGTGTTCGGCGCTTTCTTGGCGCTTTTTGAAAGGCTGCAAAGCAGCCAATCAACAAGCATCATACTACTTGCCCCAAGAGGCCATCACAGCCTTGCCTACTATTGGCATGGCTGTGATTGGCCAGTGCAGCATGTGACCCAGCCTCTATATAAGCTTGGGTCACGTAGCGCTGCACGTCACTCTGCTGATACAAGTGTAGGGAGAGGTTGCAGCTGCGACGTTAGGGCGAGATTAGGCAGTGATTAACTCCTCCAAAAGATTTCATTCAGTGATCGATCTACAGCTGTGAATCATTGAACTGCTGCTATTCAATTGCTCAGTTATTTTAGGGTGCCCAGAGCGTTTTTCAGTCACTTTTTTCTGGGGTGATGGGCGACCATTTTGTGGCTTGCTTGTGCGCCAGCACAAGCTGCCACCAAGTACATTTAACCATCAATAGTGTGGTTATTTTTAGCTATATCCTACATCAGGGTCAAGCTTTCATCAAGTGCATTTAACCATCAATAGTGTGGTTATTTTTTGGCCATATACTACATCAGGGGCAAGCTGACCTTGTCACCCAAGTGCATTTAACCATCAAACCATCAATAGTGTGGTTATTTTTTGCTATATCCTACATCAGGGTCAAGCTTTCATCAAGTGCTTTTAACCATCAATAGTGTGGTTATTTTTTGGCCATATACTACATCAGGGGCAAGCTGACCTTGTCACCCAAGTGCATTTAACCATCAATAGTGTGGTTATTTTCTGCTATATCCTACATCAGGGTCAAGCTTTCATCAAGTGCATTTAACCATCAATAGTGTGGTTATTTTTTGGCCATATACTACATCAGGGGCAAGCTGACCTTGTCACCCAAGTGCATTTAACCATCAAACCATCAATAGTGTGGTTATTTTTTGGCCATATACTACATCAGGGGCAAGCTGACCTTGTCACCCAAGTGCATTTAACCATCAATAGTGTGGTTATTTTTTGCTATATCCTACATCAGGGTCAAGCTTTCATCAAGTGCTTTTAACCATCAATAGTGTGGTTATTTTTTGGCCATATACTACATCAGGGGCAAGCTGACCTTGTCACCCAAGTGCATTTAACCATCAATAGTGTGGTTATTTTTTGCTATATCCTACATCAGGGTCAAGCTTTCATCAAGTGCATTTAACCATCAATAGTGTGGTTATTTTTTGGCCATATACTACATCAGGGGCAAGTTGAGCCTGTCACAAGTGCATTTAACCATCAATAGTGTGGTTATTTTTTGGCCATATACTACATCAGGGGCAAGTTGAGCCTGTCACAAAGCGCCTAAAAAATAGGCCTCACATTTATATTAATCCAAATCTGTCATTACTGCTTTAGCTGGTCAAGTTATTTTTAGTGACCGTCAAAGCACAGTTTTTGTTCTGGGTTGAAAAACAATTCCCAAATTTGCAATTCTCAAAATTAGTGGTTTCTGCTGTATCAGGCCTACTTTAAATCTATCCCTAAAAGGGTATATTAGATTCAAGGTGCTGATAGGGTAATTCTCAAGAACTTCACACACACGCTACAGTGCAGATCCAAGTCTAATTCTGTCCGTAAACGTATACCTGTCACCCAGCGCCTAAATAATAGGCCTCAAATTTATATTCAGCTAAATCTGTCATTACTGGTGTGCGTGTATTAGTGTAATATGGTACCTAAATAGATAGCCAGATAGACTTAGTGTTAGGTGTCTATAAAAAAAGGCCTGAATTTTAATTCAATACATTGGCCCGAATAATATTTTTCTTATTGTGGTGAACGGTAACAATGAGGAAAACATCTAGTAAGGGACGCGGACTTGGTCGTGGTGGTGGTAGTGGACCCTCTGGTGCTGGGAGAGGACGTGGCCGTTCTGCCACAGCCACACGTCCTAGTGTACCAACTACCTCAGGTCCCAGTAGCCGCCAGAATTTACAGCCATATTTGGTGGGGCCCAATGCCGTTCTAAGGATGGTAAGGCCTGAGCAGGTACAGGCATTAGTCAATTGGGTGGCCGACAGTGCATCCAGCACGTTCACATTATCTCCCACCCAGTATTCTGCAGAAAGCGCACAGATGGCGCATGAAAACCAAGCCCATCAGTCTGTCACATCACCCCCATGCATATCAGGGAAACTGTCTGAGCCTCAAGTTATGCAGCAGTCTCTTATGCTGTTTGAAGACTCTGCTGGCAGGGTTTCCCAAGGGCATCCACCTAGCCCTTCCCCAGGGGTGGAAGAGATAGAATGCACTAACGCACAATCACTTATGTTTCCTGATGATGAGGACATGGGAATACCACCTCAGCACGTCTCTGATGATGACGAAACACAGGTGCCAACTGCTGCGTCTTTCTGCAGTGTGCAGACTGAACAGGAGGTCAGGGATCAAGACTGGGTGGAAGATGATTCAGGGGACGATGAGGCCCTAGACCCCACATGGAATGAAGGTCGTGCCACTGACTTTCACAGTTCGGAGGAAGAGGCAGTGGTGAGACCGAGCCAACAGCGTAGCAAAAGACAAAGAGGGAGCAGTGGGCAAAAGCAGAACACCTGCCGCCAAGAGACTCCGCCTGCTAATGACCGCCGCCATCTGGGACTGAGCACCCCAAAGGCAGCATCAAGGAGTTCCCTGGCATGGCACTTCTTCAAACAATGTGCTGATGACAAGACCCGAGTGGTTTGCACGCTGTGCCATCAGAGCCTGAAGCGAGGCATTAACGTTCTGAACCTTAGCACAACCTGCATGACCAGGCACCTGCATGCAAAGCATGAACTGCAGTGGAGTAAACACCTTAAAAACAAGGAAGTCACTCAGGCTCCCCCTGCTACCTCTTCTGCTGCTGCCGCCTCGGCCTCTTCTGCTGCTGCCGCCGCCTCAGCCTCTTCCTCCGCCTCTGGAGGAACGTTGGCACCTGCCGCCCAGCAAACATGGGATGTACCACCAACACCACCACCTGCGACACCAAGCATCTCAACCATGTCACACGGCAACGTTCAGCTCTCCATCTCACAAACATTTGAGAGAAAGCGTAAATTCCCACCTAGCCACCCTCGATCCCTGGCCCTGAATGCCAGAATTTCTAAACTACTGGCCTATGAAATGCTGTCATATAGGCTGGTGGACACAGACAGCTTCAAACAGCTCATGTCGCTTGCTGTCCCACAGTATGTTGTTCCCAGCCGGCACTACTTCTCCAAGAGAGCCGTGCCTTCCCTGCACAACCAAGTATCCGATAAAATCAAGTGTGCACTGCGCAACGCCATCTGTGGCAAGGTCCACCTAACCACAGATACGTGGACCAGTAAGCACGGCCAGGGACGCTATATCTCCCTAACTGCACACTGGGTAAATGTAGTGGCGGCTGGGCCCCAGGCGGAGAGCTGTTTGGCGCACGTCCTTCCGCCGCCAAGGATTGCAGGGCAACATTCTTTGCCTCCTGTCTCCTCTTACTCAGCTTCCTCCTCCTCTTCTTCCACCTGCTCATCCAGTCAGCCACACACCTTCACCACCAACTTCAGCACAGCCCGGGGTAAACATCAGCAGGCCGTTCTGAAACTCATATGTTTGGGGGACAGGCCCCACACCGCGCAGGAGTTGTGGCGGGGTATAGAACAACAGACCGATGAGTGGTTGCTGCCGGTGAGCCTCAAGCCTGGCCTGGTGGTGTGCGATAATGGGCGAAATCTCGTTGCAGCTCTGGGACTAGCCGGTTTGATGCATATCCCTTGCCTGGCGCATGTGCTGAATTTGGTGGTGCAGAAGTTCATTCACAACTACCCCGACATGTCAGAGCTGCTGTATAAAGTGCGGGCCGTCTGTTCGCGCTTCCGGCGTTCACATCCTGCCGCTGCTCGCCTGTCTGCGCTACAGCGTAACTTCGGCCTTCCCGCTCACCGCCTCATATGCGACGTGCCCACCAGGTGGAACTCCACCTTGCACATGCTGGACAGACTGTGCGAGCAGAAGCAGGCCATAGTGGAGTTTCAGCTGCAGCATGCACGGGTCAGTCGCACAGCGGAACAGCACCACTTCACCACCAATGACTGGGCCTCCATGCGAGACCTGTGTGCCCTGTTGCGCTGTTTCGAGTACTCCACCAACATGGCCAGTGGCGATGACGCCGTTATCAGCGTTACAATACCACTTCTATGTCTCCTTGAGAAAACACTTAGGGCGATGATGGAAGAGGAGGTGGCTCAGGAGGAGGAGGAGGAAGAGGGGTCATTTTTAGCACTTTCAGGTCAGTCTCTTCGAAGTGACTCAGAGGGAGGTTTTTTGCAACACCAGAGGCCAGGTACAAATGTGGCCAGACAGGGCCCACTACTGGAGGACGAGGAGGACGAGGATGAGGAGGAGGTGGAGGAGGATGAGGATGAAGCAGGTTCACAGCGGGCTGGCACCCAAAGCAGCTCGGGCCCATCACTGGTGCATGGCTGGTTGGAAACGCAGGACGATGACGATACGCCTCCCACAGATGACAGCTTGTCCTTACCTCTGGGCAGCCTGACACACATGAGAGACTACATGCTGCAGTGCCTGCGCAACGACAGCAGAGTTGCCCACATTTTAACGTGTGCGGACTACTGGGTTGCCACCCTGCTGGATCCACGGTACAAAGACAATGTGCCCACCTTACTTCATGCACTGGAGCGTGATAGGAAGATGCGCGAGTACAAGCGCACGTTGGTAGACGCGCTACTGAGAGCATTCCCAAATGTCACAGGGGAACAAGTGGAAGCCCAAGGCGAAGGCAGAGGAGGAGCAAGAGGTCGCCAACGCAGCTGTGTCACGGCCAGCTCCTCTGAGGGCAGGGTTAGCATGGCAGAGATGTGGAAAAGTTTTGTCACCACGCCACAGCTAACTGCACCACCACCTGATACGGAACATGTTAGCAGGAGGCAACATTTCAATAACATGGTGGAACAGTACCTGTGCACACCCCTCCACGTACTGACTGATGGTTCGGCCCCATTCAACTTCTGGGTCTCCAAATTGTCCACGTGGCCAGAGCTAGCCTTTTATGCCTTGGAGGTGCGGGCCTGCCCGGCGGCCAGCGTTTTGTCTGAACGTGTATTCAGCACGGCAGGGGGCGTCATTACAGACAAACGCAGCCGCCTGTCTACAGCCAATGTGGACAAGCTGACGTTCATAAAAATGAACCAGGCATGGATCCCACAGGACCTGTCCACCCCTTGTGCAGATTAGACATTAACTACCTCCCCTTAACAATATATTATTGTACTCCAGGGCACTTCCTCATTCAATCCTATTTTTATTTTCATTTTACCATTATATTGCGGGGCAACCCAAAGTTGAATGAACCTCTCCTCTGTCTGGGTGCCGAGGCCTAAAAATATCTGACAGTGGCCTGTTCCAGTGGTGGGTGACATAAAGCCTGATTCTCTGCTATGACATGAAGACTGATTCTCTGCTGACATGAAGCCTGAATCTCTGTTACGGGACCTCTCTCCTCTGCCTGGGTGCCTGGGCCTAAATATGTGACAGTGGCCTGTTCCAGTGGTGGGTGACGTGAAGCCTGATTCTCTGCTATGACATGACGACTGATTCTCTGCTGAAATGAAGCCTGAATCTCTGTTATGGGACCTCTCTCCTCTGCCTGGGTGCCTGGGCCTAAATATGTGACAGTGGCCTGTTCCAGTGGTGGGTGACGTGAAGCCTGATTCTCTGCTATGACATGAAGACTGATTCTCTGCTGACATTAAGCCTGAATCTCTGTTATGGGACCTCTCTCCTCTGCCTGGGTGCCGGGGCTAAAAATATCTGACAGTGGCCTGTTCCAGTGGTGGGTGACGTGAAGCCTGATTCTCTGCTATGACATGAAGACTGATTCTCTGCTGACATGAAGCCAGATTCTCTGTTACGGGACCTCTCTCCTCTGCCTGGGTGCCTGGGCCTAAATCTCTGACAATGGACTGTTCCAGTGTTGGGTGACGTAAAGCATGATTCTCTGCTAGGAAATGCAGACTGATTCTCTGCTGACATGAAGCCAGATTCTCTGTTACGGGACCTCTCTCCTCTGCCTGGGTGCCGGGGCCTAAATATCTGACAATGGACTGTTCCAGTGTTGGGTGACGTAAAGCCTGATTCTCTGCTATGACATGCAGACTGATTCACTGCTGACATGAAGCCAGATTCTCTGTTACGGGACCTCTCTCCTCTGCCTGGGTGCCTGGGCCTAAATATCTGACAATGGACTGTTCCAGTGTTGGGTGACGTAAAGCATGATTCTCTGCTATGACATGCAGACTGATTCTCTGCTGACATGAAGCCAGATTCTCTGTTACGGGACCTCTCTCCTCTGCCTGGGTGCCGGGGCCTAAATATATGACAATGGACTGTTACAGTGGTGGGTGACGTGAAGCCAGATTCTCTGCTATGGCATGAAGAGACTGATTCTCTGCTGACGTGAAGCCAGATTCTCTGCTATGGGACCTCTCTCCAATTGATATTGGTTAATTTCTATTTATTTTATTTTTATTTTAATTCATTTCCCTATCCACATTTGTTTGCAGGGGATTTACCTACATGTTGCTGCCTTTTGCAGCCCTCTAGCTCTTTCCTGGGCTGTTTTACAGCCTTTTTAGTGCCGAAAAGTTCGGGTCCCCATTGACTTCAATTGGGTTCGGGACGAAGTTCGGGTCGGGTTCGGATCCCGAACCCGAACATTTCCGGGAAGTTCGGCCGAACTTCTCGAACCCGAACATCCAGGTGTTCGCTCAACTCTAAATATAAGTGAAATCTATTTTCCTATTTCCATACTTTTACGTACTTTTCCTATAGCAGGGTGTCTGCAGTGACTTGTGACATCTATGCAATACCTTGTGTGTGTCAGGGCCAGAGATAGAAAAAATATAAGTGAAATGTAGTATATTTTTTTCATACTTTTATGTACTTTTTCTATAGAAGGGTGTCTGCAGGGACTTCTGACATCTGTGCAATACCTTGTGTGTGTCAGGGACAGAGATAGAAAACATGTAAGTGAAAACTAGTATATTTTTTCCATACTTTTCCATACTTTTCCTATAGACGGGTGTCTGCAGTGACTTCTGACATCTGTGTAATACCTTCTGTGTGTCAAGACCAGAGATAGAAAAAATCTAAGTGAAAACTAGTTTTTTTTTTCCATACTTTTCCATACTTTTCCTATAAAAGGGTGTCTGCAGTGACTTCTGACATCTGTGCAATACCTTCTGTGTGTCAGGGCCAGAGATAGAAAAAATCTAAGTGAAATCTATTTTCCTTTTTCCATAATTTTATGTACTTTTCCTATATCTTTTCGATGGTCAGCTTACCAGCAGGCCCTCAGTGGAAATTTTTTCGAGGGTCAGCTCACCAGCAGGCCCTCAGCGGAAATCTTTTAGCGGGTCAGCTCACCTGCAGGCCCCTGTATATCTGTGAGACACAGTGTAACTTTGCCGTAGACGCTGCAAACAGTGTCATTACCTGTGGTACCTCTCCTGTATAACATTTCCTCATACTAAATACCTATGACAATCCCTGTAATTTTTTTGTATTCATTCCAATGACAGGGCCTCTTAAGAGTCCTGTATTGTTATTTATCGTCACTCCCTCCCTGAGTCGGGAGTGGTTAATTTGCGCGCCCCCGCTTGCCTATCTTGGAAGTGGTAGCCATAGCCGTTACTCAGGCTCCCTCTCCGGAAGCAAACCCTGATTCCCCGTTACCCATGGTCACCATGGTAGGTGCATAAAAAAACATTGAAATTTGATAGGGCATACATCCAAATGGATTGTCGACATCACGGAGATGTGCGATCACCCAGAAGTTATCTTGAGCCAACAAAGCGGCAACAGGCCCTTGCACATAATGTTTGAGAGGGTCAGGTCACCATCAGGCCCTCACCTACAATCTTTTACAGGGTCAGCTCACCAGCAGGCCCTCACCTACAAGCCCAGTCTCACTATCCAAGAGTCTGGTCAATACAATCCTCACCACCGGGGGTCACGTAACTACTTAGCACGGAGGAGTATCGTTGGTTATCGAAATGAACCACACAAATCGTCTTGATCCACCCGCTCACAACGGCCATGCGCCACCACCCACATAATCGAAAAATAGGTACCAATCTGTCAATCCTTTCTGTGTCCGGGCTGGGTGAGGTTTCCCGTGCGTAGTCAAATTAAGCCGCAGGCTCCACTCCTGGTGGTGCCCTTCCGTCAATTAGTTTAAGTTTCAGCTTTGCAACCATACTCCCCCCAGAACCCAAAGAGTTTGTTTTCCCAGAAAATGCTCGGTGGGTAATGGGAATAACGCCGCCGGATCGCTTATGGGATCGTCTTCCAACCTACGACTTTCATTGTTGATTAATGAGAACATTCGTGGCAACAAATGCTTTGGCTGTGGTTTGTCTTGCGCCTGTCCAAGAATTTCACCTCTAACGGTACAATACGGATGCCACCTGCCGTCTCTCTTAATCATGGCCCCAGCTCCGAAAATTAATAAAATTTTTTGCTGAACTTGCACTTTATATACAAGTAAATATACAGGAAAGAATGTTTCTTAACAATTTTTACTCTACAATCGATTTTATCTTTGGTTTTGTGCGTATTATTGTCATTCTGTAAAAGTTTCATACTACTCGGACAACATCGCTTCCAGCAGCGACATGGGAGTCCAAGATGCATGCAGACATCCTCCCCATGCTGTTTCCGAACTGTTTCTGTGGTGTTTCCATCAATTTCTGAACTTTTCATATGAACCAGGCACCCTCCCCTCTTCAGAGCAGGGGGTGCCTGGTTTAATGCTCGGGTCCTCACATTGACTTCCATTATACTCGGGTGCTCGGTAGAGCACTCGAGCATCCCGATGTGTTCGGCCAGAGCACCCGAGAACTAAGGTTCTCGATCATCACTAATAACCATGTATTTAGACCCTCACTATCAAAGTGAAATGGGGAATGTTTTCTTGTTGCCAAAAGGGAGGCCAAATTGCTTTATTACCAGGATATACTGTGTAGCAGCTTGCTGCAGCTTTTGGCAAGCAGATGCCTGATGTCTGCATGTATTAGGTTCCTCTCCTTCCCCTGTCAGACTGCCACTGCCTCCACTACTATAAGCAGCAGAAGCCACAGCAGCAGCTCTTTCAGTATCATGAACATGATGCAGTAATATTTTCATATGCCATGACAGGCAGACGCAAATCAACAAACAAATATGTACTGCCTCAACACCCAGGTTAAGTACTATGTGTTCTCTGGCTTTTCTCCGGTGCATACCTTGTTCCCTAATCTCATGGACTTCTGTGCAGGCAGACTGAAACAGTGGTCTGAACTGGCCAAGTATGCTCTCTCTGTTCTGACTTGTCCAGCAGCAGTGGGAATCATGACACCTAAACGGACAAAGTTGTTCTCCACTAGTGTACAAAACATCACTTTTGTCAAAATGAAGACATAGATCCATGAAGACGTTCACCCACCTCTGGCTGAGACCAATAAATAGATCTGCCACTGCTGACAGTGCCCTATCATGCCACTGCCACTGTCTGCCTGCCTACCATTATGTTCCATACCGTATGGCTGCTGCCGCCGCCACCATCATGTCACTGCCGCCACCATCATGTCACTGCCGCTTTCTGCCTGCCTGCTATTATTTTTCATACCATATGGCTGCTGCTGTCTACACTATGCCAGTGCCGCTGTCTGCCTGTCTACCATTATTTTCTCTACCATATGGCTGTTGTTTCTGCCATCATGCGACTGCTGTTGTAGGCCTGCCTACTATGATGTTCTATTGTGTATGGCTGGATATGTAGCCTTCATACCATTGTCGCTGTCGGCTTGTCTACCATCATGTTCCCTACCATCTGACTGCTGCTGCCTCCACTGTCACAGCTGCTACTCCCTACTGCTAATTTCCCTATCGACATTTCCATTACCACTACTGCCATGGCTGCCACTACTACTACTACTACCCCTTCATATGCATGCACATCGACTGCCTTTTCTGTTCCCTGCTGTGCTGCTCCTTTTGCTACTAATATTGGGCCACATGCCACTATTACCCTACCCTTTCCACACTGTACTGCTACAGCTCCCAATTAAAAGGGATAATTTTTTCAGGCTCTTTCAGAACAAGTCACTGTTTCTTCTGAAAATTAACACTTGTGCATGTATAAATTGGGGCAGGCATTCTGACCCTGTTAACTTTGGATGCTTATGCAGAACAATACACTTTTTTATGACATTAACATTTGGGTGTATGTGTATACACAGGGGCAGGGATATGCCCCCTTAAGACATAGTTTTTGCACTCTTGGTCCCAACAAGCCACTATTTTTTTACGATATCAACCTATGTTTTTAAAACGATCTGACCCTGATAAGGGACAATTTTGGAAGCTTGAAAAATCATAATGCATGTCATTCTGCAGTGTGTTTTAAACATGTTGTTTGTTACATCATCACCCATACCTAAATACAGTGGCATGCAAAAGTTTGGGCACCCCCTTTAGCAAGTGTCACAGCTTGTAAAACCTTTTTATAGCCAGCCAAGAGGTTTTCAATTCATGTTTGAGTTATTTTCATCCATTTTTCTTTGCAAAAGTCTTCCAGTTCTGTAAGATTTCTAGGCCATCTTCCATGCACTGCTCTTTTGATATCTATCCACAGACTTTCAATGATGTTAAGATCAGGGGACTGTGAGGGCCATGGTAAAACCTTCAGCGTGTGCCTTTTGAAGTAGTCTATTGTGGATTTTGAAGTGTGTTTTGGATCATTATCCATTTCTAGAAATCATACTCTTTTCATGGTAAGATTTTTTTTACACTTGGTGAAATGTTTGCTTCCAGACTTTGCTGGAATTTCATTAAATTCATCCATTCTTCCCTTGAGCTATGAAATCTTCCCTGTGCCATTGGCTGCAACACAACCCCAAAGCATGATTAATCCAGCCCCATGCTTAATAAAATTCAATGCTCTTTTTTTCCATAAACATACCTTTGCTCATTGTGGCCAAAGAGTTCTATTTTAACCTCATCAGTTCATAGGTCTTGTTTCCAAAATGCATCAGGCTTGGTCAGATGTTCTTTTGCAAATTTCTGACGCTGAATTTTGTGGTGAGGATGTAGGAGAGGTTTTCTTCTGATCACTCTTCCAAGAAAGTCATATTTGTGCAGGTGTCGCTGAACAGAAGAACAATGTACCACAACTCCAGAATCTGCTAAATCTTCCTGAAGATCTTTTGCATTCAAGCAGAAGTTATTTGCCTTTCTAGCAATCCTACAAGCAGCTGTTTCTGAAATTTTTATTGGTCTTCCAGACCTTCTATTGACCTCCACTGTTCCTGTTAACTGTAATTACTTAATTACATTTCGAACTGAGAAAATGTCAACCTGAATACGCTTTGTTATCTTCTTATAGCCTTCACCTGTTTTGTAGGCCTCAACCATTTTCATTTTAGAGTGCTAGGCAGCTGCTTAGAATAATCCATGGCTGCTAGTTTTTGAAACAAGATTACAAATATCCAGACTCCTTTAAAGTTTTAAAATTTGCATCACCTGGTCTTTCCTAATGAGGATTCTGAACAAGCCTGGGCTTGTAACTAAACTTTTAATTAACTTTTTGGAAAAATGTCCCTAATGCCCTAATAATACTTTTTGTAATGTATTTTATTAATGTATTTAGAATTTTTAATAAAGATATCCTCCCTAAAGAGCACATTTCCCTGTGTGCTTAAAATTCACTTTTCTGTACACTGCTAATAAGTATGGGCTCAACAGTTTATCAATGGGGCTGCAGCGCACAGAGTACAGGCATGAGCACACATTGCGGCTCCTGCCTGTGCCCATCGAGGTTTAATAAATCCTGGCATAGCACATGGGTACCCTGTAACCATGTACTATGCCAGGATTAACTGAGAAGAGCGGGCTCCTTCTTGTGCCTGCATCTCTAAGGCTCAGTTCCTACGCGCTGTAAAACGCTCAACAAGGAGAAACCAATTCTTCCCTATGGGAATGGTTCTCACCTGGGCGTTTTACAGCGCGCTGTAAAACGCCCGACGCTCAAACAAGTACAGGAGCGTTTTTTTGGGCGCTTGTCGCGCGTTCCCGTACATAGACTTTCGGGAACGCGCGACACTGTGTGTACGCTTGTCTCTGTATGCGCGATTGTAAACGCCCGTACAATCGCGCATACAGAGCGCTCCTTTCAGAACGCTCAGGTCTGAACTGAGCCTTAGCTAAGAACTGACATGCAGGACTCTTAGCTTAGCGAAGCAGGCACAGGCACAAGCCCAATCCAATCAGCTAATCCTGGTATAGCACATGGTTACAGGTTACTCATGTGCTATGCCAGGATTTAATAAACCTCGGAGGGGGGGAGGGGGGCCACGGGCAGAAGAGGCAATGTGTGCTCCTGCCTGTACTCCATGCGCTGCGGCCCCATTCATAAACTGTACAGCCCGTACTCCATACACCACTGAGAAGTCAGTGGTGTACAGAAAAGTGGTGTACAGAAAAGTGGATTTTAAGCACACAGGGAAAGGTATGCTTAAGGGGGGATATCTATAAAAAATTCAAAATCCATTAAAGGGGTATTCCCATCTTAGACAATGGGGGCATATCGCTAGGATATGCCCCCATTGTCTGATAGGTGCTGGGACCCGCACCTATATCGAGAACGGAGCAGGGAGTGCTGTGGGTTCGTGCACCACCAAGCGCTAATCCCGCCTCTCCCATAGAAGTGAATGGGAGTGTGCCGCGCATGCGTGGCCCATGCTCCCATTCATTTCTATGGGGCAGATGGCAATAGCTGAGCCAGCGCTCGGCTATTTTCGGCAGCCCCATAGAAATAAATGGAGGGCGGCTGCGCATGCGCAGTGCACCCTCCTTCACTTTCGGGGCTCCGTTCTCAAAAAAGGTGCGGGCACCTATATGACAATGGGGGCACATCCTAGCCATATGTCCCCATTGTCTGAGATGAGAAAACCCCTTTAATAAAATACATTTAAAAAAGTATTTTTAGAGCATTATGGACATTTTTATAAAAAGTTAATAAAAATTTTTGTTACTCTTTAACTGTGACAGGCTATTTAAGGTCTAAAACCTCAGTCAAAGTTATCTAAATGCTCAAATCTCCTTGACTTCCTATATTTTTGCAAGGTACTTCCTTTTTTCACTGTAAAATTGCACAAAAGCAAAATAATACACTGATATTACTTAAAATGTTGAAAAATGTTTCATCTTTAACTGTTCACATATATTTTGACCAGGGTTGTCCAAACTTTTGTATGCCACTGTATGTCATTGTTGCTCTGACATTTTTTGGTATTACTGTCATTATGTTCAACAGCTTAAAAGAGGTGGAGGTTGAGAAAAAGAGCAAAAATTCATTAAAAAAAGTAAAAACAGAAAATAAAAAGATAGAAAAATCTAAACCCTAGGGTACCTCAGAGTTTCATATGTCAACTTTTAGGACAATTAGAGCAACTTTGATTCATTTAGAATCGATTCCGACATAAATCAAATTTTTCAGATATGATGAATTAGACATGAAACTAATTTCAAGAAGTTTGCTTATCTCTAGTTTGGAGGAAACCAATCGGTGCCCTTCACCTGCCCAATACCATCCCTACAGTAATGAATGGTGGTGGTGTTTTTCAGCAGCTGGAAGGGGGAGACCAGCCAGGATTGAGAGAAAGCTGAATGGAGCAAACTTTAGAGATATTCTTAATGAAAACCTGATCCAAAGCACTCTAGACCTCAGACTGGTGCGAAGGTTCATCTTCCAACAAGACAATGATGCTAAGCATTCAGCCAAGACAACACAAGTGCGGCTTAGGGACAACTCTTTGAATGTCCTTAAGTGGCCCAGCCAAAGCACTGACTTGAACCCATTCAAACCTCTCTAGAGAGACCTGAAAATGTCTGTCCATTGACAGTCCCCATCCAACCGTACAGAGCTTGAGAGGATCTGCAGAGAAGAATGGCCGAAAATCCCCAAATCCAATTGTCCAATCCTTTTGAGATCATAGCCAAGGGTGTAATCGTTGCCAAAGGTGCTCCAATTAAGTACTGAGTAAAGTGTCTGAATATTTATGGCAATGCAATTTTTTGTTTTTTCCTTTTCAATAAATCAGTAATGTTTTTGAACATTTTGTTTTCACATTATGGGGTATTGAGTACAAAATGATGGGGAAAAACGTGATATTTTTTCATTAATAAGCCACAGGCGGCACTTTAGAGAGTTGTTTGCATTCAAAAGACATTAGATTGCACACTGTTTGCTTGTTATTGCAATCGTTGCACATTTCCCCTAGAGCATTTACACTGCTAATGACTGGCAGATTTCTGATTAGATGGGGGATATGCTGTCAACTAATGATTATCTTTAGAAATGCGAAAATTTCTTAAAAGTTCGATTTGGCTGATTCTCAGAATTTCACCCAAAAATTTGCTTTGTGACGAATTACTTTGTCACGAAGCGCATTTTTTTGAAAGTAGCGGGTGCAATGACAGGGAGCTGCGATAGCACTGCCCTCGTCATTGTACCCCTCAGATGCCGTGTTCATACATGATCGCGGCATCTGAGTGTAAAATTAACAATACATTTTTTTGTAATCAAACTTACCGCCTCCATTTGCTCGCGACGGACCGGCCGCCGCCATCTTGCTTGAAGATCTTGGCTGAAATCCTGTGCGGAGCGAGATTATGTCATCATGCTGGCTGGCGTGGTGACGAATGACATCATCACGCCGGCCTGCGTGATTATGTAATCTCGTGCTGCACGGGATTTCGGCCGAGATCTTCAAGCAAGATGGAGGCTGGCGGCACGTCTTGAGCAAATGGAGGCAGCAAGTTTGATTTAATTGTTTTTTATACTATTTCAGGTCGCCTTCTAGGCGAATTGAATTTATCCTGAAATTCAGATCGAATTCCACTTCGTGGGATTTGATTCGCTCATCTCTAATTATCTTTCCCATAGGCAGATCTGTCCGTTCCATGGAAAATTAATGATTTATCACATGTTTGATTGCTCCATGTTATTACATGTGATAATAATTTTTCAAATTGAAACGATTATATGAAAATTCTAATAATCGCCCTGTCTCTAGGCCCTTTAGACAAGCTGTCTAGACCTAGTACCAAGTTTATCACAGTGGCTCAAGCTGGATGATAAATTTGAGCATGGCTTTTTGCCTAACGTTATACCAACTATTTGTTGGCTTACTTTGCAACTGAATTCTACTAAGGAATTGTGGGACAATTTTGATGCAAAATGTTACACCCCCTGCAATGCCCATATCCCAGTAAGCCAGTCCCTTTTCCATTAAGTCATGTCCCACTGGCAGAGTAGGCACAGTAGATTTTTCTAAAATTAGATGTACCGAATTGCGAAAAAAATATGAGAAATTGCGATGCATCTGAGTGTACTCATATTAATAAATGTGGGCCACTGGAAAATAAGCAAATATTCTCTCATCAAGGTATTTGGGGTATCTGCCTTCTTTTTACACTCCTAGAAATATGCTTTAAGTTTATTAGTTTACTGGGAAATATCTAGGTATTTCTGAGGTAGGAAAATAAAACTGTGAGCACTCCCCCCAGGGACAGAGACTGATGTGAGTGAATATATTCTATGTACGTTACTGTGGATTATGTTGGCCCTATATAAATAATATATCTAAAAAACTAAATAAGTAAATTCATCTCCACTGTGTTTCCACTGTTTTATGTTTTATTAAAGTTCCTATATGCATGTACCAAAGCTGGATTTGTCATTTAACTGCTCATTTTGTGCATCAAGTTAAGGCAAAAGTGAATATATTTAAAGCATTGAGCAGGTGTTTGTGTGGTTACAGCTAGAATAGATATATGGTACTTTTTCTGATTGAAGGTGGTTTATTTTTATGTAGTGTTTCATTTACCTTTCATTTCAAGTAGCAAAACATGACCTGCAGTATTAACAAGCTTGTACAGTAGTGATGGACAAACATCGTCCGGGGCGTTTCGCGAACGCGCAAATGTTCGCAAACTGTGTGTTCGGGGAGGCCCCATTCACTTTAATGGCAGACGAACCTGAAAAACCTTCAGGTCATATTTGCAGCCACCAAATACTTACTAGACTTTATGCGTCTTAAAGGGAAACTCTCAAAAATGTGCCCTGCTGGAGCCTAGAAAAAAATTATTTTAGGCCACGGAAGTACAGGCCCCAAAAATTTGCATTCACCTGACAGAAAAGAACAAGTGATTATTGGGCTGGAGGTATATTAGACGGTCAGTGGATAACAATTTTACTGTAGGCCAGTACAGGCCCCAAAAATTAGGAATTCACCTGACAGAAAAGAACTTGTGATTATGTGGCTGGAGGTACATTAGGCAGTCACTGGCTAAAACTTTTACTGTAGGCCAGTACAGGCCCCAAAAATTAGGCATTCACATGACAGAAAAGAACTAGTGATTATGTGTCTGGAGGTACATTAGGCGGTCACTAGATAAACATTTTACTGAAGGCCACTGGAGTAGAGACCTCAAAAATTAGGCATCCACCTGACAGAAAAGGCCTTTTATGCCATTGTATATACATAAGACAAGGACCATTCTTTGTTCTGGGTGGTGAAGGATATGTGTGGGCTGGCATGAGGAAATTCAATTACACGTGGTCGTCACAGGTGTTGAATTCCTCCGAGATCCATGCCTCATTCATTTTTAGAAATGTGAGGTAGTCCACACTGTCGGGAGCTAGGCGAGTGCGCTTATCGGTCATGATCCCCCCTGCTGCGCTGAATGACCTTTCAGACAAGACACTCAACGAGGGGCAAGCCAAGAGTTCCATGGCAAATTGTGCCAGCTCTGTGCACAGGTCAAGCCTGCACACCTAGTAGTCCAGGGGTTCCTCGCTTCTCAGTCCGTCCACATCGGCTGTTAACCCGATGTAGTCGGACACCTGTCGTTCTAGGCGTTCCCTGAGGCTGGATCCAGAAGGCGGCTGTAGATGGGTTGGCTGCAATAATGATCTCATATCCAAAGTTACCAACACATCTTTAAACCGCCCTCTTCTTGCAGGCGCGGTAGGATTGGTACCTGCACCTGTTTCGCTGTGGGTGGAAATTCCTCTGCCAGTGCCCGCAACAGCAGAATGCAGCATCTTTTGCAGCAAGGCCTGGAAATGCTACATTCTGCCAGCCCTCTGTGATGTTGGTAACATGTCCGCCATTTTGTGTTTGTACCGTGGGTCTAAGTACGTTGCCACCCAGTACTGGTCCTTGCCCTTTATGCTATTTATACGGGGATCCCTCTTCTAACACTGGAGCATGAAGGCCCACATTTGCACTAAATTGGAAGCAGTGGAGTGGCCTGGCTCCTGCTCATCGCCCAGGAGAATGTCGTCCTTGGTCTCCTCCCCCCCGCCTTGGACAACACCAGGGATCCCCAAAAAGTTTAAAGTCCCCCTCAAAGCCTGCTTTTCTTGCTCCTCCTCCTCCCCTCATCCACCATCTTCCTCTGACTCCTCTTCACACTCCTACTGACTTGTCTCAGATGGAATAGCCCCCCCGGGAATTCATTCAGCATTGCGACTTCCTCATCTTCCAGCTCCTGCTCCTCGACGGCTTGATCAATGATATGACGCAATGCACGCGCCAGAAAGAAGGCGCAAGGTACAATGTCACTGATGTCGCCCTGGCTGCACTTGTCATGCCCTGCTCAGGCTATGTGCGGAGGTCTGCCAGGTTAGCAGCACGTGTGTAGCCTTTTGTTTTTGTTTTGGAGTTGAGCTATATCCTCCTCCCTTCAGGTGCACTGGGTGGGGTTGTTGGTTTGAGTTTAAATTACACCCACTCCCAGTGTCCTGTGCAGGTTATAGCTTCTGTCTGGCTCTGAGAAAGGAAGAAAGGAAGGATTTGATGTTCCTGCTCAGAAAAGATAAGTTGGTTTTTGTTTTCTTGTGGTTGTCGGTCTAGGCTGTTAGAGAGACGCCTGCCCCCTCCAGGTTCTGAGGGAGCAGGCTGCCTCTATCCCCCTTTCACCATCTTAGGGATTTTAGGGAATCTTCAGCCTAGGCACGAGGACACATTATTCCCACCTTCAGGGTCTGAACGTGGGCATAGAAGTCTAGGGAGAGCTGGTAGGGATTTGTCAGGAGATGACCTTTATCCCCAGCTTCTTGCCTAGACACTTGTTCGTTTATTTTCTGTGTATCTGGTATCCTGTCCGCCGTGACATTATAACCCGCCGATACTTTGACTGCCATTGCTCAGCTGTTTTGAGATGGAGCCAATTGATGCGCTAGTTGATCGCATGCAGGGATTATCCCTAGAGGTTGCGGATCTGCGTAATTCGGTCACACGGTGTCAGAATGCTCTGGCATCAGGGGCAATAGGAGGAAGTCTAAAGTCGCTCTCCCTGATAGATTTACAGGGGGTGTGGATGACTTTATCCGCTTTAAAGAGTCATGCAAGTTGTATTTTCGGCTGCGTCCATCTTCGTCTGGTGATGAGAGTCAGAGGGTAGGGATCATCATTTCCCTGCTTAAAGGGGACGCGCAATCCTGGGCCTTTTCTCTGCCGGCCGGTTCTCTGGCCCTCCGGTCGGTGGAAGAATTTTTTAAAGCCTTGGGATTAATTTATGATGATCCAGATCGGGTCTCAATGGCGGAATCTAAATTGCATAATTTATTACAAGGTGAACATACTGCAGAGGCTTACTGCGTTGAGTTTAGGAGATGGGCTACCGAGTCAGAGTGGAATGACCCCGCGTTACATAGTCAGTTTTGTCAGGGGTTATCTGAGAGATTGAAAGATGCCCTTGCTTTTCATGAGTACCTGGATACATTGGAGAATGCTATGTCTTTGGCAATGCGGTTAGATAGACGTATTAGAGAGAAGTGTAAAGTTTCCTCTGCGCAAGGGATCCCTTCGGTGAGTGGTTTCGTCTCACCTGCTCCCCAGGGTGATATGACATGTAACTCTGGGGTAGGGGAGGAACCCATGCAGCTGGGTCAGGTATCTTTCCGTTCTGGTAGTAGGAACTTTAGAAGGTTGCATAAACTATGTTATTACTGTGGAAAAAGTCATTTTATTTTTGCTTGTCCTTTTGTTTAACCGCATGTTGATGAGAAAGAATCACAAAGAGGTTTACTTAAAGAAAAAAAACATCCCTGACTCTTGGTAGTGTGAATGGGGTGGTGGAGCAAGCAGGTATGCAAGCTCCCTGTAATACTAGTTTTCTCCTTCCAGCTATGGTGGCGCTAGACTCAAGAATTTTTTTGTTGAAGTATTCATTGACTGTGGTGCTGGGGTAAACCTTATTGATTTTCTTTTTCTTCAAAATCTAGGTCTAAGTACCTGCACTTTAGAAAGAGAGATTCCGGTTTTCGCAATTGATTCTTCCCCTCTTTCTCAAAGGATTCTCACTCATATTGCTCATGGTATTCTGTTAAGGGTGGGTGATTCACATGTTGAGATTATGTCTTGTTTTGTCATGAAGGACTTGCCCGCTCCTATAGTCTTAGGGTTACCGTGGTTGACAAAACATAACCCAATTATACAGGGTGGGCCATTTATATGGATACACCTTAATAAAATGGGAATGGTTGGTGATATTAACTTCCTGTTTGTGGCACATTAGTATGTGTGAGGGGGGAAACTTTTCAAGATGGGTGGTGACCATGGCGGCCATTTTGAAGTTGGCCATTTTGAATCCAACTTTTGTTTTTTCAATAGGAAGAGGGTCATGTGACACATCAAACTTATTGGGAATTTCACATGAAAAACAATGGTGTGCTTGGTTTTAATGTAACTTTATTCTTTCATGAGTTATTTACAAGTTTCTGACCACTTATAAAATGTGTTCAATGTGCTGCCCATTGTGTTGGATTGTCAATGCAACCCTCTTCTCCCACTCTTCACACACTGATAGCAACACCGCAGGAGAAATGCTAGCACAGGCTTCCAGTATCCGTAGTTTCAGGTGCTGCACATTTCGTATCTTCACAGCATAGACAATTGCCTTCAGATGACCCCAAAGATAAAAGTCTAAGGGGGTCAGATCGGGAGACCTTGGGGGCCATTCAACTGGCCCACGATGACCAATCCACTTTCCAGGAAACTGTTCCCACTGGGTGGGGTCGTTGGTTTCATGGGCGTCCGCAGAAATTTTTCAAGGGGGGGGGCATAATTTTATTGACATCCATGCTCTGCTTGTTTCTGAGAATGTAATGAAGGGGAGGGGCATATTCATTATAACAAAGTATAATAATGCATGAGCTGTGCAGTGGTGGATCCAGAGCCTGGTCTCGGGAGAGGCACTTCCAGATTATTTTCTGTCCGCCGCCACAAAACAATGGTGCTTATAGAACAGACTACACAGTGTAGCGGTATACTGTATATTGTGTGGCACAGTGTAGGCTATATGTGTATAACATAAACATATTTCACATGAAAACTTACAATTACTTGGCTTGGCCCTTGGGGATCTCGGACACCACTTCAACACTTGGCTGGGGGGCTCGGAGGAGCTGATGTTGTGTTTTATCCTAATGAGAAAGATTTCATAATAAGGATTTGGAGAAGGGGCAGAGGAATAGCAGAGCAGGGAGAGGATGGTGTTGCTACTAGGGTGTCATACCATGTGGGAGTAATAAAGCCCACCATAATACCCCCCAGTAGAAATAATTCTCCTTATAATGTGACAGTGCAAAAAATAACCCCTTGTAATGCCCCCAGTTGAGCTAATGTCCCCATAGTGCCCCTATAATGTGCCAGTATAAAATACCCCTTCTTAGTGCCCCCCGTAGATGACCCCATAGTACTCCTCTCCCCCCTTCCTCATAGTACCCACCATAATGTGTCCCAGTATAAAATTCTACTGTACAGAGCCCCCCATATAAAACACCCCTTCTTTGTGGCCTCAGTAGATACCCCTCTAGTGCCCCCAATAATGTGCCAGTAATAACAGCCCCCCCATCATGTGCCAGTAATAACAGCCCCCCCATCATGAGCCAGTAATAACAGCCCCCCCATCATGTGCCAGTAATGACAGCCCCCCCTTGTGCCAGTAATGACAGCCCCCATTATGTGCCAGTAATGACAACCTCCCATTATGTACCAGTAATGACAGCCCCCCATTATGTGACAGTAATGAAAGCCCCCATTATGTGCCAGTAATGACAGCCCCCCATTATGTGCCAGTAATGACAGCCCCCCATTATTTGCCAGTAATGACAGCCCCCCATTATGTGCCAGTAGCCAGAGACCCCCATTATGTGCCAGTAGCCAGAGACCCCCATTATGTGCCAGTAGCCAGAGACCTCCATTATGTGCCAGTAGCCAGAGACCCTTATTATGTGCCAGTAGCCAGAGACCCCCATTATGTGCCAGTAGCCACCAGTATTGTACACACTTATACTTACCTCCTTGGCAGCGATGCGATACAGGCCTCTTCCGGCCTGTGTCCTGCGCTGTACGGCTCAGGCGGCGCGATGTCGTCATCGCGCCGCCTGCGCCGGCCTCTGATAGGCTGCCTGCCTAGTGCCTGCAGCCTATCAGAGGAAGGGAAAGGGACACGCCTATCCCTCCCCTGCCTCAGCACAGTCATCTGTATCGCTGTCCTGAGGACGGCGATACAGATGACTAGGGAGAACTTCTGAGCAGCTCGGGGGGGGGGGGGGGCAACTGCCCCGTTGCCCCCCACTGCGGACGCCCATGGTTGGTTTGAGTTTAAATTACACCCACACACCCACTCCCAGTGTCCTGTGCGGGTTATAGCTTCTGTCTGGCTCTGAGAAAAGAAGGAAGGAAGGATTTGCTGTTCCTGCTCAGAAAAGATAAGTTGGTTTTTGTTTTCTTGTGGTTGTCTGTCTAGGCTGTTAGAGAGCCGCCTGCCCCCTCCAGGTACTGAGGGAGCAGGCTGCCTCTATCCCCCTTTCACCATCTTAGGGATTTTAGGGAATCTTCAGCCTAGGCATGAGGACATGTTATTCCCACCTTCAGGGTCTGAACGTGGGCATAGAAGTCTAGGGAGAGCTGGTAGGGATTTGTCAGGAGATGACCTTTATCCCCAGCTTCTTGCCTAGACACTTGTTTGTTTATTTTCTGTGTATTTGGTATCCTGTCCGCCGTGACAGCACCTAATCAGTTTGGTGATCTCATCAAATGGCCGCAGAAGTCTGTATGTGTTGCGCATAAGCAGCCACTGGCACGGTGAAAAGAAACCAAGCTCCCCAGAACCTGTCCTGCTGCAGAGTTCGTACAGGTAGTCTTTAACAGACCATTGCTGCTGGAGCAGCCTATCAAGCATATACAAGGTGGAGTTTCAGCAGGTCGGGCTGTCACAAATCAGACGTCTGACGGGCAGGTGGTGTCGCCGCTGAACATCAGCAAGGCGAGCCATGGCCGTGTAAGATCTAAAATGACCAGAGATTTTCCTGGCCTGCCGCAATACGTCCTGGACCCTGGGGTATTTGGCAACGAATAGCTGCACGACTGAGTTCAGGACGTGTGACATGCACAGCTCATGTGTTATTTTGCCCTGTTTCAGCACGCTCAGCAGATTTGCACCGTTGTCTCACACCACTTTACCAACTGTCAAATTGATCATGGTTAGCCACTGATCAGCCTGTGACCGCAGAGCTGAAAGCAGTGCAGGACCGGTGTGGCAAAGCATGGCAACGTCTTACCTGGCACGTGGAATAGGTTCTGGGGAGCTTGGGGGATGCAGCGGAAGAGGCAGTAGCAGTGGAAAAGGAGGAGTAAGCCTAGGAGGAGATGGAGGATGGAGTAGGAGAAGGAGAAGAAGAATCAGGCCTGCAGGCAATCCATGGGGGTAACACCAAATCCACACTGGTGGCACGGCTTACATGCTTGACGGCCATCAGAAGGTTCACCCAGTGGGAAGTAAAACTTATGTATCTTCCCTGCCTGTGTTTGCTAGACCATGTTTCTGTGGTCAGATGTATCTTGGCACCGACACTGTGTGCCAGAGATATATTCACTTGCCGCTGAACGTGGCCATATAGCTCTGGGATGCCCTTCTGCGAGAAATATTTCCTTCCGGGGACTTTCCATTGAGGTGTGCCAATGGCCACAAATGTTCTAAAGGCGTCCGAGTCCACCGGTTTATATGGCAGTTGTTGGCGGGCTAGCAGTTCCGACAAGCCAGCGGTCAGCCGTTGGTCAAGAGGGTAATCCAGCATCATCAACTTTTTACGCTCGAACATTTGGACCACGGAAGCCTGCCTTCTGCCAGATGAGCGCGACGACGGCACAGTGTACGGTAGCTGGAACCCTCCAGTCTTCATTTCAGGTACACTAACAGCTCAGCTTTACATTGATTTGATCATAGAACCAGTGGCACGGCCATTTTTCCAAAGTGCTCCATGAGCTGTTTTTTTTTTTTTTGCTCGTGCTACTTGAGCAGTCTGCATGACTTGCATCATCTCTGCAGCAGATCACAATCATTTGTGTGTCCAATTGCAATCAGCATGGCAGAACATTCCTCAGGCAACCGTTAACTTCTTTTATAGCATGTAAAGGTATGTAAAAGCATGTATTTCAGCACATGGCACTTGTACTCGATATTGAATAAATTGAGATGTTTTGAATATTTTGTTTCCATTTTTTATAATTTGCATATCATTACCATGTCTATTGATTCTGTGATTTCCATAATTGCACAACTTTTCTTTCTTATTGTTACCATTTCAATATTAAGGAGTGTAGATTGGTCATCCGTAACATTAAAAGAATGTGCCTGATATTGCGTAGCTAACCCTCCTGCTGCTAAAACAGCACTGACCCATTGAGGCACAGATTTCACAAGACCTCTGAAGGTGTCCTGTGGTATCTGACACCAAGAAAACAGATGCTTTAAGTTCTGTAAACCACCAAGTGAGGCCTCCATGGCTTGTTTTTAAACAAATTCCATAAATGATCAATTGGATCTGGGGAATTTGGAACTCAAGTAAACATCCTGAGCTCTTTGTCATGCCCCTCAAACCATTCCTGAAGATTTTTGGAATTGTGGTATTATCCTGCTGAATGAGGCCGCTGCTAACATCTATCTAGGTGGTACATGTCAAAGTACTGTAATATCCATATGACTGCCAGGACACAACTTTTCCAAGCTTTCCTGTGGAATTGGACCAGACAGGCTAGCCTTTGCTCCCAATGTGCATCAGTGAGCCTGGGGTCCTTATGACCAAGTAGTCACTTCACCAGTTGTGATTCCTTTGGACACTTACGGTTAGGTACAAACCACTGGATACCAGGAAGAGCTCACATGACCTGCTGTTTTGGAGATGCTCTGACCCAGTCGCCTTGTAAAAGTCACACAGATTCTTGCACTTGCCCTTCATTCCTGCTTCCAAAAGAGGTGCCATTGTAACATTATAATATCCCCTTCACTTTTTTTTGTAGCCCTTTACTCTTTTTCTGTATTGAGACAGCAAAAATGTATCATATCAGCAAAGTAACTTATTATTATGCTAGAGATGTCTGCCTGTTATGATAGGCATTAATATGTATATACCAACAATGCTGCTTCCTTACCATCATCAACAGTTTGTTCGAGGATGTATGTGCCATCAGAACAAACATTATTGTTGATCACATTTAATTGAGATGGAAGAATGTTGCCATAATTGTTGTTAATTGCACAGATCTCCAGCATCATACAGATTGTTTCAGCATGAATTGCTTTTCTCTCAAAACTCTTTTTCTCTGACACAGCTTTTCTTTTCTTTCCTCCCAAATGTTTCTGTTCAGTGATTTTGCTACAACTGTTGCAGAATATGGAATTATATTGAATAAAAACCCATTTACTCTCTCCACGGACCTCTATTTCCCAATCTTTTTTCTGTAATCTACTGCCATGCACACTCTGTGTTTTACTAGGCCAACTCGCAACCTGCCACTTCTGTGTTGATTGGGGATACGTGGTGGGTAAAGATTGATATGAAAGAAAGACTGGCTGTGATTTTACTGCCAACCCTCAAGCATTCATTTATATTACAGTCTATTAAAAGAAACAATAGAGCAAGTTTTTATAGTAATATTTTTTTTATTAACAATTTAACATTATTTTTCAAGTATTACATTTTTTTAGCATGACTGTATTTTTCTTAAATGCAAGTATCTGCACTCATGTATTGCATATCAACTACAAAAGCTGCATGTATGTATTCTATAAGTGTACAGCACAATAAATTTTGATCTTTGCTTTAGTAATTCATCTGCAGATGTATTGGATTATAGAAATAGCTTTTAAATGTCTTTAGTTAAAGTACCCTAATTAGTAATTGATTGACAAAAAAGTCCAGAGGTGCATTCACAGTTATCCCACACAGTGGAAACATTGAGAAGCTTTTTGAATTACATGCACATGAAAGCTTTAAGGGCTTCTGTCATCCGAAACATCGTTATTAAACTGGCTGACTTTAGACATGTCCTAATGTCAGCTGAAGCAAACAGTCTTTGCCCCTTCTTTTTATGTGCCTCCGTTTTGGTGAAAAAAAAAACACTTTCATTTTATGCAAATTAAACTCTAGGAGCAATGGGGGTGTTGCCACTCCCCCTAGGGGCTCTGTTCTCCCTCCTCTCACCTTTCCTTCATCATGGACCAGGCAGTGTTCACATCATCCTACCTGGCCCTAACTTTGGCTTCGATCTCTCGTCTGTGCAGTATACAAAGAGGCGTAGTAAAGGATGGATGCTTTCCAGCTGCAGACTTCCTTACTGCTCCTGTGCTGCATACATCACAGTACACCCATAAGACGATGAAGCCGGCATCACTCTGAAGAAGAGGAGATTGCTGTGCTGGCGATGGATCCTCCTTATATAGGTAGCACAGGCAATTGGAAGCTTGTTCATCTGGTTATAAATAATTTGCGCAGTCACAAAAATTTTCTTTTGCACGCAGCAGATCGTGCTGTGTAAACAGCATCTGCTGCTGGCAAACAACTAGTCAGTATGGGGATGAGCAATGACATTAGCGATCGCTGCATGTACTGTAAATGGTCAACCATTTCGATTTGGATCTGAAACAAATAAATAAAAATTTATTTTTATTCAATAAATAAAAATGAATATTTGTTTTATACTCCCTTCCAAAATTTGCCTAAGTCGAATCACCCAAAATTTGAATCCTGATACACCTCAAATTTTAACAAAATTTTGGTTTTATTTAATTAATTAAAAATCGATTCGCTTATCTCTACTCTTTTGCCTTCTGTTGGGTGAATGGAGCTCTATGGATTTATTTGGCTATAGGGCCCAATGGTAATAGAATCATGTGAATATGAGCTTTTCCTGCCATGTCTGCCAAATTTAGGCACTAAATGTGATGTCAACAGCTGAATTTTGCAAGTGGAACAGTTTAATCTACAAAACAATACTGTACAGGGCTTGGTATAAAGAAAATACTTCTCAGATTTCAAACCATTAGATGAAGCTCTGTGCAGGAAAATGCTGGAAGACTTCAGCTCTGAAGCAGACTTTCTGCACTGTAATACAGGCAGATTTGATGATATTAATCTTTTAAGATGATGACTGAACCCTGATTACTTGAGAATATATATGACGTCAGCCTGATTATGGCAAGATGGATTGGAATTTTGAATTTTAATATCCTGATCCTTTGTTCTCCTCAAAGATAAGCTGTTGGCTAAACACTTTCATACACAATTGAAATAAACATACATACTCAGATATCATGATTATGATATAATATCATTATGATTATGATACAATATATGATATCAAGATACAGTTGGTATGGCCAGCATTATCCTGTTTATGAATCCCATAATTCACCAAGTCTTCAGAGTATTCACTGAAAAAATAACTTCTTCTTTTGTTTAAAGAGCCAACATATTCTGAATCGCTGTACAGATATTGTCATCACTTACATCAGTCCCAGCCCCCAGTGGTGCACACATTGCAAATGCCGTAAATAAAGTAGAACTAGTTTCATAGGAAGCCAACATTTATGGAGTGCAAAATCACTTTGCATGTAGGCTACCATTGTTGATGAATTGCTTTTCTCATTATACACGTCTACAAAAATCATCATATGCAGTAGAGTTGAGCAAATCAAGCTTCAGATCATCAATCTGAAGTCGATTCAGTCATATACTTTTATCTATCCAGACAGCATTAAAATATATTGGTTCTGTGGAGCCAAACTTTGTTTTATCAAAGTCAAGCGAGACTTCGGTGAATTAATTCAGTATTAATTTCTGCATCTTGGTACCAAACCGAACTTCAAAATCCTAATTTGAAATGTTTTTAAAGATGCAGAAATGAATACCGAATTAATTCACCGAAGTTTTGCTTGACTTCGACTTTGGGTAAAACAAAGTTTGCCTTCACAGAGTCAATACATCTTAATGCTGTATGGAGACAGCATCAAAATCGCAGTGCTTGACTGAATATTCTTCGGATCAATGATCCGAAGCTTGATTCGCTCAAGTCTAATATGCAAAAATGATCAAATTTTACTTGCTAATTAAACAAGCCCCATAACCAAAGGAAGGTTCTAAAATTGGCGAAAGAAAAAACTATACTTCTGAATACATCTGTACAAAATTTCATATCAACCTAAAAAGGTGACCACAGGCAGCTCATCTGCAATGTCATTGGCTTCCTGCCAAAGGTGTATGTCTCCCCTAGAGTGGTGATATGCTGCTGGAGACTGTCTGCAAAATTTCCCACCAATATTTTGCAATATCAGGACCTGTGCACATGGTTTGTGTTACCCTACTTAGTGCAATACCTACTGTTGTCGTACCACAGCTGGCAGTTTCTCTCAGTATTAGACCCACAAAGCAGATGTGTTTCATATCATGTTACATATATAACATGGCATATCAACATTAATGCAAGTTACATGACACACTTAAGTGTAAAGAGATATAATGGCATGCAACAACATGCATAACATGTGCAACTTCAGTAGTCCAGCAAGTCACAGTCACACAACAGTTTAATTTAGGTGGAGGGACCACTATAATATGGTCAACAGTAACCCAAAAGTCATCTGCAAAGGATACATTTCTTTTTTTAAGAAACACAAGAAAAATCCAGTTTGCTCGTTGACACTGCAGAACTACCATTTTGTTAGAAATTAGTAAGAAATTAATCTGCTTTAGAACATATTAAAGGGGTATTCTGGTTTCATGATATTGATGACCTATCATAAGAATAGTTGGTACATGTTGGTACCTGCATTCCCTGGATTTAATGGAGGCCATTTTGGCACCAAAGATGACTGAATTGTATGGTAGCCTTCATGGCACATAACAGGTAGAATTTAGCGTTAGGTTCCCGTCTTACAGAGATCGCCTTGACGTGTGGGAGACGGAACCAAATAATTTTGTACAAAATGTCTTTGCCAAGCATCTCTAACTTACATAATAAGCATAGCATTAGAATACTTATTTGTACTTTATTTGGTTTGCAGAGTACTGTTGCATTGTATTTTTTACTTTGTGTTTTCAGCCACGGCTACGTGCACCTGCGCATTGGGATGTGCTGACTGACCCCCCTTTTTTTCTTTGCTATCATGAGAATAAGTCATCAATATCAGATTGGTGGGGTCTGACTCTCAGCACCCCTGCTGATCAGCTATTTGAAGGGTCTGTGGGGCTAGTGTAAGAGCTGCGTTATTTTCAGTGCTTATATTCACACCCTATACATTGTAGTGGTGGTGTATTCAACTGAATGGAAGAGGAAGATCCACCACTAAAATGTAGACGACGTGCAGGTAAGCACTGAAAAGGACACAGCTCTCGCACAAGCTCCAAGGCCAGTCAAACAGCTGATAAGCGGAGGTGCCTAGACTCAGACTTCCACAGATCTGACATTGATGACCTATCCTGATGATAGGTCATTAAGGAGAACATTTTACCACTCCTGACATGCCTTGGTTAATGCATTCATACATTCCTCATGTAATAACAATTCTGGAGCATCTATTCTTATGGCTCTATGTTCTGCCATTCATTTATTATTTCTACTAGAAGCTATGAAGGAATGATATTAGCCTTTAGTAAGGGTACAGAGGGGCGTTAACCAGTTGGGGGGTGTCCCAGCACAGTCTGACAATGGCAGCACTGATTGGATAGAGTGAGTCTGTGCAGGTACACACACCTAACTGGTTACCACCACTCTGTACCCTTACTGAAGGCTAATAGCAATTTATTCATAACTTCTAGTAGAAATAATAAAGGAATGGCACAACATAGAGACATAAGAATAGATGTTCCAGAATTGTTATTACATGGGGAATGCATGCAGCTATTAAAACAGGCATGTCAGGAGTGGTGAAAGGTCCTCTTTTAGATCACAAAACTGGAATACACCTTTAACAAGACTGTGTTTAATATTCCTTCAAAAATAACATCCCTGACAAATGGATTGTTTCCACGTGCTTTGCATTAAAAAAAAAATTATCACTCCCATCAATAGAAATGGCTATGCTGATCTGCAAAATCAGACCAGAATAGGACCTGCAGTGAGTTTCTATGATCGGGCACATGGATAATATTAAGAAAAACGAATGTGTAAATAACCCTATGGACTTGTATGGATCAGTGTGCTGCACTGCTGTCCAAAAAATGAATGAACCTGCATGATCCTGTGAATAAGCTCTTAGGCCCTTATTTATCAAAGTTGTTTTGTCTTTATTTTGGAGTACATTACGACTTTTCTGTCATTTTACTTGTAAGATAAAGTCATCAATAGTCTGCGACAGGCCAATGTTATATTTTGCTCCTGCTAAGTCAACCTCAGGAATTAGGACATTTAGAAAAGTCACTAAAAAATTGCTCTCCACTCCTGACCTACCATAAAGTAGCTGTGGAAGGTGAAAATAAGTCAGAATGTGAGAGTTTGCCTGTGCTAAATTTAACAAGTGCTGTGTGCCACATTCATAAATTTGGAACAAAGATTGTTATCTTTATGCACATAGACAAATGTGAAGACAAATTTCACTCGTCCACTGTTGGTAAATAAGAACCTAAAGCAGCTTTCCAATATGAAAACCCTGCTAAATAGGACCTTCCATGGCTGTAATGGCAGCAGTTGGTGAATGGAATTAGCTGAGTACAGGTTTATCAATGAATGGCCTCATCTTCTCATGGAAGCATAGCAAGACATAGGAATTTATATACAATAGCATTTAAAGGGGAGGGATCCTGCATTTTTAGTTCTTCATGAGTAATGATACTTCCATAAGCATTTTATTGATCTTACAGTATATATGCTTTGTGGAATTATTATAGGATATTATATTTTTCATTATGATTGACATATCTGAAATGGATTCTACCATGATTGGCCACTTGAGCAACTTGAGTGCCTATAGGGTTTACCTCTTTTGGTTGCATTAAACTTTAATTGGTTCATTTAATTATAGGATGTCAAGGATGTACAGAAAGCTCACTTTCACTGAGATATATTGCTAATGCTTCAAAACCTTGTTATACAAAAGTTGCTTGATTTTAAGAATAGCTCTTCTCTAATGAAAAACATTTTCTCCTTCCATTATATAATTATCCATCCTGGTACTTCAGGTTTGATATTGACTTTTTCTTTAATTAGTATTTCATACAGCCAGTCCAGCTTATAATATTATATTACACTACTTTGCAATATTGTAATAATGATAGGATATTTTCTACCCAAACCAATGGGACAAATCAACTGTCCTAAATTCATTACTGGTAGAGTTAATCTGTTTAAGAGTTTATAAGTGTATAATGCTCAAAACACCTGAGCAATATCCTGCTGAAGCCAAGAAATTGTAATGTGGAGCACAGCTCACAATAATGATATCTTCTCCTTCCAACTGGATCAAACAATATCCCATAACATAAACCTTATTATGTTGTTTCAGGAAATGTAATGACTAAAGGGAGGTTGCTTAACAAAAGCTTAATGAGGTAATGTGGGCAAGATGCCAAGGAGAAAGTCAAGAAAAAAGCAACGGCACACTTATTGATTTCTGAAGCCAAAATACTTCTCCTCTTCTGAACAGTGTAGCACAATAAAGGGACTGAACAGGCTTTTGAGCCAAGGAATGAGAGCTCACATGTGCATGCTCGCACTGTGCATTTATGATACTACACGTATGTACTAATATTAGCATGCAACATTGTTGTGTCAATAATCAATGCAAAATGATAAATCTGTCTAAACTAGGTCAATTAGGAAAAATTTAAAAACATGTAAAAAAAACATCTTCATGCATAAGATACTTGTGGTAACTTTCTTTAGTATTAGTAGAACTACAGGTAACAGTACACTGCTAGTCAATTGCACAAAGATATAAGCAAACACTGAAAGAATAATAGCTGCTTGGTAGCTGCTTGGTGGCCATAGCTGCTTGGTGGGTACTACTTTGCCCAGATTGTAGGCTGTAAGCCCAGAAGAGGCATGTTAGAGTAGGACCCATCTGATTAGAAGCCACCTTGTCGTCTGGTAGATGGGCTCGACATATGTTTGATAAATTATATGCGCAAAGAGCTTCTAACTGCACTTGCAGTAAGTATGGCCACCAAGCAGCTATTATTCTTTCAGTGTTTGCTTATATCTTTGTGCAATTGACTAGCAGTGTGCTGTTACCTGTAGTTCTACTAATCCAATTGTGTTTCAGCCAAGGTAGCGTGCACCTGCGTTCTCAAATTTACTTATTATGTAGGTGCTGGTTCGTTTATTTTTCTTCCCTATTGTCACTGCCACTGGGGGGTGGCACCCCCTGGTGGTGAGTTTGAACCGCGCACCACACCCCATTTACCATGTGCTTTTAATTAGATAGATTGTACAGCTGTATTCTACCCAGCCCATACTGCAGGCTCACAGCCTGGGAGAGGCATGTGTAGGATATAGCTGGGTACTACTTTGCCCAGATTGTAGGCTGTAAGCCCAGGAGAGGCATGTTAGAGTAGGACCCATCTGATTAGAACCCACCTTGTCGTCTGGTAGATGGGCTCGACATATGTTTGATCAATTATATGTGCAAAGAGATTCTAACTGCACTTGCAGTAAGTATGGCCACCAAGCAGCTATTATTCTTTCAGTGTTTGCTTATATCTTTGTGCAATTGACTAGTAGTGTGCTGTTACCTGTAGTTCTACTAATCCAATTGTGTTTCAGCCAAGGTAGCGTGCACCTGCGTTCTCAAATTTACTTATTATGGAGGTGCTGGTTCGTTTATTTTTCTTCCCTTTTCTTTAGTATTAGGCATTGAATTGCCAGTTTAGTGAGATGTTTAAAGTTGAGAGTTTTTTTTAATTTAGTAGTGAAGATGATGCCATCTTTGGGCCCATTCTTTCTGCATCATCAGTATCAGCTGCTAAAGACTTGGTTGCTGCCTGCTGAAGTGCAGAACATCTGATAGCATGACACATGCTGTCTGTGTTTAAAACCCCTACAAAGTATAAAACATGACTACTCCTGACTAGAAAGAACAGTGAGTTAACTCCAATAAAACACCACTGTGATAACACAGACTGGGCTCACAAATCAATGCTCAACTTCAGTATTACTTTTGTTTTTGAATGGATGTGAGTCCTATAGACAAAATGTTTCATGATACTCAAAGAAATAAATTAAATCAGACATTTCAACTGTAGGAACATACTTTTCAATTGGCTTCAGTTTGGGTTTGAGTACCCTACTGGCCCTAGAACAAAAGTGAGAAGCTAACTCTTGTGGAGCTTAGACAGAAACATGCAGTGAAGCAAATTGTTGTTGGTAGCAAAGTTCAATGTTTCATAGTTGTTTAGCCATGTTGTTTAGCAAAACAAACTAGGTACAAGAGGACAGAGAGAGAGAGAGAGAGAGAGAGAGAGAGAGAGAGAATACAAATATAGGGAGATACTATCTGTGAGGAATATGGGGAAATATAATTTAATGCCTGCTTATTCTCTGTCAAGGCTGATGGGTATCTTGCATAGGAAATAGGCTCCACAGGTGGCCCAGCCTCAAACATTTCACACCTCCAGCAGCCGGACTGGAAGCAAGTTTATCTGACAGGACGGCCCCCTGCTTGGGGGCCTGAGCTGGACAACTGCATCAAAGAAACCCCCCAGACAGTCTGGAACCATGAGTTCATAAGGATTTATGAAATTACTGTCTTAGCCATATACCGCTTACATCTTTGAGATCCTGTGAATGAGATGAACGTATGCCTGGGCCTCGCTCGCTTGTAGGACTCAGAGAAGAGAAGATATGGAGAACTCATAGTAGAAGCCAAGTAGCAATTGGTCTCCAAATGTACCAGGGACCTATTATCACCAGAACTGCCTCCCTATGACCTTCTAGTGAGGGGTCATGATCCATATTGGGTTTTGCGGGTTTTAACTACTATACCCATAGGTAGGGCAAATGGGACCCTCCCAGGGGGTGTGAGGGGAGTGATTGACCAAGGTTTTAATTACCCATGCGACACAGTAGCCAGGGTCTTCCTTCTGAAGGGAGGTCACAACATGTATCGTGTTGGAAGAGGCCAGGAACCCCGTTGGCATCACTGCCTCCCATGTGACTGCAGCCCCAAGGCCTACACATCTATCCAGTAACTTTTGCATTATCTGCTAATTCTGATTGTACCACCACCTGTATTTGCATCTCTGACCATTGCATATATCCTTTGTGTATATAATGCTGTTGTATAGTTTGTCCTTTAGGCGATTAAATATACAATTTAATATTGGGTTGTTCTCAGGTCAACGTTACATGCTACCTGGGCTGGTTTCTGGCTCAATATAATGCCGTTAACAGACAAGGCTTATATCTGATGAGCAACTGGTGGCAGTCTACTGGACTGGAAGGGCTCTGTTTCACTGAGGCAGTGAAAGGGCTCTCTCAGCCTGTCAGGGTTGTGAGCGAGGGTCATGCCATTCCAGAGGTTTGCGTGGGTCACCCTCTCTCACTCCCCCCATGTGGACAGGGGGTGTCTATGTAAAACTGTGCCAAGCTGACCTTAGGTACCCCCAGGGGGTGTGGAACGTCACGTCTTGGCGAAAGTGAAGAGACTGTACCGCATCCTTTGTAAGATACTTGGATAAACAGTACATACAGTGGGATGCGAAAGTTTGGGCAACCTTAATCGTCATGATTTTCCTGTATAAATTGTTGGTTGTTACGATAAAAAATGTCAGTTAAAGATATCATATAGGAGACACACACAGTGATATTTGAGAAGTGAAATGAAGTTTATTGGATTTACAAATAGGGTGCTATAATTGTTTAAACAAAATTAGGCAGGTGCATAAATTTGGGCACCACAAAAAAGAAATGAAATCAATATTTAGTAGATCCTCCTTTTTCAGAAATTACAGCCTCTAAACGCTTCTCAAATATCACTGTGTGTGTCTCCTATATGATATATTTAACTGACATTTTTTATCGTAACAACCAACGATTTATACAGGAAAATCATGACGATTAACAAGGTTGCCCAAACTTCGCATCCCACTGTATTTGTTCTAATATTCTAGGGGAGACAGATGGGAGACAACACTATGCCACATATATGGTAGATTTAAGATCTAACCAGAATGAGTCTAAGAGGCCCATACTAGACCTAAAGAGTGATGGGAGACAGCACGTGGGGAACATTTATCAAGACTGGTGCATTCTTTTTCAGCCTTGACTCTCCCTGTGCAACCGGAGGATGCACAATATTTATGCACCTTTAATAGATTTGACGCATCCACCCTCTTGACATGCAACAGACTAAAATCTATTCACACCAGAAAACTAGCATAAATAAAGATAAATGTGATGGTCCTGCCCTCGCCATTTCCTCTTTTTTCGGTACTTTTCTTAAGGGGCAAAAGTTTCAAATTTTGCTACTAACATGGTTTGCAACAAAATTTGTGACTTTTTTTACACCACTATTGTGGCATAAATAGCATAATAAATGTCCCTGTTAGACTTTACATTACAGGCTATGTGAGCTGCCTGTCAATATTAGGATATACCCATAATGACGGCAACAATAACGACTGGCCCATTAATTCGTCCTGCCACTGAATGACATCACAGGCAGTATATAAATATTCCCCATATCCCTGTATGTTATACACTATTCATAATACCCTTCAGAAAGCCCCTGTTGCAGTGAAACATGTTGGGAGGATCATGTGCTTGTTTTAAGTGTTGGTAGGGAAGTCTAATTAAAGGCTTCACTGAGCAGACTGCAGTCAACCCATTTGAGCTTCATGTATGACTGTGTACAGTATATGAGTGTGTGATATAAAAAAGTCACTGCAAACTAATGTTGTGAACAAGAAATATCACTATTGTTACCCCTACTTTACAGCTAGTATCACAGGTTTCAGCAGCATATTAACAACAGAAATCCTAATGAAGATACATTTGAACAGTATAACATATTGAAAAATGGGTTAACATTCTCTCTACATCTAGAGACCTAGGAGCGTTCATACAACCTGTGGACTGAGGATGAATTAAATTCATACATAAACTGTACTGTTATACTGGCCTGTAGAAATAGTGTACAAAATCCAAAATCTGATGCCAGTACTTTTCAACATCACTCCACTCCGTCTTAATGATTTCATGGAGCATCTTGTTCTTTTTCTATTTTGTTCTTTCTTTTGTTTTTTGAGGAGCATTTTAATATAATAGACTCATAAAGTGTAGTTTTTAATATTTATGGTGTTGAAAAGTGGGATTCAATAGCCCTAGGGCAAATGTTGAAATTAGTACTTACACCCCAAACTACATTGTAAAGTGCAAATAAATTTCTGTATATCATAAATGAGCCTGTACTGAGATGTTTACTAGGCAGGCATGGATGTCTGTATACTCCAAACGTGTAAGTTATAAAAGCAAAATATTGTTTTGGCTATTTTCAGTGAATGCATCATAAACTGAGAAAATGACATGTAAACCTAAACAATAAATGCACCACACAAAATTACAGATTCAATTAAAATTGGTAAGAATAAATTATAATATAGGAATTATACAAAAATTCAAAAAGTTTTAAATAGTATATAAAGTCTGAAGTTCAAGGAAATCACTATCTTTATCAGTGGAATTTATTCAAGAGTGTTTAAGATTTTCATAAATGCTGACCTATTTTAGGGACTTCTACTGTTCTTGTTCTAGATCTTGAATAAATGTGCAGTACATAACACATACTCTGTTCTCCTGGTCTCAAAGATATTTTTACTAAAATTTGCAATTAGTATGTAAAATTGCCACTTACACTGTGAATGCTCTTCAATCAGGTCATGCTGCATCTTCCTAAATGTCAACCACCCTCTACTAATGCAGGACAATTTAGTGTTATATCCTTCTGCACAGATAAGTGTCTCCAGTGAGTTTCTAGACTATTGGGGCTTCATTAACATTACAGATAAAGTAGGTTTTGTATAATAATATTTTTTTACATGTCTGATTGCTCAGGACAAGAAACATAACAGATATTTAATTGCCATTTTTTGTAAAAATAATATTGTTTTTAAGGTAGACTTTATTTTAAGGGTATTCAGACAATTCTGCATGCTTGTGCCATGGCGTAATGTCCTATGAGAACAACTAACCTATAAAAATCTCTCATATATTATACTATAGTGTGATCTCATATTACAAAATATATAATATACATTGGGTCCTAGACCATTAGTTGTGATGAATCATTGAACTGGTCAATAGGTAGTTTACAAAAGTTGCTAAGTGAAGTGAGCAGTTAAGCTGGCCATACCCAGAACACAGTTTAAATCAGTGGTTGGCACTACTGTCTTCCACTACTGAGGGTTCAGATTCAACCAAGAACAACATGTACAGGAAGAGTATATGCTCCCTATCTTTGCATGGGTTTTCTCAAAGTACTCTTGTTTCTGCCACCACACTCTAAAAAACATGCTTTAAAGTTTATTTGCTTTTAATTGGTACTTGTCTGTGTCTGTCAGATCAACTTTAAAGGGGTTGTCTCACTTCAGTAAGTGGCATTTATCATGTAGAGAAAGTTAATACAAGCAACTTACTAATATACTGTTATTATCCATATTGCTTCCTTTGCTGGCTGGATTCATTTTCCCATCAAATTATACACGTCTCGTTTCCATGGTTACAGACCACCCTGCAATCCAGCATGCTTGCACAATATGGGAAAAAGAACTAGCCTATGTGCGCTCCCATGGTCCCGGCCACCAGAGAGGCTGACTTTTTTTCCTAGAGTGTGCAAGCACGACAACTGCTGATGGATTTGAGGGTGGCCTGTAACCATGGAAACGAGCAGTGTATAATGTGTTGGAAAAATTAATCCAGCCAGCAAAGGAAGCAATGTGGATAATAACAGTATATTAGTAAGTGGCTTGTATTAACTGCATCTACATGATAAATGCCACTTGCTGAAGTGAGACAACTCCTTTAACCCGTAGAGGACCCGGGCCGTACATGTACGGCACAGATGTCCGTGACTTAAGGACCGCGGCAGTGGTCCGGCAGTCACTGATACCTGGACCCCTGCTGCATGCGCCGGCATCTGTGAAATCACAGATGCCAGCGCATTAACCCTTTATGTGCCGCGGTCAGCGGCACATAAAGTATCGGAGATGCCATCGGGTCCACGTGCTGCTGTGACTGGGACCCGATGGCATGGAAGGCAGCCCGATGCCTTCCTTAGGCATCGTGGCTGCCTTCCGGGAGAGCCTGTGAGATCCAGCCCCCTGGATCTCACAGGCAGGAAGCTGTAAGTGTATTACACTGTGTAATACACTTACAGCCAGTGCATGACAATACAGAAGTATTGTCATGCATTGTAAAGGGGATCAGACCCCCAAAAGTTGAAGTCACACAGTGGGACAAAAATAAAGTAAAAAAATAAATAAAAATATCCTTTTGCCAAAATAAAGGGAAATTTTTTTAAAAATAGGGGAAAAAATAAAAGTACACATATTAGGTATTGTCACGTCCATATCGACCGGCTCTCTAAAATTTACACATAACCTAACCCCTCAGGTGAACACTGTCACAAAAATAAAATAAAAACTGTGCTAAAGAAACAATTTTTTGGTCACCTTACATCACTAAAAGTGCAACACCAAGCGATCAAAAAGGTGTATACCCCCCAAAATAGTACCAATCTAACCGTCATATCATCCCGCAAAAATTTAGCTCCTACCTAAGACCTAATCGCCCAAAAACTGAAAAAACATTGGCTCTCTACATATGGAGACACTAAAACATAATATTTTTGTTTCAAAAATAAAATCATTGTGTAAAACTTACATAAATTAAAAAAAGTAGACATATTAGGTATCGCCACATCGGTAATAACCTGCTCTATAAAAATATCACATGAACTAAGCCCTCAAGTGAATACTGTAAAAAAAAAAAAATGTGTAAAAAAGCCATTTTTTGCCACCTTACATCACAAAAAGTGTAATAGCAAGCAATCAAAAAGTCATATGCACTTATAATAGTACCAATCAAACCATAGGCGTGCGCACGGGGTGTGCCGGGTGTGCCTGGGCACACCCTAATCAAGCCGACTTGAGGTTTACAATGTGCGGCACTGCAGGCAGCAGAGCAATACAGCTGATGCCTGAAATCTCCAATAACAGAGCTCTGTACATTACAGAGCTCTGTTATAAGGGAGGAGGCTGCTGATTGGCCAGTATCAGCTGGCTGCCCTGCCATTGGCTGATCCTCTCACACCCCCTTCTCTCGGGAGCTGAACACAGCAGCAGCAGTAGCTTCCTTTTCAGTTATTATGAATACAGGAAGCGCGCCGCCCCTGCTGCTGATGAAGTGCCAGGGACAGCATAGGAAGGGAGCCATCACCATGTGCCCAGGTGAAGTGCCCATGTGAAGTGTCCTGCAGGCTTCTATCTACTGCTGGGTGGGAGCTCCATGTGGAGCTTTATGAATGGAAAAACTAATAGCCAAGACAGAGGCTAAAAAAAAACTGCTTCTGACCCTTATGTTAAAACATAACTTTCATTTGATTGCTTTAACACCTAATGGAAAAAAATAATTTTAAAAAGCTGCTGTTTCTCTAGATGACATTATAGTAGTGGTAATAGAGTCTCAGGGGTCTATAAAAGCAGCTACACTTTTTTTTACAGACCTTTGAGACTCTATTAACACTACTATTAACATAAGGTCATCTAGAGAAAAAGCAGGTTAAATTCTTTTTTTTTTCCATTTAGGTGTTAGAGCAATCTAATGAAAGTTATGTTTTAACACCTAAAGGAATTTTTTTTTTAAAAACCTTCTGTTTCTTTAGATGACCTTATGTTAATAGAGTCTCAAAGGTTTGCAAAAATAGTGTAGCTGCTTTTATAGACCCTTGAGACTCTATTACCACTACTATCAACATAAGGTCATCTAGAGAAACAGCAGCTTTTTAAAAAAATATATTTTTTCCTTTAGGTATTAAAGCAATCAAATGAAAGTTATGTTTTAACATAAGGGTCAGAAACAGGGTTTTGTTTAGCCTCTTGGTTATTAGTTTTTCTATGCAAGTTCTCTGGATCAATGAGATTTTTCCCCCCGTATGGTTTATATATGTAGAGCAATGTCCAGTGATAGCAGAGAGGACTATACGGTATATTGTACGGGATGGAGCAGGGGTTATACTGTATATTGTACGGGATGGTGCAGGGGTTATACGGTATATTGTACGGGATGGTGCAGGGGTTATACGGTATATTGTACGGGATGGTGCAGGGGTTATACTGTATATTGTACGGGATGGTGCAAGGGTTATACTGTATATTGTACGGGATGGTGCAGGGGTTATACTGTATATTGTATGGGATGGTGCAGGGGTTATACTGTATATTGTATGGGATGGTGCAGGGGTTATACTGTATATTGTACGGGATGGTGCAGGGGTTATACTGTATATTGTACGGGATGAAGCAGGGGTTATACTGTATATTGTATGGGATGGTGCAGGGGTTATACTGTATATTGTATGGGATGGTGCAGTGGTTTTTATGCTCTTTGATGTGACAATTATCTTAGGTTTTCCTATCGCCCACCTTTGATGGCGCTGTGCCCAGCTCTGAGCCGATCCCGCTCAGCAGCTGCCAAGGCTTAGAGGGAACACTGGTTCTGTCACCCCCGTGCTGCACTTTTTCGCCCCATAAGATGCATTTTTTCCCCCAAAAGTGGGGGGAAAATGCCCCTGCGTCTTATGGGGCGAATACTAATCAAGTTATTAGTACCAGAGGGCCAGGAAGCGCTATACTCACCTCTTCCTGGTCCTCATGCGCTCCACTGTGAAGGCTGCGCACAGTGTGAGGCCGCGCTGTGACCTCACACTGTGCGTGCCCACACAGCATACTGTACAAGAGGATTACCGAGCGCGAGCGGTGAGGAGCGGCAGCGTTCGGAGCAGGAAAGTGTTTTTTTATTTTATTTTATATGGGGCACGGGGGATTGATATGAGGCTCTGAGGTCTGATTGGGGTCTTATTGACATTGGGGGTCTGATTTGTGGTCTGACCTGAGGTGTAATGAATTATTTTTTTCTTATTGTCCCTCTCTAAAACCTTATAGGGCGAATAGAGCGTCTTATAGGGCGAAAAATACGGTAAGTTTAAAAATGATTTCTTCTCCCTTCATTATATTGATAGTGCAGGTCTGTATGTATACAGAGTGTATTTGTGTGTATATATATATATATATATATATATATATATATACATACATACATACATACATACATACATACACAGGTGCGTGCGCTGCGTCTGTGTTTGTGCTTTAGGGTGCACACCCTAATGCAATAGGCTGCGCACGCCTATGAATCAAACCATCATCTCATCCCGAAAAAATGAGCCCCTACACAAGACATTCGCCCAAAAAATAAATAAAACTATGGCTTTCAGAATGTGGAGACACAAAAAATGTTTTTTTTTTTCAAAAATGCTTTGTTATGTAAAACTGAAACAAACAACCAAAAGAAGTAGTCATATTTGGTATTTTCGCGTCCTTAAAAACCTGTTCTATAAAAATACCACATGATCTAACCTGTCAGATGAATGTTGTGAATAACAAGAAATAAAAACGGCACCGAAACAGCTGTTTCTTGTTACCTTGCCTCACAAAAAGTGTAATACAGAGCAACCAAAAATCATATGTACCCTAATATAGTACCAACAAAACTGATACCTTATCCCGTAGTTTCCAAAATGGGGTCACTTTTTTGGAGTTTCTATTCTAGGGGTACATCAGGGGGGCTTCAAATGGGACATGGTGTAAAAAAACCAGTTCAGCAAAATTTGCCTTTAAAAAACATATTGCGTTCCTTTCCTTCTGCGCAATGCCATGTGCCCGTACAGCAGTTTACGACCACATATGGGGTGTTTCTGTAAACTACCGAATCAGGGCCATAAATATTGAGTTTTGTTTGGCTGTTAACCCTTGCTTGGTAACTGGAAAAAATTTATTAAAATGGAAAATCTGCCAAAAAAGTGAAATTTTGAAATGTTATCTCTATTTTCCATCAATTCTTGTGGAACACCTAAAGGGTTAACAAAGTTTGTAAAATCAGTTTTGTATACCTTGAGGGGTTTATTTTCTAAAATGGGGGTCACTTTTTTGGAGTTTCTACTCTAGGGGTGCATCAGGGGGTCTTCAAATGTGACATGGCAACTTAAAATTATCCCAGTGAAATCTGCTTTCTAAAAACCATATGGCATTCATTTCCTTCTGCTCAATACTGTGTGCCCGTACAGCAGTTTACGACCACATTTGGGGTGTTTCTGTAAACTACAGAATCAGGGCCATAAATATTAAGTTTTGTTTGACTGTTAACACTTGCTTTGTAACTGGAAAAAATGTATTTAAATGGTAACTCTGCCAAAAAAGTGAAATTTTTCAATTTTATCTCTATGTTCCATTAATTCTTGTGGAACACCTAAAGGGTTAATTTTAACAAAGTTTGTAAAATCAGTTTTGAATACCTTGAGGGGTGTAGTTTCTAAAATTGGGTAATTTTTAGGTGGTTTCTATTATGTAAGCCTCACAAAATGACATCAGACCTGAACTGGTCCTTCATTCAAAGTGAGTTTTGGAAATTTTCTGAAAAATTTCAAGATTTGCTTCTAAACTTCTAAGCCTTCTAACGTCCCCAAAAAATAAAATGGCGTTCACAAAATGATCCAAACTTGAAGTAGACATATGGGGAATATAAAGTAATAACTATTTTTGGAGGTATTACTATCTATTTATAAATAAAAATAAATGTTTTTGACTCAATTTTACCACTGTCATGAAGTACAATATGTGACAAAACAATCTGAGAACAATCTCAGAATGGCCTGGATAAGTAAAAGCGTTTTAAAGTTATCACCACATAAAGTGACACATGTCAGATTTGCAAAAAATTACCTGGTCCTTAAGGTGAAAAATGGCAAGGTCCTGAAGGGGCTAAAGCATGTTTTTTGGAGTGCTGTGGCAGAAACAAGAGTACTTTGAGAAGATAAGGGTGGACATATCTGTACACATCGTCTAATATGGGAGATATACGAAGAGTTTACCAACATTTCAAAAACCTGTCATCAGATCACCTTTCATTGTCATGAATAGACATGAGCGAATTTTATAATATGACATAACATGCTTCATTTAGTGGTAAAAGCAGAATTGCATTATGGATTCTGTTACCACGGACCCTATCGCAATTCTATGACGGAATGCTTAACGGAATGCCATAAAAGACCTCACTGCTTCCCTATTTTGATGGTTTTACCTAAAACGGTCAGGAAGTCTCTGGCTTTCAAATGGGCCCATAGTCATGGGCTATACCTGGAATCAGCGTACATGTTGGCTGCTTTTTTCCTCTGCGTACCTGCAAGCCATCTCCATAGCCCTTAGCTCTGCATTTTGGGCAGACATGTGTGGTGGTAAGGACTGCTTTTTAGTATCATGTTTAATCACCACTGCCCAACCTGTGTAGTACCTGCCATCCTGGCCATACCTCAATCCATCCACAAAGAGCACAAGATGTGGATTATCTAATGACTGATTTACCATCTGGTCAAATCCCACTGTCTCTTGTGACATCATCTGCAAACATGAGCCTCTTCCTCTGGATCTGGAAGAAAAGTTTTTTAAATGCCCTAACTCTTCCCTCCCGCCTTGCTCCAGAGGCAACAGCTTGGCCGGATTCAACGTATTACATCTTTGGACAGTAACATTGTTAGGCAACAAAATGGAACACTGCATTCTCAAATGGCTGGCAACCAAAAGATTTTTGGGTTGTACTTTCATGAGGATCAAGTACTGTCACTTTTGTGGTTCAGGACTATCTCAGAGCTTTTATCAAGCATGGCTTGTACAACTGCTACAGCTCTGATGCGGTAAGAAGCACCTCTGGCCATGGGGTCAAGTCTGGCTGAATAATATGCCACAGGGCGTTGTTGCTGGCCATGCAGTTGGGTGAGGACAGCTGAAAGACTCTACCCCACCCCCAGCGGCCATCATAGCTAAGGTAACTTCTTCACCAGCGGCCATCTTAACTAATCAAATTTCTGGCCTGGCTGCCATCTTAACTCCTGCAACTTACGGCTGGCCCAGCGGACATCTTAACCGAGGGAACTTCCAGCCCGGCAGCCATCTTAGTTACTGGTATTTTTCCTGATTGAGGGCATCTTCAACAGTTTGGCGCCCAACGTGGGTCCTCTGGAGAAGGTAGCATCAGTAGCCGAAGGTCTGGGTTCCCAGAGCAAAAACCATAAAATCCTGCAGTTTTCACACTGGCCATTAAGGCTAATAATAGGTGCCACTTCTTGGTCTGTACAGATCACTTTACTGCAATTAACTGCTTATCTGTCATTCTAATCTTGCCTGTAATAATATCACCTCTGTATATAGATAACAGAAGATCCGCCATTCACAATAGGTGATTGTCAAATCTTATCTGTTCTTTCCTTGTACAATGACCTCTGCACAGGTCACAGAACATGTCTAGAAAACTTTCCCATCGAAGTCAATGAGGTCTCCTCCTGTCCATTGTGTCTATGGTCCATGGGGCTGCCGTAAAGCAATTTTCTTAATGCTTTCTAAATGCTGTTAAGAGCAGCTCAATCAAGATGGCTGCCTCCATAATCATGTTTAGGAAACAGAATAAATAAATCTGTAACCAGAAAATAAAAGCAGATTAGAAAAAAGAAGATGTGTTGCTATCTGATTTTAATTGCCAGAAAAAAATAATGTTTGTGACACATTTCCATCAAGCTGAGACATTTCTTGTATATGACCATGCTTGGTCTAATCCACCTGCAATACTTTAATATTATAATTTTTTTAAATTCATGTACAAAGAGCTTACTTTAGACTTACTTTTTAGAAGATTCTAAAAAAAAATCTTGATGGCATTAAATAGCTTCAAAAGTTAAAAGTTACTGAAGATGACATAACCAACCTGAAAAAAGCCTTTAGGTACCGTATGTCAGCAATTACCAGGCAAACCAGCTTCCCTAAAGAGTCTAAATGATGATGTGTTTATATACAATAATGAAATGACAGCACTATTACTTTCCTTTCATCTGGGTATGTTCAAGAACAAACAAATGGGATATCTTTTATAATATTGCTAATGATTCCATAACAAATATCTTGCTAAGGTTGAGAGTATTAACACAAAAGAGATTATTACAGGGAGAGCATCTTGTATATTATTCCAGCTTCAGCACTAGTGTTGAGCACGAATATTCGAAGGGCAAATTTTTATCGCGAATATCGCCACTTCCAGAATTTACAAAAATTCTGAATATAGTGCTATATATTCATTATATCGAATATTCTGCATTTTTTTCCATCTGAACACATGATTCTTCTCTGCTTCTTGCTTGTGGGCCAATGAGCAATGTCAAGTTCACAACAATACTTAGTGCACCAATCAGTAATCTGTAGTCAGACCTGCTAAAATGTGAAGTTGCATGTAGTGCGATAAAATATTCTAATCACTGCCGAATAGCGCAATTGCGAATATATTGGAGCGCTTGACTCTATCTGCATATAAAGCTATTTTAATGTTCTGCCGTGCCAACTATTTTCTCCAGTCTCAGGAAATATATACCAGCTTGAAAAATGTAGCCAAAGTGACCCACGCCTGGATTCTTACATTGCCGATTTATCGCATTCAATAAAATAATCTCGAATTCTCAAAATTTGCGAATATAGGACGAATATTCTACAAAATATTCGTGAAATATCGCAAATTTGAATATAGCCCCTGCCGCTCATCACTATTCAGCACATGGCTTATCTGAGTTATGCAAAAATATGGCCAAATGTCTTGTGATAGCATAGCAGGAAAATCACTACTTACCTATTTGACCCCCCACCACTTGGCTACAGTTGTAACATGCCCGTATAAGCAGCCAATCACTCGCCTTAGCGGTATACGAGTAAGACATGAGACCACTGATTAGCTGGATTGGGCACATCACTGTTGCAGCCAAGTAAACAAGGACTGGACTGAGGTATAGGAGGCATGGGGCTGTACTGCTAGAAGCTGTGAGTGTTGGTTGTGTGTACTGAAAGGATATAGTTTTTTTTCTATATTCTCATAATCTAACATGTATGCATATGTCCAACTATGCATATATAAGTATACAGAAAAATTATGTGTTACATTTTTTCATGTAGCCATTCATTTTTCCTTGTGGAGGTCCACACAGTTTCTCACTGTATTATCGTTACATACTGTGATGAAGTGCATGTGTTTTATTGTATTTTCAGTATATGGATGTTAATTGCAAGAAAATGAATAGGTTAATACAGAGGTTAAATAAAAAAATGAATACAGACATTTCTTTCAAAGACGAAGGAGAGGCACAGCCTTATTTTTCAAAAAACATTGGTGGCTCACCTAGCTATTCCAATGTAAATAGGTGCTCCGGGTTCACCTAATTCACCCAATCAGAAATAATTGTTACAAAAATAAATGGATATTGTGAACCGGCACTCTACAAGCAGTTCCAGGCAGAGGCCAGTATCAATATAGGTATAAAAACTATTAATTTATTTAATAAAAATTACCCAAAATAAAACATAGAGTAAAATGTACACACAATGTCACCATTGGATTATTGTTAAACATATAAAAACTGAGTGGTGGCCACCTCCTGTATCTGGATCCCTGATAGATGTAGTGGCAGGACAGTCATAAAGTGTCCCATCAGTAGCGCATTTGGAGTAAGCGGGTATAAACACTTTTAACAGACGCGTTTCAGAGTCTCAGTCTGCCTCCTTCATGACCACTGATGAAGGAGGCAGACTGAGACTCTGAAACGCGTCTGATAAAAGTGTTTATACGCGTGCTTACTCCATCTATGGACTGAACTTTCTACATCTTTATTATCCTTTTGGAAGCACCCCCTATCACAATATTGATCTGCCGCATTGTGACTTTTGTATAAGAATTAAGCATTTTTGGGACATTCATAGACACCTCAAAATAGGACACTCTACGGATAAAGTATTCTAATCCAATTCCATAAGCACTAAAGGATTGAATAGAGGAGGCATTGATCCCTATTGTCAGATCTCCCTATTTATATTGTTGATATTGTTTAATCTCAAACTGGACACGAATCGCATATTCTGATAAAATGCACTACTGATGGGACACTTTATGACTGTCCTGCCGCTACATCTATCAGGGGGCCAGATACAGGAGGTGGCCACCACACAGTTTTTATATATTTAGTAATAATCCAATGGTGACATTGTATGCACATTTTATTCTATGTTTTATTTTGGGTAATTTTTTATGAAATAAATTAATTGTTTTTATACCTATATTGATACTGCCCTCTGCCTGGAACTGGTTGTAGAGTGCCGGTTAACAGTCTTATCTTTGTGTTGTGCTGCTATCCCACCTAATGTAGACATCTGGCAGCACAACACATGTGAAAATACTATGCTAAACCTTGACTCAGTCTACACATCAAGCTGACAAGTGAGCTGCAGGAAAAGTCATACTATCGTGCATCAGTGGCCGGTGTGAAAAAATAATATATATATATATAGTAAAAAGCTGATTTAAATAATATGTATTTTCTGATGATACAGTTTCTAGATGGTTTAGGTTCTCGACTAGTGTTGATCGAGCACCAAAGTGCTCGGGTGCTCTGGCTGAACACATCAGGATGCTCGGGTGCTCTACCGAGCACCCAAGTATTATGGAAGTCAATGGGAGAACCCAAGCATTAAACCAGGCACCCCCTGCTCTGAAGAGGGGAGGGTGCCTGGTTCATAGGAAAAGGTCAGAAATTGATGGAAACACCACCGAAATGATTTGGGAACAGCATGGGGAGGATGTCTCGACATGGACTCCCATGTCGCTGCTGGGAAGGATGTTGTCTGAGTAGTACGCCACTTTTACAAACTGATAATAATACGCACAAAACCGAAGATAAAATTGATTTTAGAGGAAAAATTGTTAGGAAACATTCTTTCCTGTTTATTTACTTGTATATAAAGTGTAAGTGCAGCCAAATATTACAAGAAAGAGGCACTCCGATACAACCTATATATCAAATAAAGGAGGGCCTCATTCACATTGTGGTACAATTGTACATGTAGTAGGACTCCTACACTCATAAAGCATATGCACTAAGTGAAAAGGCTGCCAAAAATTACAAGGAACCGGCACTCCAATACACCCTTTATTACACATAAAGGAGGGCATCATGCACAGCCTTGAATAATTATGATTGATGGCCTGCTGGTGACCCTCAAAAACATTTGGTGCAAAGGCCTGCTGATCTGACCATCTAAAACATTATGGGCGAAGGCCTGCTGCTGGGGATAAACTGGGGCCGATCGCACGTCCCTGTGATGGTGATGATCCATTCGGATGCCTGCCCTATCAACTTTCGATGTTATTTTCAGAACAAACCATGGCGACCACGGGTAATGGTGAATCAGTGTTCGATTCCAGAGAGGGAGCCTGAGAAACGGGTACCACATCCAAGCAAGGCAGCATGTGCGCAAATTACCTATTAGGTATAATTAGGTGAGAGCCTGCAGGTGAGCTGACCCTGTAAAATATTTTAGGTGCGGGCTTGCAGGTGAGCTTACCCTGTAAAAGATTTTAGGTGCGGGCCTGCTGGTGAGCTGACCCTGTAAAATATTTTAGGTGCGGGCCTGCAGGTGAACTGACCCTGTAAAAGATTTTAGTTGAGGGCCTGCTAGTGAGCTGACCCTCTAAAAGGTTGTAGGTGAGGGCCTGCAGGTGAGCTGTCCCTCTAAATCATTATATGCAAGTGCCTGCAGATGAGCGGACACTGTAAAAGATTGTAGGTGAAGGCCTGCTGGTGAGCTGACCCTGTAAAAAATTATATGTGAGGGCCTGCTGGTAAGCTGACCTGGTAAAACATTATATGCGAGGGCCTGCTGGTGAGCTGACACTGTAAAAGCTTTGAAGTGCGGGCCTGCTGGTGATCTGACCGTGTAAAAGATTTTAGGTGCGGGCATGCTGGTGAGCTGACCCTGTAAAAGATTGTAGGTGAGGGCCAGCTGGTGAGCTGACCCTGTAAAAAATTATATGCGAGGGCCTGCTTGTGAGCTGACCCTCTAAAAGGTTGTAGGTTAGGGCCTGCAGGTGAGCTGACCCTGTAAAAGATTGTAGGTGAAGGCCTGCTGGTGAGCTGACCCTGTAAAAAATTATATGCGAGGGCCTGCTGGTGAGCTGACCCTGTAATACATTGTAGGTGAGGGCCTGCTGGTGAGCTGATCCTGTAAAACATTATATGCGAGGGCCTGCTGGTGAGCTGACCCTGTAAAACATTGTAGGTAAGGGCCTGCTGGTGATCTGACCCTCTAAAAAATTATATATGAGGGCCTGCAGCTGAGCTGAGCCTCTAAAACATTATATGTGAAGGCATTATATGCGACGAATAAGCATGTTGATATGATGGAAGAGGAAGAGGATGAGAAAAGGAAAATTCAACCATTTACCCTTGTTTGTGGTGGGAGGGGTGCATGGGAATACAGTGTATTCAGTACATTATAAACAACACATTTAAAGTGCCTTTATGTTCATCAGCTTTCCTCTGGTGGAGTCGAGAAGTCATGGTCAATCCAGGCCTTGGTCAATTTTTTAAGAGTCAACCTGTCAACATTTTCAGTTGACAGGCGGATACGCTTATCTGTTATAATGCCACCAGCAGCACTTTATACCCGCTCAGACAAAACGCTGGCAGCAGGGCAAGCCAGCACGTCCAAAGCGTAGAGCGCCAGTTCATGCCACGTGTCCATCTTGGACACCCAGTAGTTGTAAGGCACAGAGGGATCATTGAGGATGCTGACACGGTCTGCTATGTACTCCTTCACCATCTTCCAAAATATTTCCCTCCTTGTCACACTAAGGGGTGAGAGTGCTGGTGGGGTATCATGAAACTGTCCCAGGCTTTGGAGAGTGTTGCCCTGCCTCTGTTGGAACTGCTGTGTGTGCCCCTTTGTCTCCCCTCCTTGGTTGCCCAAGGAAGTACAGACTCTGCCGCCAGTGTTGTCAGATGAAAATTTTTGGAGCAATTTTTCAACAAGGACCTTCTGGTATTGCACCGTTTTGCTTGTCCTCTCTACCAGAGGAATGAGAGATAAGAAGTTCTCTTTGTAGCGGGGTCGGGAAGGGTGAACAACCAGTAATCCGTGATGTCTAAAAATGCGTAAAACGCACGGGTCGCGGGAAAGGCAGCCTAACATAAAGTCAGCCATGTGTGCCAGAGTACCAACAGGCAAGACTTCGCTGTCGTCATCAGGAGGATCACTCTCAATCTCCTCATCCTCTTTCCTCCTCTACTGCCCACCCACGCAGAACAAGTAGAATTAAACTTCCATGGGTACTACCCTCTGTAGCAGAGACAACTGTCTCCTGCTCCTCCTACTCCTCCTCTTCATCATCCAATTCGCACTGAGAAGACGAACTGAGGGTGCTCTGGCTATCACCCTGTGTAATGTCTTCCCCCATTTCCACCTCTTCCACATGCAAAGCGTTGTCCTTAATTGTGATCAACGAGCATTTGAGTAGACACAGAAGTGGGATGGTTATGCTGATAATAGCATTATCGCCGCTCATCATCTGTGCTGATTCCTCAAAGTTTATTAAAACCTCACAGAGGTCAGACATCCATGTCCCCTCCTCGCTTGTGAATAGTGGAAGCTGACTGGAAAGGCGACGACCATGTCGCAGGTGGTATTCCACTACTGCCCTCTGCTGCTCACAAAGCCTGGCCAACATGTGGAACGTAGAGTTCCAGCGCGTGCTCACGTCGTACAACAGCCGGTGAGCTGGTAATTTCAAGCGCTGCTGCAGCGTTGACAGACCGACTGAAGCTGTCGATGACTTTCGGAAATGTGCACACACGTGGCGCACCTTCACCAGTAGCACAGGCAAATTAAAGTAGGTTTTGAGAAACCGCTGAACCACTAAGATTATGACGTGGGCTAGGCATGGGATGTGTGTGAGCTTGCCAATTTACGGTCGTTATCAGACACAACCATGCCTGATTCTAGGTTAAGTGGCGAGAGCCACAGCTCAGTCTGGTGTCTTATCCCCTGCCACAGCTCTGCGGTGGTGTGCTGTTAGTCCCCTAAGCATATCAGCTTAAGCACAGCTTGTTGCCTCTTCCCCACTGCAGTGCTACACTGCCTCCAGCTACTGACTGATGACTGACGTGCTGCACATGGATAATTCGGAGGTGGAAGTGGAGGAGGAGGAGGCAGAGGAGTAGAAGTGCGGGTTGGAGACACTAACGTAGATGGTGGTGAAAACCCTGATGGAATTAGGGCCCGCAATCCTTGACATCGGTAGCACCTTTGCCATCCCAGGGTATGACCCACTCCCGGCCTCCACAACATTCACCCAGTGTGCCGTCAGGGAAATGTACCGTCCCTGGCCGAATGCACTTGTCCATGTGTCCGTGGTTAAGTGGACCTTCCCAGTAACTGCGTTGGTCAGGGCACGAGTGATGTTACGGAACACATGTTGGTTTAAGGCGGGCATGGCACACCTTGAAAAATAGTGGTGGCTGTGGACTGCGTAAGGCGGGACGGCTGCCAACATCAGGCTGCGGAAGGCCTCAGTATCCACAAGCTTAAATGGCAACATTTCCAGGGCCAGTAATTTGGAAATCTGCGCATTTAGTGCCATGGCCTGTGGGTGGGTGGTTGGATTTTTGCGCTTGCGTTCAAATGCCTGGGGTAAGGACATTTGTACGCTATGCTAGGACATGGAAGTGGATGTGCTAGCTGATGGTGCTTGCAAAGGTCCAGGTGCAGAGCGGGAGGCATCTGGGCCTGCGCTTTTGACAGGGGAACACAAGGGAAGAGGAGGCAGTGGTGTGACCCGCAGACACAGATTGTGGACCCAGGCATTCGGCCCACCAATTACAGTGCTTTGATGCCATGTAGCGGATCATGCTGGTTGTGGTGAGGTTGCTAGTGTTCACGCCCCTGCTCATTTTTGTATGGCACAGGTTGCAAATTACAATTCCTTTGTCGTCCGCACTTTCCTCAAAAAAGCGCCAGACTGCGGAACACCTAGCCTGCAAGGGTGTGCTTCGCTGAACAGTTGCGGGCCTGTTTGGTGTGGCCCGCCTTCTCCCTTTTGCCACCCCACTGCCTCTTCCAGCCTGTTGCAGTGCTGCGGATCCCTTCCCCTCTGTACTACTGTCCTTGCTCGGCTTGCCACCTTCCCAGGTTGGGTCAGTGACTTCATCGTCCACCACCTCCTCTTCCACTTCCTCACTCTGCTCATCCTCCTGACTTGTTGACCTAACAACAACCTCAGTTATGACAACTGTGTATTATCATCATCCACCTCGTAAAACACTAATTGCCATTCCCCACCGTCATCTTCTTGTGACTGTGGATGCTCAAGAGTTTGGGAATCAGGGCACAAGATCTCATGTCCCTCTTCAAGCAGGCTTGTCGAGAGGCCCAAATGAAGGAATGGTGCTGAAAAGAGCTCCTTGGAATATCCGAGTGTGGGATCACCTGTTTGGCAAGACTCTCCATGGTGGGAGGAAGGAGGATCAGGGTGAAGATTGTGTTGACCAGACTCTTGACTACTGAGACTGGACTTGGTGGAAGACAGGGTGGTGTTTAACCGACTGGAAGCATTATCTGCTGCAATCCAACTGACCACCTGGTCGCACTGTTCTGACTTCAAGAGTGGTGTCCTGCGCCACCCTGCAAACTAGGACATGAAGCTAGGTATCGTGGATGATTGTTTTATTTGTGCTCTGGCAGCAGGCACAGTTTTACCGCACCCAGGGCCACGGACTCTGCGTGCACCATCAGCATCACGGCCACTGCCACATCCCTTACTGCTCGCCTTCTTCATATTAAATGTTATATATGATTGAAAGTCTGTCACACGTACAGTAGCGTAGGAATTGGAAGTGTATGCACAAACAAATTTAAAAAGGTATTTGGGATGTTGAAACGTCACACAGGAGATATCCCGCAGGTAATGTCAATGCTGTCACCAGCGGCTAATGAAAAATTACAGGGAATGTCACAGGTATTTGGGATGAGCGCACTTTAAACTGGAGACGTGGCGCAGCTAATGTCACTGTCTGCAGCGGACACCGTCTACAGAAAAAGTTCACTGGATGTCAGATATTTTTTGGATGCACGCACTTTACACAGGAAATGTGACACAGCTAATGTCACTGTCTGCAGCGGACAACGTCTACGCAAAAAGTTATCTGGATGTCACAGATTTTTTTGGGATGCGCACACTTTACACTGCAGCGGCCTAGCTATTGTACGCTATTTAGCGCAGGATGCACTAAAAATAGATATTGCTGACACACACAATAGTCCTTAGAAGGACTTTTGGGTCTGTAAAGTTTTAGCAATTTACCACAGGTTGCGCTAAAAATATAGATTGCTGTTGCCTCACACAATAGTCCTTAAAAAGGACTTTTGGGTCTCTGAAAAGTTTTGGTGGTAAAAATATTCTTAAATCACTCCCTACACTGTCTTTCCCTTCCTCAGCACAGCTCTCCCAGACTAAGAATGAGCCGAACATGCGTCATCGGGTGCTATATAGCACTCAATGACGCGTTACGGCCAGCCAATCACTGTAATGCCAGCAGCCAACATGGCTACGACATTACAGTGAGGGCAGTAATTACCTGCACGTTTCTTGGCTGCATAGCAGCCAAGAAACGTGCGGGGCGGAGACTCGAGCATTGCGCTCGAGCACATGCTCGATCATCACTATTCTCGTCTTCTCTGAGTAATTGGTTCTTTTTTTTTTTTAATGAAGCATATTTTGATGTGTTACACTGTGCAGTATTTAATGAAAATAATTACCATATAATACTATAAGTACTAAAAGAAAGAAGTAAAGAAGTTCTCTGTCACATATAAATGTATGGGTATCAGACATACTGTAATACTTTTCTGGTTCTCTTACCTGGAGTAGAATTCTTTACTGTTGAAATACTGGATGGACTTAAAAGATCTTTTTTTAAGTTCCCTTTGCTATTATTTGTAACTAGCAGAAGGACCTGGCTTCGCACTTGTATATTTCATCTATTTCACTTAATGTTTGTGTGTGTTGTTAAAAGATATCGACAGTATCCACTATAACAGTGACATCTACAGTACCCCACCACTTTAACAGTGACCTCCACAGTGGCCTGACCCCTTAACAGTAACATCCACAGCGCTCTCCCCTTTAACAGTGACCTCCTAAGTGGCCGCCCCTTTATTAATGACCTCCACAGTACCCCGTCTCGTTAACAGTGATTTCCACAATAACCCGCCCCACCTCCGTAGTGGACCGACCCCTTAACTGTGACCACCACCGCTCCCTGCCACCTTAACAGAGACCTCAACAGCGTCCGCCCCTTTAACACTGACCTACACAGCATCCTGCCTCCTTAACAGTGACCTCTACAGCAGCCCGCCCCTTTAACAGTGACCTCCACATCATACTGCCCCCTTAGCAGTGACCTCCACAGCAGCCCGCCCCTTTAACAGTGACCTCCACAGCAGACGCCCCTTTATTATTGACCTCCACAGTACCCATTCTCCTTAACAGTGATTTCCACAACACCCTGTCCCCTTAACAGTGGCCTATACAGCAATCTGCCCCTTAACACTGACCTCCATAGCGGACCGTCCCCCTAACTGTGACCTCCACAGCACTCCGCTCCCTTAACAGTGTCATCCACAGCGCCATGCCCCTTTAAAGCTGACCTACAACAGTGTAGAAAAATGGCTGGGTTGTTATGGAAACCTGGTGTAAAACTGTGTGTATGTGGCCTGCGAACTTCTATTGGCTGATAAGAGTCATGTAACCAGGCTTCTATTGGCTAATGCATTTTTTGGTAATATCTCAGGAATGGTACGTGCTAGAGAGCTGAGGCCCGATCTAAAACCTTCCCAGACACCTGATGTAACCTGTGTGCCAATTTTGGGATTGTAAATGCGACGGTGCGGATTCCTTTAGTGGACATACACACATATACTCAGCTTTATATATTAGATGTTTCAATTATGTTCCGTTGTCTTTAATTCATTTCACAGTATTTACTAAAACAGACAGCTTGACTTTAGAGGGTCGTGTAATATTGTGATGTTTTGGATGTGCACATAGAATACTATATTGCTTTAGCTGCATTCTGTTGTCCATAGAAGATAGTGACCATTGTGCTTGAGGCCCTTAGCTTTATGTGTCTCCCATTTCAGGGTCCATTCTAAAATCCATTCTGAAATCTGAAGATGAAGTATTATATGCAAATAACTAATAACTGGAGTAAATTCTGCAGGAATTTTTAGGTAATGAATCAGATCACTGCATTATTGAAATAATAAAAGCAGTGAACACTAACATTTCTACACAGATTTCTGCATCTTTTTTTATTTTTAAATAGAACTATTGTAATAAAACTGATGCCATATATTACATTTTTGAATTGCTTTGCAATGTTCATTTGGTGTGATAACCCCATGAACTTCATTTATCACGCCTTCGTGATTAGGCTTTATGTAATAGGAAATCTGTACTGTATACGTTACAGGGCCTTTAACTTAGAGCTGCTCTTGGAGGGATCAATTGTGTTAACAGAGTATTTTGTTTTGTCATTGTAATTGGCTTCGGTATATGTCCAGAAGCAGCATACATCTTTATTTGCTTCATGGTGTCATAATACTCTGTGCTATGTGTGACAGTTTGGGCTATTAAAGCTTGTAAGGTCAAGAAGTTATTTCTGTAAAGTGCTCATAAGTGTGGTGAAGTTGTTGCAAGCTCTGTTCCCTGAGGCCCCCAGCACCAAGACTCATTTATCTGAACATCTCCACAGCATCATTGCATTTTATGCTTTCCCATCCTTGTTACTTCTTTTCATTTAGTACTACAACACAGATTATGCAAATGTATTTTAGTCATAACTCATACACTTTGTACATTTTGTGTTTCTTCTAGGTTGGTTTTTAATAGATGGATACAGGTAGGTACATCAAGTAAATCTGAACACATGATCATACTATCGAGATCTAAGAAGCCATCCGTATTCTGTTAGTGATTTTCTCAAACCCATAGATTTCAATGGGCTTGTTTTGGCGGCATTAATGACCATGCCTATATAGTTTTTCCACTGACCCATGGTCAATGGAGAAACAAGGATGTGTGAATGAACACATTAAAATCAATGGATACGTGTGTTGTCCATGGAGAACATTGACAGCAAACATTCTTGATTCACTGACGTGCGAATAAGCACTGAACACAATAGTGTAACATAGTATTTTTAGACATATTAGCATATAGTACTTACCGTATGTTACATATTAATATGTGTATTTCATGTCATTTCTTTTGTATGTTCTCCTCAATGTACTTAGGGTACTTTCACACTTGCGTTGTTTGATTCCGGCAGGCAGTTCTGTTGCCTGAACTGCCAGCCTGATCAGGCAAACTGTATGCAAACGCATGTCATTTTTTCTGACTGATCAGGCATTTTTCAGACTGATCAGGATCCTGCTTGATCAGTCCGAAAAATGCATTGCAATACCGGATCCGTTTTTCCAGTGTCATCAGGCAAAACGGATCCGGTATTTATTTTTTTCTCATTTTTAAAGGTCTGCGCATGCGCAGACCGGAAGGTCGGATCCGGCATTCCGGTATTTTGAATGCCTGATCCGGCACTAATACATTCCAATGGAAAAAAATGCCGGATCCGGCATTCAGGCAAGTCTTCAGTTTTTTTCGCCGGAGATAAAACCGTAGCATGCTACGGTTTTCTCTTTTGCCTGATCAGTCAAAATGACTGAACTGAAGACATCCTGATGCATCCTGAATGGATTACTTTCCACTCAGAATGCATGGGGATAAAACTGATCAGTTCATTTCCGGTATGGAAAAATTGGCTGATCACAAATGTGTAGCATTTTTTTACAAACTTGTAAAAATATATGCACTTTGTAACTGATTTCTTGATCCAAATGAATAAAAAAAAAAATAATCTGCAACAAAAAAAGACTTCATTACCATGTTTTTACAGCTCGTCTGAACTCCTATGTGTCAGTGTATTAACACAGTGTAGTGTAGTTTGTTCATGCCGTCATGTGTTTCACTCCGCTAGGCCCTAGACCAGTGATGGCGAACCTTTTACAGACCGAGTGCCCAAACTGCAACCCAAAAACCATGTATTTATCGCAAAATGGCAATTTAACCTGAATACTACAGTCTATTAGTATATCTTCCATGTACTTTATCATTTAGCTATAATAGCCTGCCTACATTTAATGTGCTGCCTGTGCTGTTCATAGTGCGCCCTACGCTGATGAATGGCAGGAAAAGTCTAAGGCATATTGGTTCACCATAGACTTTTTTCAGGGTGCGGGTGCCCACAGAGATGGCTATGGGTGCCGCCTCTGGCACCCGTGCCATAGGTTCGCCACCACTGCCCTAGACCATTTATATAAGAGGAGGCCAAGGGAGCGGATTAACACATTGGCCTACATTGAATATGCTAATTGAGCAACTTTTGTGGCATTATTTGCACAAAAATTTTGACATCTCATTTTAGACATTTCTTTTCAGCTGCACAAATTATTTTATTTTTTTCAGATATCCTTGATTTTGTTGTAACAAGTGAGGTAGGGGGCGGCACCAATCACAGCGGCTAAGCGCACTAAGATCCAGTGCTGTACGTGGCTGGAGAGGACACACACAGCGGCGGTGCTCAGCTATGCAGGTGCGATGCAAGTACGAGGTAATGTAGAACAGAAGAAAGTAGCGGCACTCACCAGTGTGTAGTCAGGATATTCAGCTTTATTTAATCCAGGGTTACATCAGGCAGGGGGCAGACGATTCAAGACACGCATTGATCAGCGGCGGCCGTTTCGCGCTAAATGCGCTTCATCTGGCTGTGCACAGCCAGATGAAGCGCATTTAGCGCGAAACGGCCGCCGCTGATCAATGCGTGTCTTGAATCGTCTGCCCCCTGCCTGATGTAACCCTGGATTAAATAAAGCTGAATATCCTGACTACACACTGGTGAGTGCCGCTACTTTCTTCTGTTCTACGTTACCTCATCCTTGATTTTGTGTTTATAAACTAGAACAAGGCCATGGGCAACTTTTGCCTTCCATTGAGATACATTTGTAAATCTAAAATCCTTGAGTGGTGTAGATTAGACCAACATAGAGTTGGTATAAAGTTTTTAGTGGAAGACCCACAGCACTCCACAGGTTTGAATGCAGTTAGGAAAAGTGTATTATTTATGCACAATCAATAGACAGAGTAGATTATTCATAGGCTCATTGAGTGTTTGTACAAAGGCTGAGAAAAAGGTGACATTTTGGTCCTAGCCAGGACCTTGGTCACAAAATGTCACAAGGAGATAATATCAGACAAAGTAGACAGAGCACAATGGGTGCTCCGTGTAGTGAGATGGCGCCATATGTGATCAGGAATGGAGTGAATGCATTGAAAGAAAAAATAGGTACAACATTTTAAATGGACATGATTAAGTAGCAGCTCTTAATATTAGCCGGTACACTATACAATAAATATCAGTGGCAAAGCACTCTTTGTATATTATAGCTGTTAAATATATTAAGTGATGGAGTAGGCACACTAGATAAAGGGATTAAAGATTTCCAAGATACTGAAACTGATGACCTATCCGCAGAAGGATCTGACACCCCTGCTGATCAGCTTTTTGAAGGTGCCACTGAACTCCGGTGGGCACCATAGCCTCTTCCTAAGGCCTCCTGCACACGGCCGTAGGGTTTTGCGGCCCGTTTTAAACTGATCTATTTATCAATTTTTGTTTGTTTCAGTAGTGTTTCCGCTTCCGTTCCATTTTGCCGTTTCGTTTTTCCGTTTAGTTTCTGTTTGTGATCCGTTTTTTGCAGATCGCAAACGGAAACGGAAGCATACAATAACGTTTGAACAGTAAGTACATAAAAAAATTGGGCTGGGCATAACATTTTCAATAGATGGTTCCGCTAAAACTGATACGGAAGTCATACGGATGCATTCCATATGCATTCTGTATTTTTTGCGGACCAATTGACTTGAATGGAGCCACGGATAGTTATTTTCCGGGCAATAATAGGACAAGTTCTATCTTTCAGTGGAACGGATATACGGAAATACGGAAACGGAAGGCATACGGAGTACCTTCCGTTTTTTTTGCAGATCCATTGAAATCAATGGTTCCGTATACGATGGTCCGCACCAAGAAAAAAGTAGCCACGGCCAGAAACACCATGGAAGCACTCCGTAGTGCTTCCGTGGGGTTCGGATCCATGCATCCACACCGCATCTCCGTGTTTGCGGACCCATTCAAGTGAATGAGTTTGTGATCCGTGGTGCGGGGTGCACACTGCCGATGCACGTGTATTGCGGAACCCCTGTACTCGGCCCGCAATACAGCCACAGCCGGGCAACGGCCGTGTGCTTGAGCCCTAAGGGTCCATTCACACATCAGCAAAATGGGTCCGCATCCATTCATCCATTTTGCAGAACGGGTGCAGACTCATTCATTTTCAATAGGCCCACAAAAGATGCTGGCAGAAGACTGTGTGCTGTGCACATCCGCACTTCCATTCCGCGGCCCCGCAAAAAAATAGAACATGTCCTATTCTTGTCTGCAGCCACTGACAAGAAAAGGCATTTCTATCATAGTTCTGGCCATGTGCGGTGCGCAAAATGCGGAACGCACATAGCCGGCATCCATGTTTTGCGGATCCGCAGTTTGCAGACGCAAAACAGTTGCAGAAGTGTGAATGGACCCTAAGCCAGTAACATCATGTTCAACTGTCACGTGGCCTAGGCAGAGCACATTCCAATTGCTGTGAATGGGGCTGAGCTGTAATACCAAGCACAGCCTCTATCCAATGGATGGCGCTGTACTTCAAAACCTGTTCATGTGGCCTGCTCAAACAGCTGATCGGCAGTGGTCGATGACCTATTGATGGCCTATTCTCAGGATTGGTCATCAATATAAGAACTACTTTAATGGTGCACCAGTCATGTTAAAGCCTGACACAACTGAGTCTTATCATTACTACAGTATATACTGGAAATTATTTCCATGACAGCTAATACAATGTCCTCCACTGGAAAATATTCAGTGATCTGTCATGGTTGTGACACAACAAATATAACATATTTGGGTTGAAAACTGCATGAATTTAATGTACAAAATGTGACATTTTATGGCATGGTGCAAAGAGCCAATGCAGTGCTAATTGACAGTGACATCTCTAAAATTACATATTAACAAACTGAGCAGCGAGCAGTTTATCAAAATTTGAATATGTTTAGTGATGATGTTTCTTATGATTCACTGTATTAGTTTTGACTTTCTTAAGATAGAGAGGATCGGAGAAACTTATTTAACTAAATGCTGAGAGCAATGACTTCTGGCAAGTCTAATTACATTTGACAGAATATAAAGCAGAAGAAGTTGTTTTTTCCTCCTGCCAGATGTTTCAATTGCTTGAGGCTCTCTTGTGGACTAATTTCTTCCCCGGTAGATCTTATTAGGACATGCACCTGTCAGTTGGAACATCACAAGTATGTAGCGAGACATGCAAAGTGTAACAATGTGTTACAGAAGTGGCAGCCCCTTTCTGTCTCTGCAAACTGGGTTTAAAATGGCAGAAATTGCATGTCAGTGAGAGAACATGTCAAGTTTTGCAGATTTGGTTGGTGGGGGTCACGTCCAGCAAGACATCAGCCTGCATCACTGTCCAAATACATCTCTTTGATATGCTCCTTTAATCTCAACACTCCAGCATACTTTCTAAACACTCCAGTGGTTTCTTAAACTCATGCTTGATTAATAAGCTGAGACTGACGATGATTCAATGACTACTGTGATACAATCCTTTGGGGGAAGCCAAAGCTCTGTACTTTCTGTTCCAGATAAATCACAACATAACAGTTTGTCACAAGCAGGAATGCATTTTTCCTGTTAGTTTCTTTTTTTGATATGTAAAACTAACCTCCTTGCCTTTGCCTTTTATCTTAATTTAATAGGCTACAAGACACAAACGTAGACCTAACCTAAGGCAGTAGTCCATCATGGTTTATTTTTAAATGACAGCCAAAGTACAAATGCCTTCATCGGTGCAGGGTGAGTTTGTTTGCAGATTCTCTCCCCACAGAGGTATATCTGAGTAGCTCCTTAGAAATTAGCTGTTTCTAGTATAAGTGCAAAAGTTAGACATAAGAGAGACATAATTGCAAATGCATTCACTTCAATAACAATGGCTAATCTTCATTACAATGATAACAGAATGGATTGCATAAAAAAATATATATATATATGTATACACACAGTACTGTATATACATACACTATATATATATATATATATATATATATATACACACACCCAGTATGTACATACACTCACCTAAAGAATTATTAGGAACACCTGTTCTATTTCTCATTAATGCAACTATCTAGTCAACCAATCACATGGCAGTTGCTTCAATGCATTTAGGGGTGTGGTCCTGGTCAAGACAATCTCCTGAACTCCAAGCTGAATGTCAGAATTGGAAAGAAAGGTGATTTAAGCAATTTTGAGCGTGGCATGGTTGTTGGTGCCAGACGGGTCGGTCTGAGTATTTCACAATCTGCTCAGTTACTGGGATTTTCACGCACAACCATTTCTAGGGTTTACAAAGAATGGTGTGAAAAGGGAAAAACATCCAGTATGCGGCAGTCCTGTGGGCAAAAATGCCTTGTGGATGCTAGAGGTCAGAGGAGAATGGGCCGACTGATTCAATCTGATAGAAGAGCAACGTTGACTGAAATAACCACTCGTTACAACCGAGGTATGCAGCAAAGCATTTGTGAAGCCACAACACGCACAACCTTAAAGCGGATGGGCTACAACAGCAGAAGACCCCACCGGGTACCACTCATCTCCACTACAAATAGGAAAAAGAGGCTACAATTTGCACGAGCTCACCAAAATTGGACTGTTGAAGACTGGAAAAATGTTGCCTGGTCTGATGAGTCTCGATTTCTGTTGAGACATTCAAATGGTAGAGTCCGAATTTGGCGTAAACAGAATGAGAACATGTATCCATCCTCTGATGGCTACTTCCAGCAGGATAATGCACCATGTCACAAAGCTCGAATCATTTCAGATTGGTTTCTTGAACATGACAATGAGTTCACTGTACTAAAATGGCCCCCACAGTCACCAGATCTCAACCCAATAGAGCATCTTTGGGATGTGGTGGAACGGGAGCTTCGTGCCCTGGATGTGCATCCCTCAAATCTCCATCAACTGCAAGATGCTATCCTATCAATATGGGCCAACATTTCTAAAGAATGCTATCAGCACCTTGTTGAATCAATGCCACGTAGAATTAAGGCAGTTCTGAAGGCAAAAGGGGGTCCAACACCGTATTAGTATGGTGTTCCTAATAATTCTTTAGGTGAGTGTATATATTATATATATATATACCGTATTTTTCGCTTTATAAGACAAACTTCTTTTACCCCAAAAGTGGAGGAAAAATGGCCCTGCGTCTTATAAAGCGAATACTAGTGAGCGCTTCCATTATGGAAGCACTCACTAGTATGAATTAGGTGCCGGGAGCAGGGAGTGAAGAGCCGCAAGCGCTTGTGGTACTCACCCTCTCCGGTCTTCCTTCCTGGGTCCGGCGCTTCACTTTCCTGACCGCGTACAGCGTCAGGACGTAGTGTGTGCAATATGACCTGATGCTGCAGGTGACAGAGCAGCGCAGGCCGGGAAGACAGGGGAGAGCGACTTCTGCAGGAGGTGGAGAGGAGCCGTGGCGCAGGACAGGTAAGAGGAGGTTTTTTATTTTAATCTGATCTGAAGTCTGATGGGGTCTAACATTGAAGGCTGATCTGAGGTCTGATGAGGTTCTGACATGGAGGGCTGATCTGATGTCTTGATAAGGGAGTCAGACAGGAAATACATTAGCTTAGAACATGATTCAGTCAAATATATGATTGTATCTGATTGATCTAAACATGATCAGTTTAGGTGAAGTAGCAAGGTTATAAAGCACATAATAATAAAAAAAAAAACATATATCCAAGGGCAGACATAGGGGTTGCATTTGTCCAGAGTGCAGTTGTCATCTCTAAATGCAAACTATTTGTTCGAAGTTGGAGTGCATGCAAGGGTGAGATGTTAACATTAGCTAAAACAAGACGGTGTATGTATTACGATCAATGTGAAAACACTAATTGTGTATTGGCCAGAAAATCAACAAGGATAAAGATAAGAGAATAATAGAGAGAAATAGGATGGGAAATAAAAAAGGAGTAAGAAAAAACTGTAAGAAAAGACAAAATTGGGCTACATTCACACGACCATATGAATGAGTCTGCATCCGTTGCTCCGTGCTGCGGCCCTGCAAAAAAATAGAACATGTCCTATTCTTGTCCGCAATTACTGACAAGAATAGGCATTTTCTATAAAAGCAGGGGCATGTGCGTTCTGCAATTTGCGGACTGCACATGCCGCGGCTGTCATAGAAAATGCCTATTCAGGCCGGAGCCCGTGTAGCCTTAAAATGTAAAAGAAAGGACAAAATTTATTTAAAAAAATTGATTAACCACTTTCTACGTCTACGTTGCTGCAGTAGGCTCTTAACTGTAACCCGGCGTATAAAAGCGTCGGGTTACATCGTGATCTGCCGGTGGCCAGTTCGCCGCAGATTGCTGTGACCGCACTGTTAGACAGCTGTGGTCACATGGAGATGTGCCGTGGCCAGCTGGAGCGGTCAGGCAGTAATACACGGCTACAAGTGTGTATTACATTGAAGAAGTTGAAAGTCGTCAGGAAACACTTTTTCTTATGTAAGAGTGCCACCTGCTGGCTTTAAAATGAAATATCAGCCCGCAGGCTGGGAATTAACCTCTTCCTGCCTTGACTGTGGCAGAATTCACTTAAAAAAAGTTAATAAAAAATAAATAAATACATAATAAATAAATAATAAAATATATATATATTTTTAAAGATATAGCAATAGTTACTAGTATTAGCAATATTAATTAGACTACGTACACACCCATACAAACATCCCATCCCTTTTTTCGTTTATAAAAAATAAAAATAAAAATATATATTTGTTATATTTATATATATTTATTAGCTTTAGCAATAGTATAGTGGAATTTGCATGGTTAGATGATACAAACACATTTGTTTATTTCAAAAATCTAGGTTTGCTTTTAACTATATTTAGTATAGCAGGTTTTTATTCTGCAGAAGATATACAAAAGCACACAAAAATGTAAAAAGAAAAAAAAAAATGAAAATGTCCAAATTTCCCCAAGATGAATACCTTAGGCAAATAAAATAAAAATAAAAAGTCACTTTGAAGGGGCTTGTAACGTTTTGGCGCTGTACAACAGTTTTCTGGCAGTACGATGCCATAGAAGCAGCAATAAAAAAATAGGCCACCAAAATCCAAAATGCGCTCCAGTCTTTTGAAGTCTTGCGGCGGGCCCAGCCAGTAGATAAATTACATAAATAGCATCCATTTTCAGGGTACAAGCGTACGGTAATGGTTTTAGAAATGTTTTGTGTTGAAAACTTTTGTAATAGAAAAAAAAATTGCAGCCTTTCTGACATAGGCCCACATACAGGTCTGGGATTTATGTGACCTATTATTTCTTTGCAAGTATTGTTTCATATTTATTGATGCTACATTATATTATTTTGATACTAGATCTGACTGTGTATTGTCCCGGACCTTACATGTTTTTTCCACATTTGTGGACTTTGATGGGCTGGTTGTTTGGTACTAGCTATACTGGCACATCTTTCATTGTATACAATTTTTATTTATTTTTTTGCAGTTTTCTTGGTCTTTTGGTTTTTCACAATTTGTTTAACATGTCTGTTAATAATACAAAATGTGCAGTATGCCAGACCAACAGGGGAATTATATGTGAGGTCACGGTGTGAGCATTTAGTGGGCCCAGGTAAATACAGTTCTGGTTACTCACTGTTATGTCGTCCCTGGGCAGGCTAGCATAAGTGAAGAGCAGAACGGCACAAGAATTCTCTGTGGCACACTCTGGTGTAATGGACACAAGCCAGATGGTGGTTTGAGGTGCCCTTGATGGCCTCTATTAATGTGCCTATGGCAAGATTCCTTGTAGTCATGACGCAGTACCTTTTATGGTGGTACAACCATTTACTGTAGTGTTAACTGAGGAACTAAAGACTGAGACGAGGATGGTGTAATTCAACTTATAACGGACGGGGGCGTAGCGGCATGACATAATGACATAGGCGTGCCGTGGCTCCTCCCCCCTTCCTCCTTCTACCAAGCTCCCGGATATCGCTGTGAACATTAATGACGACCTGACAGCCTGGTTCGTGTCCTCGTCTGTGGCCCCGTATCGGTGACCATCTCTTGCCAGTTTGCCGCCCTATCCTGACTACACTCCTGTTCCATCTTCGGCCTCGGTTGGTGCCCCTCTTCGATCCATTTCCGGTGGCGACCCTCTGATATAAAGGAAGAGACCGGAGGCCCCAAAGTCTGGGGAAGATGTGGATGAACGGGGGAATGGACTGGGAGACGTCCGTGCCAGAGGACAGAGGGACAGAGGTGTCGGAGCTGCTTTGGACCCTAGCACTCCTCACCTATTACTGCATGTTTTTGGGGTAGTATGCCCCTTACCTGTATATTTTTGCTCAATCACATGCGCCTTAAGTGGGGCTTTGTCCGCACTGAAGAAACTAAGTGGCGCTGTTTGCAGTGTTTGATGGAAGTACAGGGAACATGTGAATGTGTTTATTTCTTAATCCCACTGAAGAGATAGAAATTGGTGAACGGAGATGATAGGTGTTGGAGTCCGCTGGTATATGTGGATAAAGGTTCTAACTTTTCCCTGGTGAATAAGACTATCTCTGGCCTGATTAATATACTGGGGTCTTAAACGCCAGTGGGGCTGTTTCTAATGTTGTACCTGATTCACCTGTGGTGCTTAGTATGGTCGTCACCCTTGTGTATAACAACCCTCACGCTCAGTGGGCTGGTCACGTCTCCCTCTGTGCTTCTTGAGGGTACAGACCAGGCCAAGGCCCTGTGAACTGTACCAGACCAAAGAGTGAGCGATATGAGGGATGGATTCTGAGCCTTAACTGGGAAAAGTAACACCTTCCGACATCCTTTGGCCCCCAGTGGAACCTTCACCTATTGACGCTCTATACCCCAAGAGGATAAGACTATCTAATTCCATTAAAACGTCGGCTGTTATGTACTCTGTCTTATGCGGTACTGTTTTTGTATCAGGAATGCACAATTTGTTGAAGTGAAGATACATGTGAGAGATATTGTGCACCATAGCAATTTGATTTTCTTTTTGTGTGCTGGGCGAGGAATGCTCATTTGGATTATCTGTCCAACCTTTTTACCTTAGGCGGATATTGCTGATAAGGGTACGTCAGTAAAGGGTCGAACACATAAGGTGGATTTTGGAGGGATTCTGCTGCCCAGCTCAAATTGTATGATTTCTTGAATTTGTTGGTTTGTTTCCTCCATACCATCCTTCTCTCTTTTTTCCTTCTCCCCTTCTACATATCCAGGGCCACCTTTTGATAATATAATGTCACCAAAAGTCCCAAACAGGAAGTCTTTGGGTGCAAGTGGAGGCAGTCCAATTTCAAAAATTTTTGAAATCACCACAATACAATACCAGGATAAATCAGAAGGGTAATAAAGAAAATAAGGCTGACCCAACTGACCTACAAAATTCAGAGGAAGCAAGCGATAGAGTACAAGGGAAGAGTAATACGAATGTCCCAATGGAGGAGAAAATATAATTGGTGGATAAGAAATTAACAGACATTCTGAATGCTGTTCAGCAATCGAGTGTATCATTGGGTGATCTATCAGCAAAAATCTCTATAGTACAAGCAGACTTGTCTCTGATTAAGGATGAGATGAACAAAGTGCGTGAGAAAGTGAAGGACCTCCAGGTGGCCACAAGGAATCTAAAAGATGAGGTGGACGTGATGAAGAATAGAATGGGGGTTATTGAAACCGAAAGGAAAGCATTGCAGGAAAGAGTTACCGAAATCGAAGATAGATCCCGGAGAGCAAATATACGCTTGGTCGGGTTTCCCGAAGGGGCTGAAAAAGAAGTCCCGAGTGGGTTTATTCAACAATGGTTATTGGAAGTGTTCGGTGTGGACCGATTCTCTACATGGTTTCCTGTCGAGAGAGCCCACCGGATACCAAATAAACAGCTACCTGTCGGGAGCCCGCCCAGAGCAATACTGGCTAAAATGATAAACGCCCGGGATAGGGATAGCATTATGAAAAATAAAAGAAATCTCCCATCTTTAGAATATAATGGAAAGGAAATAGAAATTTACCCGGACTACTCAAGGGCAACCCAAGCTAAACGTCGAGAATTTAGAGAAGTAAAGAAATGAATCTCCCGGGAAATGGCACTAACAGACATCTGGCGATATCTATATGGGGAAAAAAAGTATTTTCTTGTTTTCAGTCCGGCGAACACTGTCATGTCCAGAATAGATTTAGCCTTAGCTAACCTTGACCTTCTAGATTGTGTAACAAAAATGAAATATGAAATACATACGATATCTGACCATTCCCCAATGGTTATCACGATAAAAATGGGGAATGTTAATAACAAAACAAGGAATTTCAGATTAAATCCCCATTGGATTAAGCTAGTTAATGACCAAGAAAACATCATAAGGGAGATCAGGGAATTTTGGTTATTGAATGCCCCGTCTGCACCCATGCATATAGTATGGGACTCTTTTAAAGCGTTTCTGTGCTGAGTCTATATAGCAAAAATTAGCTGGAAAAAGAAAGAATACGCAGCAAAAGAACTAGCTCTGAAAAAAAGGGTTCAGCACTTACAGGGAGAGCTTCTTAACAATAACACTACTGCACAATCACTTTATGAGGAAGCTAGGTTGGAGTATAAAAATTACTTATATGAAAAAGCACAACACAGGGTCTTTTTTACAGGAGCTAAATATTTCTCTCAAGCAGGGAAGCCAGGAAACCTCTTGTCATCTTTGATCCAAAACCAAAAGAACATTAATAGAATAAAAAATAATAAATTGGGAAATGGAGAGATGGTCACGCGCCAAGAGAAGATTGAGCGAGAATTTAAGTACTATAATATTCTATATACAAACAACAAAAACCAGCAGGATCTATAAAATATTAAATCGACCTATAGATCTAAAGGAATTATTTGAGGCTGTCGGAACTATTCAGGGAAATTCTTCCCCAGGGACCGACAGGCTCCCGTTTGAAATTTATCACCAATATGGGGATATAATCCTGCCAATGCTATTACAGGTTTTAAATGATTCCTATCAGACAGGTCAGCTACCTGCATCTCTATCTGAAGCAGTGATCACTCTTATTTTAACAAAGGGTAAGGATGAGAGAGAGAACGGTCCTTATCGCCCGATCTCTCTCTTAAACACAGACTATAAAATCTGTGCAAAAGTATTTGCTAATAGACTAAAGGGAGTCATTGATAGGTTAATCCACCCTGACCAGACTGAATTTATACCTAAGAGACTGGTACAATCCTGCATACGCAGAGCTTTTTTGAATATCCAGCTTGGTTAGGGGGGTGGCTCCCGCTCCATCCTGTCATTAGATGCTGAGAAGGCATTTGACAGGGTGGAGTGGGAATATCTCTGGAAAGTAATGTACAGGATGAATATGGGAAAATACTTTATCAAATGGGTCCAGATTCTTTATAACCACTCCAAAGTCAAAATTAACATCAATGGAGTATGGTCGGAACAAATGGAGCTGCATAGAGGTACAAGATAGGGATGTCCCCTCTCCCCTTTATTTATAGAACTATTGGCAGCTAGAATTAGATCGGTTGAGGGGATCTCCAGATTTGGTATAAAGGGGACCTCCGATAAGATAAGTATGTATGCAGACGACATTCTGATCTTCTTGGAGAACCCAATACTGCAGCTCCGTTTTCTTATGGAACTAATAAATAAATTTAGTGATATCTCGGGATATAAAATCAACTGGGCAAAATCAGTATTGCTACCATTAGATCAGGAAAACCTACCCAATTCCCTAGGTATTAGGGTACTAAAAACCACGGAATCTATGGAATATTTGGGCATAAAGTTAAGTGCAAGCATACTAGACTTTGCAAGATTAAACGTCACCCCCCTGTGGACTAGATGTAAAAGTAAAATTGGTGTTTGGCAGAAGCTACCAATTGGACAGGCGGACAGAATTGCATTAATAAAGATGGTTTTGCTTCCCCAGATTCTGTTTATTTTGGCGGCCTGTCCTGTTTGGATAGAGGATCGTTTTTTCAACCATTTGGAACGACTGCTGAATGATTTAATCTGGTGAAGAAAATGGGTAAAAATTAAGCAAAAATATCTCTGGTTAGCGGAAGAGGATGGAGGACTATCGGTCCCTTTCTTTCAGGGATATTATCTGGCCTCTCAGGTTCAGTGGATAAAGTCAGATGGAAATAATATAAACCAATTTCTGGAGCGGGGCTTCAACAGCCTTAAATACGGCATATTTAGCATATTAGAGACAGGATTTATTAAAAACAAAGGGAAAAAATTCCCAATATGTCGAATGGTGGACTTGTCTTGGGTAAAGATAAAAAAAATTCGGGGAATTTCGAACACTGTAAATTTTTCACCTTTGTGGTGTAATAGTAACATAGCAGAATTTCAGTTAATCACTGATTATAAATACTGGGTAAAGTATGGTATTATTTATATATCATAGTTAATAAAAAAAATGGAACAATTAGAGCACTAAAAGAATTATGCCCTGGAATAAATATAGACTTAATGAGCCAATACCGGTATCACCAATTAAAACATACATTTGAAGCTACACAAAATAGGGAATATTTTACTACAATAAATCATGAATTCATAGAATTTTGGCACAAACACACGACAACAAGGGTGACCATCTCTCAGGCGTATAGGATAATAAGGAAGGGATTGGGGAAAACACTAAAGTTTAATAGTGAGGAAAAATGGGCAAAGGATATAGGAGTAAACACAATAGAATGGGGTAACATATATAAAAATATAAAAAAGACAACGATATCTAGCAATTTCAGGATTATTTATTTTAATATTATCCATAGAATACACCTGACTCCAATGTTGCTTAGTAAGATCTACAAAGAACGAGAATCAAAATGTTGGAAATGTCGTGAGGAGTCCGCCGACTATATTCATATGATATGGACTTGCCCAAGTGTGCAAATCTACTGGCGAGAGGTCTTTGATTTTTTAAGTGCAGAGTCCTTAATATCCCTTCCATATAAACCGGAAGTTGCCGTCCTGGGTTGTTTTCCGACATCAATTAGGGAAAAAGAGAAAAAAAGGATCTGGATAAAAGGCATTATGGCGGCAAGATTTAGTATGGCAAGAGAGTGGGGAGCAAATGGAGCACCCAGCATCAGGGAATGGAAGAGCCTTCTGGTAAAGATTGAGACATACGAGACATATACGGCGGGCGCTATATGAGCGCTGTTGGTGCCCGGGGAGGAGATGGAGCGAGGGAGGGGGGAGGGACTGTGGCAATCATTGGCGACGTCCACCAAGATGACCTCATGGGGGGGTGGTGGTACGGTGATAAGTCCGGACAGACAGTGGGAGTCCAATGCAATACGGAAATGAACAGGGAGTGAGTTCATCTTTTTATAATAGTACAGACTATGTATTATGTATTGGATTTGTCTTTGTCTTTCTGTTTAAAGTGATATATAACTCATTATATCTGCTATGTTGGCAGAATATGTATGGATGGTTGTATTTGGATCTGGTATTGTATTTGATATCAACTTGGTGTTGCAAAGGATAAAATTGAATAAATAAACTTAAATTTTAAAAAGCTAATTCAACTTATAACCTTTACTGAATGTTGCTCCTGGTAACAGTAACATCCAAGTATTAAACAGTCTCTTTAAGATGGATAGAGGTAAAGCTGCAACAGGTCCACTGCTGACAGGTGTGATGTCTGTCTCTCTAGCTATTAAATGATATAGATTTTTATGCTTACTGGTAGAGGACTTTTATGCTGGTCCCTGTTATCCCAGTGCAGGTTAGTGAGGCTGCTGGAGGCTGGTAAATCCTTCACTTGTAACTCCAAAGGTCCTAAGGCGCTTATAGCGATGGCCGTAACCCTTTGGGGGTCTGCTTCTTTAGTATTTTCTGAATTAATATCCTTCTGAGTATATGGACCACTTCAACTCTGGGCTGAAGACTGGCTGAGAGTTGAGACTGCACTCACTGCTAGACTGAGACTGGACTCAGTTGGTCTCTCCTGGCTAGACCTGAGCTGAGCTATATATATGGGAGGTGTTATCTCCCCCTAGTGGTAGGCTCCGTGTAATGCAATCTAATACACCTGTTGGCAGGGATTATGCATAAAGATGCATTGCAGCATGAGACAGGTTATATAAAGCATACAAAGCATAACACAACCACTTTGCAGTACCCACGAGGGTAGTGGGACACTGCATACCCCCCTTGTTTAACCCGTGTCGACCTTGACACGAAGATGAAGGTCTCCTGAAAGATACAAAAGAGAACAATCCTGCAGGCATGAAGAACAGTACCACAACCCATAACAATACTTTTTCTTGTGACTGAAAAGCAATTGGTTAGGCACAATTGTAAATATCAGGCAAACATCAAAAATGGTAATAAACAAGTGAAAAGTGGCGTTGTTTCTTCCCTCTGGAGACTGATGAACAGGGGCGCTGAACTGGCACAGCAGAACAATTATACACCAGGATAGTCCATAATAGGGAAATAATGAACATGGGTTAAAATCAGGAGGCTTACAGGGCATGAGTCCGTTCCCTGAGCATAGGGGAAGTAAAGATGATGAACAACACAGAGGCTCAGGTTCGTTTGAGTCTATCTCCGGGCACAGGCTTGAACGTTGAGACAACAAAACTAAGAAGACTGTAGAGAGTCCTTGGAGTAAGGCAAATTAATCAGAGTCAAGTAGTAGTCTCATCAGGAAGTGAAATTGTAATCCACATTAAACTGGGATAGCTGGTAGCATTCTCCACTGATTCTAAATTAAATACTCCCTATAACGGGTAGGTGGTTGTCCCTTTGTAATCCGACTAGATCTGCGAAGTGGTGGTCCTTCTTCTGACCTTGGCTCAAGGGGACTTGGTACATCTGGAATTTCTTGCACTACTGAAACTTCTTCCTGAGGTGGCTCCTCTGGCTGATGTGACACTGTACTGACAGGAACAGGCACAGCAATGTTTAACCATGGTGTAAGGAACCATTTTAGAGGATCTGCTTCCGTCATTAGTTTTTCAACAGTTTGCATAGGCTCTACAGGCTTAACTGGTAGTTCAGGCACTTGAATTGGAGGCTGATGTTCCTCTGCAACGGTCTCATATGGAAGGATTCCCCTTGGAGTATCTTTCTCCTTGTTACACAGTTTCAAGCGATTGCGATGTACTATTTGAGATGATTTGTTTTCTCTAGTGATCTCATAGGTGTCAGTTGCTGGATAGTGTTGGGCGCGAATATTCGTGATGCGAATATTTCGCGCGAATATCGCATATTCGCGATTTTGCAAATATTTAGAATATTGTTCTATATATTCGCGAAATCGAATATTCGTTTTTTTTTTGTTTGTTTTTTTATTATATTTTTTTCTTTCCCACTTCCCTAAAGTTGTTCTTACCTGTCCTTTGGATTCCTGGCTTCCTGGCTGCTCCAGTCAGTGGCGTTTTCAACTTACTGCTATATTCCATATTAGCTAAAATACAATCTAATCTATATGTGTATTTTACGAAATTTCGCAATAGTCGCAATTGCGATGCGAGTGATATAACACGAAATATTTGCATGAAGATTTCAACTTAGCACTGCTATACTCCATATTCTAGCCTAATATGGAATATAGCTGTGCTAAGTTAGCACTGCTATATTCTATATTAGGCTAGAATATGGAGTATAGCAGTGCTAAGTTGAAATCTTCATGCGAATATTTCGTGTTATATAAGTCGCATCGCAATTTCGACTTTTTCAAATGTTCTTAATATTGCTCTAACTTCGTCTTTTAGAATATTCGTAATATTCTAAGAGACGAAGTTAGAGCAATATTACGAAATTTCGTAAAATACACATATAGATTGTAATTTAGCTAATATAGTGCTATAATCCCTTTTTTTTCCTGTAATTTTTTTTTGCCTCTTCTGAACTTAAGTTTTGTAAAATATGTACACTATTAAAAATTATTACTATAGCAGTATATTAGCTTAAATACAATCTTTGTGTATTTTACGAAATTTCGTAATATTGCTCTAACTTCGTCTTTTAGAATATTACGAATATTCTAAAAGACGAAGTTAGAGCAATATTAAGAACATTTGCAAAAGTCGAAATTGCGATGCGAGTATTATAACACGAAATAGTCGCATGAAGATTTCAACTTAGCACAGCTATATTCCATATTCTAGCCTAATATGGAATATAGCAGTGCTAACTTAGCACAGCTATATTCCATATTAGGCTAGAATATGGAATATAGCAGTGCTAAGTTTAAATCTTCATGCGACTATTTCGTGTTATATTACTCGCATCGCAATTTCGACTTTTGCAAATGTTCTTAATATTGCTCTAACTTCGTCTTTTAGAATATTCGTAATATTCTAAGAGACGAAGTTAGAGCAATATTACGAAATTTCGTAAAATACACAAAGATTGTATTTAAGCTAATATACTGCTATAGTAATAATTTTTAATAGTGTACATATTTTACAAAACTTAAGTTCAGAAGAGGCAAAAAAAAATTACAGGATCTGGGCGGGATCTGGGCGGGATCTGAGCACCGAGCTGGGCACTCGGTGCTCAGCTATACTTCCTGCTGCGGGTCATGTGACGCTGGCCACGTCACATGACCCCAGCTAGTCAGTATTTAACAGGCAGCCTGCTGGCCACAGGTTGCCTGTTAATTTTAGGTTCCTGGCGAATTGTTTGACTCCTGAATACTTACCTGATCCTGTTCCCTGACGATCCTTTGCCTGCTCCTCCTGTACTTTGCATCCCTCCTGGTATTTTGACCTCAGCTCCCACCTGACTACTCTTTGTTGACTCCTGTGGTACTTCTCGACTCTCCTGGTATTTGACCCCGGCTTTTCCTGACCATTCTTTGCTTAACCCTCTGTACTGCGTTGCCCTCTTGGTTCTGACCCGGTCTGTTCACGTTCTGTATTTTGTCTTGTCTGTCCGTACTGCATAGTATATCAACTGATGTACAAATTTTTGAGGGACTAGGTCCATTCACTCCCTTGCGTAACAAGAGCAATAAAATGCCACCAGCAGGAGACATATCTTGTTTGGATGTCTTCTTACAACTAGTTACTGCAGACATCATGCAACTTCAGAATCCACATAGATCTAAGAACTGCTCCGTAGAGGAACAGAGGGCCATCAAATCATTGAGAGAGGACGACACTATAGTTATAAAGCCATCAGACAAAGGTGGAAACACCGTTATTATGAACAGACCTAGTTATCAGTCCATGTGCGAACAAATTCTTAAAGATAGGAGTAGTTATCAAACTCTGACTTCGAATCCCACGGCTCCATATTTGGTGGAGTTAAGAGATATCTTGTCTGCAGCTAAAACTAACCGGCTCATCTCTCATGAAGAATTTGAGTTCATGTATCCTCGGCACCCGGTGGCGGCCACGTTCTATAGCCTCCCTAAAGTCCATAAAGGACTTAAACCACTCAAAGGGAGACCGATCGTGGCCGGCATCGGGAGCCTGGGACAAAACATAGGGATCTATATTGATCGGATACTGATGCCCTTTGTGATCGCCCTCCCGTCCTTCACCCGTGACACTACGGATTTGTTTAAGCGGGTCGATGGAGTATGTATAGATGATCATTCCTGCCTCGCTAGTGTTGATGTCGAGGCTTTATACTCCTCGATACCACACGAGGCGGGCCTGAGAGCTGTTGGTTATTACCTGAGTATGCGGGGACAGCAGTTTGCAGCTCATAATGAGCTGGTCCTACAGCTGCTCAGGTTTCTACTAACGCACAATTTTTTCATGTTTGACGGTCGCCTCTATCACCAGCTCAGGGGCACGGCGATGGGTTGTTCTTGTGCTCCGTCGTACGCCAACCTGCTCCTGGGCTGGTGGGAGGCCACTACCGTCTTTGGTGAGGGTGAGTCGATGACCGGGCCCATTACCCTGTGGGCCCGGTACATCGACGACATCCTCATAATTTGGAATGCTAGCCATGCAGCCTTTAAGCTTTTTGTAGAGTCCCTTAACAATAATTCCATCGGCCTGCGTTTTACGTATGAGATTGACAACCATACACTACCTTTTCTTGATGTGTGTATATCTAAAAAGAGTGGGGGGGAGCTTTCTACAAGTATTTACCGCAAATCCACAGCGACTAATTCAGTCCTCCATTGGCAGAGCAGCCATCCCATGCCCCTAAAGCGAGGTATTCCCTATGGGCAGTACCTGCGCCTGCGGAGGAACTGTTCGGAAGAACATGAATTCAAGACGCAGGCGGCTGAACTCAGACAGAGATTCTTGGCCAGGGGTTATCCTGACTGTGTTTTGAAGAAGGCGTTCCAGAGAGCAGCCCACATTAATAGAGACACACTGTTAGTCCCCAAAAAGAAGCAGGAGACGGACAAGAAAATCAGGTTTATAACCACATTTGATGGCTCCGCCAAGAAGTCAAGAGAAATCCTCGAACGCCATTGGCCCATTCTCTTGATGGACCCTGACGTGAGTGATGTCTTGTTTGATTACCCCCAGGTCACATTTAGACGAGGCAAGAGCCTCAAGGACATGTTGGTACACAGCCACCTTGCGCCACCGGTTGCCCCGGACACCTGGCTTAGTCGTCGACCGGTAGGCAGCTTTAGGTGTAGTGGCTGTGTGGCCTGTAACAGTATTGCTACTGGAAAGACCTTCTTCAGTAGCAATCTCAGGCGCACATTTGATATCAAGGATTTTATCTCTTGTAGAACGGCAGGTGTGATATATAAAATCACATGCATCTGTGAAAAAGAGTACATTGGAAAGACCAAACGTGAATTACGTAGGCGAATAGGAGAACATCTACTTGATATTGACAAAAGACGAGATACAGCTGTGGCCAGACATGTGTGCGACTTTCACAAAGGAGATATACGTGCCATTAGAGTTAGTGGTATTGAAGCAGTCGCCCCCCCCCCAAACGGGGAGGAGATTGGGATAAGATCCTCTTACAGCGTGAAGCCCGCTGGATCTTCCTTTTGCGAACAGTCACACCAACTGGCCTAAACGAGCAGCTGAATTACAGCTGTTTTTTGCGAAAGATTCAGCTGTGCCCCCACCTTAATATTGGTGCAGTCACTGTTTAGGGCTGTATCAAGCTTTTTTATATCCACTCATGTTACTCTTTCTATTCTATTTACAATATTTGGTGCCAAGATATATCTATTGGCCTTCACATCATAGTGTCTGTCTTTGCCATAATCCAGTGATTTTATGTCTAGTCTGTACCCGACTGGACTGCCTAAATACTGCCTCTTACTGATGGCCCGATTCTGGGCTTTGATGCGGTGCTGACAGGACGAGTTCCGAGCATTCTGCCACTCCGCATCACTAATAGACAACTGCCATTAGTCTCTGTCTATAGTATTGCTGTCAAACAGCTGACAGCCGCGGCATCGTGAGAACATACGATGCCGCGCATGCGCAGGAGAGAGCCGGTATCTATGGCATTTCCTTGCGTTTCAAACCTCGCTTCTGACTCTGCGGCGAGCGCATGCGCGGCGCCGACGTGCGAGCGCACGGATGCGCCCATTGGCCCTACTACATCGTGGGCGGCGGAGGCGGCAGCGAGGTGAATATTTAAACATGGTGTAAACGCCAGACAGGTTGGCGTCCCATGTGCAGCTTCTCCTATATCATGTCACTGCATGCACCATAGTCTCCTTATCTACAGAGACCGCCCAAGGAGGTATCCACCATCTGGTTACCCCCATCACTGGCTGACATATTTAGTTAGGCTGGTCTCTAGGGATTAGTGTCCATCTTATACCTATCCCTAGTACGTCTTCCCTCATCTCTCCCCTGATGAATTGCCTTTTAATTTGTTTTTTTTAGGCAGTGAAACATGCGTGTAGGGAGTTCTTTTTTCTTTTAGGGACACATAGTTTATTCATTCTAGGGACAGGTTCCGGACGGGGTCGTCCTTGTCAGGACGAGTGCCCTGTGGTGAGGCTGCTACCTACATTTAGTATTAGGGATATATCTCCTAGCTAGCCATAGGGCCTTAACAGGGACCCTGCACACATGTGCATCACTGCCTGATGTTCATATTTTTTCTTCAAACTTCTGTTTTGGAGAAACCTTTATCGAAGGTCTGACGACGGTGGTGAACGATCCGCATCCTGTTCCGCGGTACCGGTAGGACAAAACGGTTACTGGTGCCGCCGTGCACTATTATTGTGTATTTTTTGTCAATTTTCATTTGGGATAGACGCTTAGGTTGTCCTAGTGTTTATACATTATTTCTATCCTAAGGTTTGTCTACAGCACACTTTATTTTGGAACCTATTTTTTATCTGCATTACTAATAAATATTAAATTTTAGATTACCCACTTTCTGATTATTGCCCTTTTCACTTGGTAATCTGGAGTGCCAATTTCTATCATTGTGACCTCCTATGTCAGTACACTTTGTTCATCTTGTCTGTCTTCCCAGCACATATTCTAAGCTAGGGACTGCCGCCCAGTTGTCCCCTGTCATCAGGACTCGTGAGGCAAGTAGGCAGGGCCAGGGGTGAGGATGGATCGCAGTGGTCACTATCCTTCCCCCTGTGTGTGTGTGGACGTGACCGTTACAGGGATGATCGTCTAGTGCGAAGGGCTCTACCATGGCTTGGTAGTCTTGACCTTGAATTTCCAGGGTGTCACGGCACCATATGAGTGTCTCGGTATTTGGTTTAAGGATCACAGGCTGGTTACTTCAGATGCGGACACAGCAGATTTCAGCTTTCTCATTGGCGAATCTGAGTTGTGCGCTTAGCACACAGATGTTCTGTTGTATGACTATTTTGGAGGCAGGTGAAGCAGAAGGCATAAATTTTCGTAATGCCTCAAGCATCACAGTGTAACAATTCCTAAGGACATTCATTTCTAGGATCACTGCAGAGCCACCTTTGTCTCCGTCTTGTACAACAATAATACCTTGTCAAATAGGTCGCCTGCGGGCGCTGGAGTGGTCGTTTGGGTGCCCGCCAGGACTTCTGGGATATATATCTTCGTAGTCAGGAGAGAAAAGTTCTTTTCGTACAGGTGTCTCATCCTCAAATAATAAAGGCATCTCCCACTGTTCTAATTTCTGACACACCTTCTCTAGGCTTTTTTTCAAAAAGTTAACCTGTTCTGTAAAGGCTGCTACGGCATCAGGGACTGGAGTTTGAGCTGCCTGGCTGGCTACTGGACAATAGTGTTGATCAAGAATATTCGAATTTCGAATTTTTATCGCGAATATAGGTACTTCGAAAATTTGCGAATATTTCGAATATAGTGATATATATTCATAATTTCAAATATTCGATTTTTTTTTAAATCATTACACATGATCCCGCCCTGCTTCTAGCTTGTGGGCCAATGAGAAGGCTGCAGTATAGTTGACTTTAGGAGTAGTGTTGTTTGCGAATTTTCGAATTTTTATTGCGATTTTTTTCAACTTACAGCTATTAGACAAAGAAGATTATAGCACTATATTAGCTAAATTGCTCTATATTTGTTTTTGTTTTTTCGAATATTTGCTATATTGCTATAACTTTGTTTTTTCGAATATTCGTAATATTCTAAAACAAGAATATATAGCAATATAGTGAATATTCGAAAAAAAAAACAAATTTAGAGCAAATTAGCTAATATAGTGATATAATCTTCTTTGTCTAATAGTTGTAAATTTTTTCTCATCTGTAGTTCAGATTGAAAAAAAATGACAACTATAAAAAAAAAGATTATAGCACTATATTAGCTAAATTGCTCTAAATTCGTTTTTTTTCCCCTGAATATTCACTATATTGCTATATATTCTTGTTTTAGAATATTACGAATATTCGAAAAAACGAAGTTATAGCAATATAGCAAATATTCGAAAAAAAAACAACGAATATAGAGCATTTTAGCTAATATAGTGCAATAATCTTCTTTGTCTAATAGTTGTAATTTTTTTCTCATCTGAAGTTCAGATTGGAAAAAAATTACAAGTATAAAAAAAAAGACTATAGCACTATATTAGCTAAATTGCTCTAAATTCGTTTTTTTTCGAATATTCAATATATTGCTATATATTCTTGTTTTAGAATATTACGAATATTCGAAAAAACAAAGTTATAGCAATATAGCAAATATTCGAAAAAAAACCCGAATATAGAGCAATTTAGCTAATATAGTGCTATAATATTCTTTGTCTAATAGTTGTAAGATGAAAAAAATCGCAATGAAAGTTCGCATTACAAAAATTCACATGACGAAAATTCGCATATTACACGATCATTACCTTGCCGATTTTTCGAGTAAAAAAAATCGTAGAATATAACGAATATTCGAATTTGCAAATATTCAACGAATATTCTAGAAAATATTCGCGAAATATCGCAAATTCGAATATGACCCCTGCCGCTCATCACTACCGGACAACACGTGGAAGGGGTAGCAGGCATATAGCCAGGAGCTTCAGCAAATTTAGCAGGCTCTGGCTGCGGACTCTTTCCCAGAATGCTAATGGCTAGCTCTTTAAAGTCTAGGAAGGTGACACTTGGGTGTTGGGCAGCTAACATTCTCAACTGGCTTTTTAGGTTGTCAGTGTTAACACCTTCAATGAATTGTTCTTTTAAAGTTTTGTCTTGGTTCTCTGCCTCACAGGGGTCTACCTGAACCACGGCTCTAAGGGCTTCTTGTAAAGACAATGCAAAGTCCCTGAGTGACTCACAAGCTTGTTGTTTCGTGCTGAAGAACCTCATTTTGACTTCTGACATGGTCTTGGGTTCGAAGGTGGTGTAGAGTCTCTCAAAGATCTGTCCCAGTGTTCTTCTTTCAGAGCTAGGCCAGAACTTCACCTCCCCCTAATTGGGCTAGGAGTATTTCCATTTGCTGCTCTGTGGAGACAGGGTACAACCTGAACAAGGCACACATTTTCTCTTTAAAGTCTCTTAGGGTGTGAGCTTCCCCAGAGTATCGGGGGAACCAAGGGGCCTCAAAGTAGTAAGGCATGGTTAGTGGCATCAAGCCGCCTGCTGCAGCGGCTGGTGGTGCACTGGATCCAGCTGCGGCTGCTGCAGGGGATCCGCTGAGGTCAGGCTGCGCGGCTTCCTCTTGAACAGACATGGCAATGACAGTTCTTTTAAATGCTGCAACCTAAAACTGACTTTATGCAATTTTTTTTATGGGGTTGCTATAGGCAACCGTTGCGGGTGTATGGCCCTTTAAGGCGGTCTGTGCAGGCCGGAGATACTATTGAAGACTATTCTTAATAAATGCTCCCTTGTTACTCATGGAGGACTTTTTACAGGCTGAGGAGTAAGGTCGAGGCCTTTACTTGTGTTTATCCCGTGGAGGTTGGCTGATAACTTTGACTGTCCTTCTCTCTCTTGCTCGCCTGCGAGATCTTGCGATTCGCGAGAGTACGTCTGACACAAGTCCCGTGCACGGCGTCTCTCTTCACCGCGATCCACAGCCAGAATGGGCGGTGCTACACTTTGCATACAGCCCGGCCTCCCCGGACCGCTACAGGAGTGGTAGGCGGCACTTTTACATATCTCTTTGCATATGGGGCGGTGCACCAACTTTGTTTGCTCTGAGAGGGGGTGTGACTTAGTTTTTCCAGCCAGGCTGCTCAGTGATGGCGCAGCAAACAACCACAAGTACTTTAGGCGGCCATTTTAAGTGCAAAACAGTCCATTCAAATACAGCAAGCAACGCTAATGACTTTTGAGAAATCCACAATTTTGCAGTTTTAACAGTGCGGTTTTATAGTAGAAGTGTAGCGCAATACATGCAGATAGTCTCTAAGCAATCTGAACAGTCTTTCGGCCCAATAAAAGTAATAAACAGTTAGGGCTCATTCACAATAGCCAGTCTATAATGGCACAGGGGTTTGCAAAACCTGTTCATACCGTTCATTAAAGGCATAAAGGAATGAATCCGATCCTGTTCGTGGTGACGCCAATTTATTTTTATGCAGTATGCCAGACCAACAGGGGATTTATACATGAGGTCACGGTGTGAGCATTAAGTGGGCCTAGGTAAATACAGTTCTGGTTACTCACGGTTATGTCGTCCCTGGGCAGGCCTGCATAAGTGAAGAGCAGAACGGCACAAGAATTCTCTGGGGCACACTCTGGGTGTAAAGGAAACAAGCCAGATGGTGGTTCGAGGTGCCCTTGATGGTCTGTATTAAGGTCCCTTGTAGTCGTGACGCCAGTACCTTTTATGGTGGTACAACCATTTACTGTAGTCTTAACTGAGGAACTGAAGGTGAGACAAGGACGGTGTAATTCAGCTTATACTTTACTGAACGTTGATCCTGGTAACAGTAACATCCAAGTATTAAACAGTCTCTTTAAGATGGACAGAGGTAAAACTGCAATATGTCCACTGTTGACAGGTGTAATGTCTGTCTCTCTAGCTATTAAATTATATAGATTTTTATGCTTACTGGTAGAGAACTTTTATGCTGGTCCCTGTTATCCCAGTGCAGGTTAGGGAGGCTGCCGGAGGCTGGTAAATTCTTCACTTGTAACTCTAAAGGTCCTAAGGCGCTTATAGCGATGGCCGTAACCCTTTGGGGGTCTGCTTCTTTAGTATTTTCTGAATTAATATCCTTTTGAGTATATGGACCACTTATTCTCTGGGCTGAAGACTGGCTGAGAGATCAGACTGCACTCACTGCTAGACTGAGACTGGACTCAACTGGTCTCTCCTGGCTAGGCCTGAGCTGAGTTATACAGTATATATGGGAGGTGTTATCTCCCCCTAGTGGTAGGCTCCGTGTAATGCAATCTAATACACCTGATGGCAGGGATTATGCATAAAGATGCATTGCAGCATAAGACAGGTTATATAAAGCATACAGAGCAGAACACAACAACTTTGCAGCACCCACGAGGGTAGTGGGACACTGAAAATGCAAAATGCTGCGCATGAGCAGTGCTCCCTCGTTCGCTTGCGGGGCTTAGTTCCCGATATAGTGGGTGGGACCAGCACCTATAAGACAATGGGGGCATATGCTAGCGATATGCCCCCATTGTCCATGATGAGACAACCCATTTAATCTTACGTAAGTATGCTGGCATTGAATTAGAGACTTGTCTGGTCTCTTATACTCTGGGTTGTTTTCCCAACATAAACCAATCTGCACGGACATTTCAGCATGCATACCACAAATTTCAAGTGATAAAGCCTCTAATTGGAAAGTGTTGGCCTGTCAGCGGATGCTGAATTTTGTCACCTTTTTGTACATTAGAACACGGAGCACCGTGTAACATGGGAATGTGCCTTGTTTTGGTGTACTGTGAAATAACTGTCTAGAAATCTGTCTTGTAGAGCAAACATCTGCTTTTACTAGTATGACTCGTACATTTCTAGGGTGACGTGTACAGGAAAGTATTGGTGACCTGAATTCTTCGATTGTTGGGAGGATTTAGTGAGAATATCCCAGTGGCGTTTAAAGGCGTTCTCTGGGAATTTAGAAAATGAAAGTACTTAAATATTACCTTATTGTAAATAGATTCCCATATACCTTTCATTAGTTATAATCGCTCATTTTGTTTAGGGAGCAATCATTAGGAGAAACAAAATGGCCGCCATCCTATTAATACACACAAAACCTGTCTTAATCACACAAGAGGACATTTTACTTCTGAGCACTGAGGTAAAGAGCTGCCTCATCCTCCTCTCCTATTTGCTGCCACCTCACCACTATGTCACTGGTACACTCTGTGGTCTCCTCATGCTGCTGCCACTTCACCACTCTGTGGTCTCCTCATGCTGCTGCCATATCACCACTATGTCACTAGGCCAATATATGGTCTCCTCATGCTGCTGCCACTTCACCACTCTGTGGGCACCTCATGCTGCTGCCACCTCAACATTATGTCTCTGAGCCACTCTGTGGTCTCCTCATGTAGCTGCCACCTCACCACTATGTCACTGGGCCACTCTGTGGTCTCCTCATGCTGCTGTCACCTCACCACTATGTCACTTCACTACTCTGTGGTCTCCTTATGCTGCTGCCACATCACCACTATGTCACTGGGCCACTCTATGGTCTCCTCATGATGCTGCCACTTCACCATTCTGTGGTCTCTTCATGCTGCTGCCACTTCACCACTCTGTGGTCTCCTCATGCTGCTGCCACATCACCACTATGTCACTGGGCCACTCTATGGTCTCCTCATGCTGCTTCCACCTCAACACTATGTCTCTGGGACACTCTGTGGTCTCCTCATGCTGCTGCCACCACACCACTATGTCACTGGGCCACTCTGTGGTCTCCTCATGCTGCTTCCACCTCACCACTATGTTACTGGTCCACTCTGTGGTCTCCTCATGCTGCTGCCACATCACCAATATGTCACTGGGCCACTCTATAGTCTCCTCATGCTGCTGCCACTTCACCACTTTGTGGTCTCATCATGCTGCTGCCACATAACCACTATGTCACTGGGCCACTCTATGGTCTCCTCATGCTGCTTCCACCTCAACACTATGTCTCTGGGACACTCTGTGGTCTCCTCATGCTGCTGCCACCACACCACTATGTCACTGGGCCACTCTGTGGTCTCCTCATGCTGCTTCCACCTCACCACTATGTTACTGGTCCACTCTGTGGTCTCCTCATGCTGCTGCCACATCACCAATATGTCACTGGGCCACTCTATGGTCTCCTCATGATGCTGCCACTTCACCACTCTGTGGGCTCCTCATGCTGCTGCCACATCAAAACTATGTCACTGGGCCAATCTATGGTCTCCTCATGCTGCTGCCACTTCAACACTCTGTGGTCTCCTCATGCTGCTGCCACTTCACCACTCTGTGGGCTCCTCATGCTGCTGCCACATCACCACTATGTCACTGGGCCACTCTATGGTCTCCTCATGCTGCTGCCACTTCACCACTCTGTGGGCTCCTCATGCTGCTGCCACATCACCACTATGTCACTTGGCCACTCTATGGTCTCCTCATGCTGCTGCCACTTCACCACTCTGTGGTCTCCTCATGCTGCTTCCACTTCACCACTCTGTGGTCTCCTTATGCGGCTGCCACATAACCACTATGTCACTGGGCCACTCTGTGATATCCTCATGCTTCTGCCACTTCAACACTATGTATCTGGTACACTCTGTGGTCTCCTCATGCTGTTGCCACTACACTATTATGTCACTGGGCCACTCTGTGGTCTCCTCATGCTGCTTCCACCTCACCACTATGTCACTGGTCCACTCTGTGGTCTCCTCATTCTGCTGCCACTTCACCACTCTGTGGTCTCCTCATGCTGCTGCCAAATCACCACTATGTCACCGGGCCACTCTATAGTCTCCTCATGCTGCTGCCACATCACCACTATGTCACTGGGCCACTCTATGGTCTCCTCATGCTGCTGCCACTTCACCACTCTGTGGTATACTCATGATGCTGCCACCTCACCACTATGTCACTGGGCCACTCTGTGGTCTCCTAATGCTGTTGCCACCTAACCACTATATCATTGGGCCACGCTGTGGTCTCCTCATGCTGCTGCCACTTCACCACTCTATGGTCTCCTCATGCTGCTTCCACCTCAACACTATGTCTCTGGGCCACTATGTGGTCTCCTCATGCTGCTGTCACTTCACCACTCTGTGGTATCCTCATGATGCTGCCACCTCACCACTATGTCACTGGGCCACTCTGTGGTCTCCTATGCTGTTGCCACCTAACCACTATATCATTGGGCCACGCTGTGGTCTCCTCATGATGCTGCCACCTCACCACTATGTCACTGGGCCACTCTGTGGTCTCCTAATGCTGTTGCCACCTAACGACTATATCATTGGGCCACGCTGTGGTCTCCTCATGCTGCTGCCACTTCACCACTCTGTGGGCTCCTCATGCTGCTGCCGCCACATCACCACTATGTCACTGGACCACTCTATGGTCTCCTCATGCTGCTGCCACTTCACCACTCTGTGGGCTCCTCATGCTGCTGCCACATCACCACTATGTCACTTGGCCACTCTATGGTCTTCTCATGCTGCTGCCACTTCACCACTCTGTGGTCTCCTCATGCTGCTTCCACTTCACCATTCTGTGGTCTCCTTATGCTGCTGCCACATAACCACTATGTCACTGGGCCACTCTGTGATATCCTCATGCTTCTGCCACTTCAACACTATGTATCTGGTACACTCTGTGGTCTCCTCATGCTGTTGCCACTACACTATTATGTCACTGGGCCACTCTGTGGTCTCCTCATGCTGCTTCCACCTCACCACTATGTCACTGGTCCACTCTGTGGTCTCCTCATTCTGCTGCCACTTCACCACTCTGTGGTCTCCTCATGCTGCTGCCAAATCACCAATATGTCACTGGGCCACTCTATGGTCTCCTCATGCTGCTCCCACATCACCACTATGTCATTGGGCCACTCTATGGTCTCCTCATGCTGCTGCCACTTCACCACTCTGTGGTATCCTCATGCTGCTGCCACCTCACCACTATGTCACTGGGCCACTCTGTGGTCTCCTAATGCTGTTGCCACCTAACCACTATATCATTGGGCCACGCTGTGGTCTCCTCATGCTGCTGCCACCTCACCACTATGTCACTGGGCCACTCTGTGGTTTCCTCATGCTGCTGCCACTTCACCACTCTATGGTCTCCTCATGTTGCTCCCACTTCAGCACTCTGTGGTCTCCTCATAGGTTCTGCCACTTCACCACTCTGTCGTCTCCTCATACTGCTGCCACCTCAACATTATGTCACTGGGCCACTCTGTGGTCTCTTCATGCTGCTGCCACTTCACCACTCTTTGGTCTCCTCATGCTGCTGCCACCTCACCACTATGTCACAGGGCCACTCTATGGTCTCCTCATGCTGCTGCCACTTCACCACTCTGTGGGCTCTTCATGCAGCTGCCACATCACCACTATGTCACTCGGCCACTCTATGGTCTCCTCATGCTGCTGCCACTTCACCACTCTGTGGTCTCCTCATGCTGCTTCCACTTCACCATTCTGTGGTCTCCTTATGCTGCTGCCACATAACCACTATGTCACTGGGCCACTCTATAGTCTCCTCATGCTGCTGCCACTTCACCACTTTGTGGTATCCTCATGCTTCTGCCACCTCAACACTATGTATCTGGGACACTCTGTGGTCTCCTCATGCTGTTGCCACCACACCATTATGTCACTGGGCCACTCTGTGGTCTCCTCATGCTGCTTCCACCTCACCACTATGTCACTGGTCCACTCTGTGGTCTCCTCATTCTGCTGCCACTTCACTACTCTGTGGTCTCCTCATGCTGCTGCCAAATCACCACTATGTCACTGGGCCACTCTATAGTCTCCTCTTGCTGCTGCCACATCACCACTATGACACTGGGCCACTCTATGGTCTCCTCATGCTGCTGCCACTTCACCACTCTGTGGTATCCTCATGATGCTGCCACCTCACCACTATGTCACTGGGCCACTCTGTGGTCTCCTAATGCTGTTGCCACCTCACAACTATGTCATTGGGCCACTCTGTGGTCTCCTCATGCTGCTGCCACCTCACCACTATGTCACTGGGCCACTCTGTGGTTTCCTCATGCTGCTGCCACTTCACCACTCTATGGTCTCCTCATACTGCTGCCACCTCAACATTATGTCATTGGGCAACTCTGTGGTCTCTTCATGCTGCTGCCACTTCACCACTCTGTGGTCTCCTCATGCTGCTGCCACCTCACCACTATGTCACAGGGCCACTCTGTGGTCTCCTCATGCTGCTGCTGCTTCACCACTCTGTGGTGTCCTCATGCTGCTGCCACCTCAGCACTATGTCTCTGGGCCACTGTATGGTCTCCTCATGCTGCTACCACATCACTACTCTGTGGTCTCCTCATGCTGCTGCCACCTCAAAATTATGTCTCTGAGTTACTCTGTGATCTCATGCTGCTGCCACTTCACGACTCTGTGGTCTCCTCATGCTCCTGCCACATCTCCACTCTTTGGTCTCCTCCTGCTGCTGCCATGTCACCACTATGTCACTGGGCCGCTCTGTGGTCTCCTCATGCTGCTGCCACCTCAAAATTATGTCTCTGAGTTACTCTGTGATCTCATGCTGCTGCCACTTCACGACTCTGTGGTTTCCTCATGCTCCTGCCACATCTCCATTCTTTGGTCTCCTCCTGCTGCTGCCATGTCACCACTATGTCACTGGGCCGCTCTGTGGTCTCCTCATGCTGCTGCCACCTCAAAATTATGTCTCTGAGTTACTCTGTGATCTCATGCTGCTGCCACTTCACGACTCTGTGGTCTCCTCATGCTCCTGCCACATCTCCACTCTTTGGTCTCCTCCTGCTGCTGCCACATCACCACTATGTCACTGGGCCACTCTGTGGTCTCCTCATGCTGCTGCCACCTCACCACTATGTCATTGGGCCACTCTGTGGACTTATCATGCAGTTCCCACTCTCCCCACTTCATGACTGGGCCACTATTTTGCCTTTTTGGCCTGTTTGACAAAATCATTTATTTGACCCTTCTGATCTGTCAGAAGGAAGGAAAAATGAGACGTACAATGGATCCTGTCTATGTAACAACTGTAGGACCTGTATGGTCCCATCAGAATTGGCTTATGATTTGGTAGTCAAAAGCAGGAATGGGTACAAAACTCAGAAGACATGCAAATATTCTATTTACGTGTCATCTCTGTTTTGGATCCACTCCAGTTTTTTTTGGCTTTAGCAATACTGATGGATTTATAAAAAAAGGTAGAAAAGAAATGAATCGCACATCCAGCTGCTATGCTTTGATCTCATCCCTGCTACTTTTGCAGAAGACAGCACTAAATAGCCCATGTGTACTGCCTCCTATGCTACATGCTGAATGAGGCATTAGTGTACATTTTGATCAAAAGGTATAAACCCACTTACCACGCCAAGGTTGCCTCTATGAGTGTGTCCTAACCTAAAATTGGTGCGGCGCTGCACCGCGGCCACTGCCGCTGTGGTGCCATCCCGGCGGCGGGACCCAGCAGCCAAACAGCACCCCTGCTGCCTGACCATGCCATACCTAGCACTAGGCTCCACCAACCAGCCGGAAAAACAGCACAGTGGCTCTCGTGCAGCACTGCACCATGTAAACAGTTGTCAAAGCTCACCTTACCTGAAGCTATCAGGAACTCCAACTGAGAGCATGGTAGGTTAATTTAACCCCTACTGCAGAATACTCGGCTAATTAAAATCACCTGGCCGAATAGAATGAGTGCTGATCCAGGGACAGAATCTCTATACCTATATAAAAAAAGGGAGAAAAGAAAAGTACACATGCGCTATTTAGTGCTGTCTTCTGCAAAAGTAGCAGGGATGAGATCAAAGCATAGCAGCTGGCTGTGCAATTCATTTCTTTTCTTTTCTTCTTTTTTTATTTATATGTATAGAGATTCTGTCCCTAGATCAGCACTCCTTCCATTCGGCCAGGTGTAAATGGAGTACATAGAGTTTAAATAATTGTGGAAAATGAGTAGAGACTCAAGTAGAGACTCAAGGGACCATCCCAAATGGGTATATCTTGTTGTCCAAATAGGGTACATGTATAAATGTACTATTTTCGATGTGAGCCATGAAGCTGTTCGCATAGGGTAGAGCTACCTGTAAGCCAATTGTGGTACGTTGTTTTTAAATTTTGAAATTGGTCTTCAGACATAAAATAATTTTCTTCTAACACAAGTGTTAGGTGGAAAGCAATAAGGTCTTGACTGCTAACAGACCTTTTTGATGTTGGATGGATATATAAAGGCAATTGGCTTCCCAGGTTACTAATCGGGTTATGGGTGACAGCGGTTCTTGTTGCCTAATAAGGTGTAAAAAGGCTCATATATCTAGTAAAAAGGACTTTGTGGTTTTAATTAGTGGGGTTAAAACCTAGAAGAATAGATAAGGGAGATAAAACTGAGTCTCTTGAGGCCACTATAGGATTGCCTTGTGGTTTGTGTAGTGTCTTACAGTGGGATGCGAAAGTTTGGGCAACCTTGTTAATCGTCATGATTTTCCTGTATAAATCGTTGGTTGTTACGATAAAAAATGTCAGTTAAATATATCATATAGGAGACATACACAGTGATATTTGAGAAGTGAAATGAAGTTTATTGGATTTACAGAAAGTGTGCTATAATTGTTTAAACAAAATTAGGCAAGGGCATAAATTTGGGCACTGTTGTCATTTTATTGATTCCAAAACCTTTAGAACTAATTATTGGAACTCAAATTGGCTTGGTAAGCTCAGTGACCCCTGACCTACAGTACATACACAGGTGAATCCAATTATGAGAAAGAGTATTTAAGAGGGTCAATTGTAAGTTTCCCTCCTCTTTTAATTTTCTCTGAAGAGTAGCAACATGGGGGTCTCAAAACAACTCTCAAATGACCTGAAGACAAAGATTGTTCACCATCATGGTTTAGGGGAAGGATACAGAAAGCTGTCTCAGAGATTTCAGCTGTCTGTTTCCACAGTTAGGAACATATTGAGGAAATGGAAGACCACAGGCTCAGTTCAAGTTAAGGCTCGAAGTGGCAGACCAAGAAAAATCTCGGATAGACAGAAGCGACGAATGGTGAGAACAGTCAGAGTCAACCCACAGACCAGCACCAAAGACCTACAACATCCTCTTGCTGCAGATGGAGTCACTGTGCATCGTTCAACCATTCGGCGCACTTTACACAAGGAGATGCTGTATGCGAGAGTGATGCAGAGGAAGCCTTTTCTGCGCCCACAGCACAAAAAGTGCCGCTTGAGGTGGGCTAAAGCACATTTGGACAAGCCAGCTTCCTTTTGGAATAAGGTGCTGTGGACTGATGAAACTAAAATTGAGTTATTTGGCCTTAACAAGGGGCGTTATGCATGGAGGAAAAAGAACCCAGCATTCCAAGAAAAACACCTGCTACCTACAGTAAAATATGGTGGTGATTCCATCATGCTGTGGGGCTGTGGGGCCAGTGCAGGGACTGGGAATCTTGTCAAAGTTGAGGGACGCATGGATTCCACTCAGTATCAGCAGATTCTGGAGACCAATGTCCAGGAATCAGTGACAAAGCTCAAGCTGCGCCGGGGCTGGATCTTTCAACAAGACAACGACCCTAAACACTGCTCAAAATCCACTAAGGCATTTATGCAGAGGAACAAGTACAACGTTCTGGAATGGCCATCTCAGTCCCCAGACCTGAATATAATTGAAAATCTGTGGTGTGACTTAAAGAGAGCTGTCCATGCTCGGAAGCCATTAAACCTGAATGAACTAAAGATGTTTTGTAAAGAGGAATGGTCCAAAATACCTTGAAACAGAATCCAGACTCTCATTGGAACCTACAGGAAGCGTTTAGAGGCTGTAATTTCTGCAAAAGGAGGATCTACTAAATATTGATTTCATTTCTTTTTTGTGGTGCCCAAATTTATGCACCTGCCTAATTTTGTTTAAACAATTATAGCACACTTTCTGTAAATCCAATAAACTTCATTTCACTTCTCAAATATCACTGTGTGTGTCTCCTATATGATATATTTAACTGACATTTTTTATCGTTACAAATGTCATGACGATTAACAAGGTTGCCCAAACTTTCGCATCCCACTGTTATGTACTGTATCTTTGGTAAAAAGTGGAAAACTGGAATAGTGGGATGTGGATTGGTAAGAAAGGAGACATTATTGTCAATTTTGCCTTTGTGTAAATGATGGGTCAGTACGGTCTGTATTTTACTGCGATGCTAGGGAGGCTCGTCCCCGTGCCCGCCTGACATTGGCTGCTTCCCCCCCCCCCCCCCCCCCCCGACGCCGGATGTTTTCATAGTGTGCAGGGAGAAGCAGCAGCGGCGGTGTGGGGACCAGGAGCGGTGCAGGGAGCGGGGTAAGTATATTCCCTCTGAGAGGCCTGGCATATGTGGGGGCTGTTGTATGATGTTGGATTACCCCTTTAAAGTATCTACCACCCTGTTTAGGCATTAAAATAAAGAATTCCCTTCTTTAAGAGAGTCGCAGATTATTTAAAAGGATGTAGGAGGGTGCTGGCATTGGTCACGAACAAATACTGGAGGGAGACACATTTTTGTATGATGCATAAAGCAATTTATGGTTTTCGTTCCTCGTCATCGCAGTCCTCCCAGGCGAGGTTGATGTGTTGTCCAAAGTGGCATCTTTCAGAGTTGGATGGTCATGGAGTATGGTTTTGCTCTGAAATGATAAAATTCTGGAGAGAAATTAGAACTCAGTAAAAAAATTACCTCCATATTGATATACCCTTGGCGCCGGAACTCCTCCTATTTCATTTCCTATGTCCATCCCGGTGATAAATTTATTTCTCCACTTCTCCACATCATATTGGCTGCAAAACACTGTTTATTTAAGTGATGATTCCCTCAGATTCTGAAGTTTTCCATCAAGTTCAGTTCTGTTTTGGCATGGAGAGAATAGAGGCTGAACGTCAAAAGGGATCAAAAAACACTTTGTCAAGACTGTTCACTGATAACATGGGCCAAGAGAGTGGGCAACCTTACTATGTACCATTCATTCCTGGGAATTAATGATTGTTACTATGATCATTCACCCTCATGCTGTTTGAGGGCAGAACATTCCTGTTTACCCAAAGTGGTGTCCTCTTGATGAACGAGGATTTTATGTGTCGCATGAAAATTGTCATCAGCTGATGAATGTGTGTTTGTTCATTTGTCTTCTGCGTGACTGGACCTTTACATGGTGTATTTTTTTTATTAGGAATAAGCATTCATACTAACGCTTATTTCTGATAATTGCCATTAGGCTATATTCACATGACCATAGTGTTTTGCGGATCCGCAAACTGCAGAGCCTCAAAACACGGATACCTGCCCATGTACATTACGCAATTGGCGGACCTCACAGGGCCGCCGCTAACATAGATAATGCTTATTCTTGTCCGCAATTCTGGTCAAAAATAGGACATGCTCTCTATAATTTGCAGGGCCGTGGAACGGAACTAAGGATGTGGAATGGATGCAGACTCATTCATACGGTGGTGTGAATGAGCCCTTACTGTGCAAGGGGATTTCCAGGTCTAAGATGATGTCACGGCTGTGTCATGGTCTGGTGGTAGTGGACCATGACATTTTAGCCATGCATGATTGTTGCCGGTGGCAACATGTCGTTTTTAGCATGTTTTCACACTTTCCTTTTAAGGTTGTTGTCCCTTCCCATTCTGGTGGGTATGAGGTTAAAGTGTGAGCTAGGTGGAGCTGGGTGTGGGCTCTTATAGTACTTGGGCTTGGAGCCTGAGGTTAGTGGGACTTCAGTTTCTTGTGGAGCTGGAGCTATGAGGGCCACCTTGTTGGACATAGATTGTCATCCCTTATGTATCCTCCATGTTCCCTACCTTACCTGTGTTAATGTTTGGTGTGGGTTTATGTTCTGGGTGTGGTGTACGTCTTGTTGTAGTTTCATGTCTGGTCTTTTGGTGCTGTTCATCCAGCATGTATGCAAGGTATTTCCCTGTGTGTTGTCCCTCCAGTGAGGGGGCTCCTAGATTCCTTGGAGGGGGAACCGTGTTGACCCCCTGCCTGCAGAAGTGGGCTCCAGGGTTTCCACTAGTCAGTAGCAGTTGTTTCATCCAGTTGTTGTGGCAGGTAAGTGCTGTTGTTCCAGTGTGTGTTGTTTGCGCTGGGTGCTTACCTGCCAATCTGTTTTTTGCTTCTGTCTGCTCCTTTCTTGTTGCTAAGCCTGCTGGAGACTGCGGTTCATCAGTTTCGTGGATGACCTGTTCCCTTTATTCCTCTTTCCAGGCCTAGTGGCATATCCGACCAACCTATACTGTCACGGTGGGAAGTGGGGGGAAATTCCACACCGTACAATGTAGGTTGGCGGGATATGCCACTAGGCCTGGAAACAGGAATAAAGGGAGCAGGTCACCTTATAACACATCCCTAAATCCTAGCCCTGATCTCCTAACTGTATGAGCAAACCCTAATGGTGGGAGGGCTCATACCACTGGCAACAAGCATGCATGGCTAAAGTGTCACGGTCCAGTACCTGTCACGGATGGTGTACAGGAAACAAGACAATACCATATAAACAATGTCTCTCTGGATCCACAACTAAGGAACAAAGGGAGACCCCTGCAATAGACCTGCCGCTCTCCCTCACTGCTCAGCCTATGCGAACACCCCAAAGGTGGATGGCCGCATATCCACGTTCCTCGGCTATCTATTACCTGAAGACCCTACAATAGTGAAGGGACACGACCACCGGCTCCCTACACTGACACGGAGGGAGTCAGGGTCACCTGGATTCAGAAAAGACAAAATCATAAATACATAAACAGCACTTATCTTGCAGACGACTGACGACTGAGGACTGGGAACTGGGAACTGGGAACAGCATGCACACACACTCCAGGAAGTTGTATCAGCCGCACACTACTGCATTATGGGGAGGAACTTAAAGGGTAGCAATCAGTCCAACTGCATGACAGCTGAGATAGACTAACGAGATGAGAAACTAAACCAAAACAAAGAAATTCAAGGAGGAGGATCTGAGAAGCTCCTGTGAGCGCTTCTCAGCTGTCTGGCTGTGACAGTACCCCTCCCTCTAGGAGTGGACTCCGGACACTCAGAGCCCACCTTCTCAGGATGGGACCTATGGAAAGCCCTGATGAGACGAGAGGCCTTAATGTCCGTCACTGGGACCCACATCCTCTCCTCAGGACCATAACCCTCCCAATGAACGAGGTACTGGAGGGAACCGCGGACAAGACGAGAATCCACAATCCTAGAGACCTGAAATTCAAGATTTCCATCAACCATAATCGGAGGAGGAGGCAAAGGCGAGGGTACAATAGGTTGAACATAAGGTTTCAATAAGGACTTATGAAAAACATTATGGATCTTCCAAGTCTGAGGAAGATCAAGACGGTAGGCAACAGGATTGATGACAGACAGGATCCTGTAAGGCCCAATAAACCTAGGACCCAACTTCCAGGAGGGAACCTTCAATTTGATATTCTTGGTAGACAACCACACCAGATCACCAACATTCAGGTCCAGACCAGGCACACGTCTCTTATCCGCCACACGCTTATATCTCTCACTCATGCTCTTTAGATTATCCTGAATCTTTTGCCAAATAGATGACAAAGACGAGGAGAATCTGTCCTCATCAGGCAAACCAGAAGAGCCCTCTCCCGAGAAAGTCCTAAACTGCGGATGGAACCCATATGCACCAAAAAATGGTGACTTATCAGAGGACTCCTGACGGCGGTTATTTAAAGCAAACTCAGCAAGGGACAAAAAAGAACACCAATCCTCCTGATTCTCCGCCACAAAACAGCGCAGATATGTCTCCAGATTCTGATTGACGCGCTCTGTCTGGCCATTCGACTGCGGATGGAAAGCAGAAGAGAATGACAACCGAACCCCCAAGCGAGAACAGAAAGCCTTCCAGAATCTGGAAACAAACTGCGTGCCCCTATCAGAGACTATGTCTGAAGGAATCCCATGCAATTTGACAATGTGGTCAATAAATGCCTGCGCCAGCGTCTTAGCATTGGGCAAACCAGGAAAAGGGATAAAATGCACCATCTTGCTAAAACGGTCCACCACCACCAGAATCACAGACTTCCCCGAGGAACGAGGCAAGTCCGTTATGAAGTCCATGGACAGATGTGTCCAAGGACGGGAAGGAATGGGCAAAGGACGGAGAGGACCTGATGGCCGTGAATGAGGGACCTTGGCACGAGCGCAAGTCTCGCAAGCTGCCACAAAACCCTCAACCGACTTACGAAGCGCAGGCCACCAGAATCTCCGAGCGATGAGATCCAGTGTGGCTCTTGCCCCCGGGTGCCCAGCAAGGACCGTGTCATGGTGTTCTTTAAAAATCTTGTGTCTCAAAGCGAGAGGAACAAACAACCTCCCAGGAGGACAAAGATCAGGAGCTTCTGACTGGGCTGCCTGCACCTCTGCCTCCAATTCAGGAAAAAGAGCAGAGACCACCACACCTTCAGCCAAAATGGGACCCGGGTCTTCAAAATTCCCACCTCCCGGAAAACAACGTGACAGGGCATCTGCCTTCACATTCTTAACCCCAGGGCGGAACGTAACAACAAAATTAAACCTTGAAAAGAACAAAGACCATCTGGCCTGTCTCTGTTCAGACGCTTGGCTGACTCCAAGTAGGCCAGATTTTTATGGTCAGTAAACACGGTAATAGGGTGTCTGGCTCCCTCTAGCCAATGGCGCCATTCCTCAAAAGCCAACTTGATGGCCAACAATTCCCTATCTCCCACATCATAATTTCTCTCTGCGGAGGAGAGTTTCTTTGAGAAAAAGGCACACGGTTGCCATTTGGCAGGAGAGGAACCCTGAGACAAGACCGCACCCACCCCTACCTCAGAAGCATCAACCTCAACTATGAAGGGTAACGAAATATAAGGTTGTACTAGGATGGGAGCGGAAGCAAAACTCTCCTTGATATTAGAAAAGGCCTTACGCGCCTCTACCGACCAGGAAGAAAAATCTACCCCCTTTCTGGTCATATCAGTGAGTGGTTTAACAACAGAGGAATAATTCAAAATAAATTTCCTGTAATAATTGGCAAAGCCCAAAAAACGCATCAGCGCCTTCTGATTCTCAGGAAGCTCCCACTCAAGCACAGCGCGGACCTTCTCGGGGTCCATGCGAAAACCAGAAGCGGAGACAAGAAACCCCAGAAATTGGATTTCTGGAACCGCAAACACACATTTTTCCAGTTTCGCGTATAATTTATTCTCCCGCAGGATGAGCAAGACCTGACGTAAGTGTTCCTTATGAGTCTTGAAATCAGGAGAAAAAATCAAAATGTCATCCAAATACACTAATACAAATTTTCCCATTAAATGATAAAAAATGCTGTTGACGAAATGCTGAAAAACGGCTGGGGCATTCATCAAACCAAAAGGCATAACCAAATTCTCAAAATGGCCCTCAGGGGTATTGAAAGCCATCTTCCATTCGTCTCCATCTCTGACCCTAACCAGGTTGTATGCCCCTCTTAGGTCTAATTTGGAAAAGACTTTAGCCCCAACAACCTGGTTAAACAGGTCCGGGATCAGAGGAAGCGGATAAGGATCACGAATAGTGATACTGTTCAGCTCCCTGAAATCCAGACAAGGTCTTAAAGAACCATCTTTTTTCTTAACAAAGAAAAAAACAGCGGCAACAGGTGACTTCGAGGGTCGTATGTGTCCTTTTCTCAGACTCTCAGAGATATAAGCCCGCATAGCGACCCTCTCAGGTTGGGAGAGATTGTATAAACGAGATTTAGGCAGCTTGGCGCCTGGGATGAGATTAATAGGGCAATCATACTCCCTGTGCGGAGGTAAACCCTGAACTCCACTCTCAGAGAAGACATCCAAAAATTCAGAGAGGAAAGGTGGTACAGTCTTAGTAGAAACCTCAGAAACAGATGTTATGAGGCAATTCTCTCTGCAAAAGTTACTCCAACCATTTATTTGCCTCGCTTGCCAATCAATGGTGGGGTTATGTTTAGTGAGCCAGGGTAGCCCCAACACTAGAGGAGTAGGCAAACCGCTAAGGACGAAACATGACACATCCTCAACATGAGCATCACTCACAATTAAACGGATATTGTGAACTATGCCCTTTAATGATTTCTGAGAAAGTGGAGCTGAATCAATAGCAAAAACAGGAATATCCTTTCCCAAAGTGCATACCTGGAAACCATGAGCTATTGCAAATTGATTATCAATGAGGCTGACAGCTGCTCCACTATCCACAAAAATCTCACAAAAAATGCTCTTGCTCTCTAGCGCCACCCTAGCAGGCAGGACAAAACGGGAACTACAAGCAAACGGAAAACCTTCAATTTCCACCTCAACCCTGCCAATAGTAACAGAGGGAACATTTTTAAAAGATTTTTTCCTTTTTGTCTCTTTATTACTCCCAGAAAACTGCCTGAATCTCCTAGAGGGACAAACATATGCCAGATGATTTATACCTCCACAACAAAAACAAACCCTCCCCTGCGGGCTGAATCTTCTATTGTCAGAGGCAATCAACCCCAGCTGCATGGACTCCTGCTCAGAAGGGGCTGACAGCGACTGAGACTCCTGTGCACAGAATGAGACCGCTGCACTGTCCCGGGACTGAGTATGACAGGAAGGAGAGATCTCTCCTCTCTCTCTAAGACGCCTGTCAATACGAACAGCCTGAGACATAGCAGAATCCAAGGAGGTAGGTCTTTCATGAAAGGCAAAATGCATCTTTCAATCCCTCTGAAAGACCATAGCAAAATTGACTTCGGAGTGCAGCATCATTCCAACCCGTATCTGCTGCCCATCTCCGAAATTCTGAACAGTATATCTCTGCGGATTGTTTACCCTGGCATAACAGACGTAGTCTAGACTCAGCCAGAGCAATACGATCCGGATCATCATATATCTGACCCAGGGCTAAAAAGAATTCATCCACTGAACGAAGGGGCCGTGCCCCCTCTGGCAACGAAAAGGCCAAGGACTGAGCGTTACCCCTGAGCAGCGATATAATGATCCCCACCCTCCGTTCTTCATCACCAGAAGAATGGGGAAGAAGGCGAAAATGGAGTTTGCAAGCCTCTCTAAAACGCACAAAATTCTCACTACCCCCGGAGAACTTATCCGGGAGCGAGATCTTAGGCTCAGCACAAACTCCATGAACGCAAGCTGAACCGGTCACTTGAAACTGAGAAAAAGTCTTACGGAGATCAGCTACCTCCAAAGAAAGACTGGTTTCAAGCAACATCCGTTGCAACACACCTAGACACACCTTTTTTCTCAGCTTACATCAATCAATTTGTGATTAGTAAAACACTGTGCGAGCCTTCATTTGACGTGTTAACCCCGGGTTGCCCTGTGTCTTCGTTCAGCAGAAACCGCACAGTGTGAATACTCCATTGGTTCATTCATAAAAAACATATAATATGTGTATAAAAACCTGATACAAAAATTTGTACAAAAGCAAATACAAATACAATGGCCTTTTGCCTTTCGGCATATTTTGATCCATTATCTGGTACTAACAATACTCAAAACGGACTTGTCTGGACATATAATAATAAAATGAGAGAATAGGAGTAGAAATGCAAAAACACCACCATCCCAATATCAGGCTGAGAGTTTTAGACCACTTACTAAATATTACAAAATAAGTAGAATAACTAATGAAACATGACAAGTAATTGCAATAATCCTGGGTGCATTTATCAAAAAATATCCTGCACCACCAGGATAAATGAAAGAAACCACTCTGTCTGACCAGCGTTGTAAGAACATGGATGAACATGGATGCGCACACGTCCCGGTAATAGGGACTCCCACATGTTATATACTATTATTGGGATCGTGTAAAACTATCCTACCACCTTTAACATTAGTAAAATAAACATCAGAAAGATGTATGCCCACCCAAATAAAGATATGGTGGACATAGTATATTGGTAATGATGTATAATATTATACGCCTTACTATGTGCACCTGGTAATTCACTGATAAATATATATGAGTTCTTTTTTGAGGTTGAGACCCCTTGGAACCCTAGTACCCAGTCTAAAGATCCAATAGGCCTCACGAAGAAGAATTTTCTTCCGGTGATCACCGCCCCTTTTCGGAGCTAATACTCGCTCAATAGCATACGCCTGGAAAAATGATACCTGGCGGGCATGAACATGTATGAAGTGCCTTGCTATGTTTGAAATATTTAAAATGTTGGGGTTACTGATGTAGTTGAGATGTTCTAGTACTCGGCTTTTAAACCTGCGAGCTGTACTTCCCACGTACATCAAGTCACACTGGGTGCATCGGATGACGTAAATGACGCCTTCCGTGTTACAATTGATGTACGTGCGAATTGGAAAGTTGTGTGAATGATCTACATTGTCAAATGATTTTGTAAGTAGTACATAGTCGCAGGTCTTACAGCGAGTATTACCGCATCTTGTAAATCCTTTATAAATAAGCCAGCTTGGCTTAGGTTGTGTTCCACTGCTGCTGGCAGTGTAGAGAGATGGGGACAGCGAACTGGACAGGGTAGGAGCCCTTCTAGAGACGATTCTGCAACCTGATTTGAGTGCTTGATATAAAATATCGTCATCAAACAGAATAGGTAAGCACTTCTTTATTGCAGAACTAATTGTACTAAATTCACTGCTGTATGTCAGAGAAAGAGTAGGAACACTGTCCAGGTCACCGTCTACCCGCGTCTCCACACTGCCAGCAGGGGTCAACATATTTGACTTATATTTTGGTTTCCCAAACAGTATGTCTTTTCTTTCTTTTTGCAAGGCTATCTCTCTTCCTCTGTTAATCATCCAATCCGGGTAATTTCTGTCCCTCAATCTTTTTTCCACTTTCTCAAATTCTTCCTCTAGTCTCTCCACTACACTACAGTTTCTGACAGTACGGATGAATTCACCCACGGGAATTGCTCTGACAGTATGCATCGGATGGTGACTTTTGCCATTTAGTATGGTATTACCTGCCACCTCTTTCCTGGATAGTTACCTGTCATTGATTATGAAAGGAAGAGATAGGGGTATAGGGGTATTTTTAATGACGGTGAATATAGATATCTGTGCGTGGATGTCCCTGTCACACCCATTATTCATGCATTGCCTAAAGTCCATAAAGGCGTCCACCCCCCCCCCCCCCCCCTTCGTCCTATAGTTGCCGGCATAGGCTCGCTTACTGAGCGTTTGGGGAGTTGGCTGGATCATCTTCTCCAGCCTCTCGTTAGACGTATACCTGGGTATTTAAAAGACACAGGTGATGTACTGCGAGCTATGTATAATTTCAAGTGGGAACAGAATTTTATTTGGATTACAGCTGATGTGGTTTCCCTCTATCCGTCCATTCCCCATGGGGTTGCTCTGATGGCAATGGAATATCACCTCCATCGCTACACCGGACTAAACACCGGTTATATCGATTTTGTGTGCGAAATTACAGCATATTTATTGACCCACAACTATTTTGCATTTGATGGTGTGCATTATCTTCAGACCCGCGGAGTGTCAATGGGAGCCAAATTCTCTCCATCCCTGGCAAATCTGACTATGTCATTTTGGGAGGAAAAATATATTTACAACCTGGATAATCCATTTATGCCTGGTTTGGTCTGGTACGGCAGGTACATCGATGACGTGCTCATGGTGTGGGCAGCCGGTGTATCTGCTGTCCCAGACCTCCAGGCATATTTAAACCATAATGACTACAATTTGAGGTTCACTTGTATGGCACATGAATCCCATATTAACTTCCTAGATTTGACACTCCGCGGGGTCCCTGGTGAGATAGTGCAGACCATGACTTTTAGGAAAGAGGTGGCAGGTAATACCATACTAAATGGCAAAAGTCACCATCCGATGCATACTGTCAGAGCAATTCCCGTGGGTGAATTCATCCGTACTGTCAGAAACTGTAGTGTAGTGGAGAGACTAGAGGAAGAATTTGAGAAAGTGGAAAAAAGATTGAGGGACAGAAATTACCCGGATTGGATGATTAACAGAGGAAGAGAGATAGCCTTGCAAAAAGAAAGAAAAGACATACTGTTTGGGAAACCAAAATATAAGTCAAATATGTTGACCCCTGCTGGCAGTGTGGAGACGCGGGTAGACGGTGACCTGGACAGTGTTCCTACTCTTTCTCTGACATACAGCAGTGAATTTAGTACAATTAGTTCTGCAATAAAGAAGTGCTTACCTATTCTGTTTGATGACGATATTTTATATCAAGCACTCAAATCAGGTTGCAGAATCGTCTCTAGAAGGGCTCCTACCCTGTCCAGTTCGCTGTCCCCATCTCTCTACACTGCCAGCAGCAGTGGAACACAACCTAAGCCAAGCTGGCTTATTTATAAAGGATTTACAAGATGCGGTAATACTCGCTGTAAGACCTGCGACTATGTACTACTTACAAAATCATTTGACAATGTAGATCATTCACACAACTTTCCAATTCGCACGTACATCAATTGTAACACGGAAGGCGTCATTTACGTCATCCGATGCACCCAGTGTGACTTGATGTACGTGGGAAGTACAGCTCGCAGGTTTAAAAGCCGAGTACTAGAACATCTCAACTACATCAGTAACCCCAACATTTTAAATATTTCAAACATAGCAAGGCACTTCATACATGTTCATGCCCGCCAGGTATCATTTTTCCAGGCGTATGCTATTGAGCGAGTATTAGCTCCGAAAAGGGGCGGTGATCACCGGAAGAAAATTCTTCTTCGTGAGGCCTACTGGATCTTTAGACTGGGTACTAGGGTTCCAAGGGGTCTCAACCTCAAAAAAGAACTCATATATATTTATCAGTGAATTACCAGGTGCACATAGTAAGGCGTATAATATTATACATCATTACCAATATACTATGTCCACCATATCTTTATTTGGGTGGGCATACATCTTTCTGATGTTTATTTTACTAATGTTAAAGGTGGTAGGATAGTTTTACACGATCCCAATAATAGTATATAACATGTGGGAGTCCCTATTACCGGGACGTGTGCGCATCTCTGTTCATCCATGTTCTTACAACGCTGGTCAGACAGAGTGGTTTCTTTCATTTATCCTGGTGGTGCAGGATATTTTTTGATAAATGCACCCAGGATTATTGCAATTACTTGTCATGTTTCATTAGTTATTCTACTTATTTTGTAATATTTAGTAAGTGGTCTAAAACTCTCAGCCTGATATTGGGATGGTGGTGTTTTTGCATTTCTACTCCTATTCTCTCATTTTATTATTATATGTCCAGACAAGTCCGTTTTGAGTATTGTTAGTACCAGATAATGGATCAGAATATGCCGAAAGGCAAAAGGCCATTGTATTTGTATTTGCTTTTGTACAAATTTTTGTATCAGGTTTTTATACACATATTATATGTTTTTTATGAATGAACCAATGGAGTGTTCACACTGTGCGGTTTCTGCTGAACGAAGACACGGGGCAACCCGGGGTTAACACGTCAAATGAAGGCTCGCACAGTGTTTTACTAATCACAAATTGATTGATGTAAGCTGAGAAAAAAGGTGTGTCTAGGTGTGTTGCAACGGATGTTGCTTGAAACCAGTCCCTCCCTATTGGAGGAGGGGTGCTTTCAACTCCTTTATATTGAGGGGCCACACTTAGCAATTTGTTACGACTAAGGGTACTCACCCGAAACGCGTCAATCCTGCCGTGTATCTGATGGTTATGTCTGTCTACTGCTCATAACTAATAAAGAAGAGCTGAAAGAGGACTTTATCTGTCTCCGGGATCCTTCCTTAACTTTTCACTGCCTGCCACGGGAACACTTCCCCAGGGCCTCTGGAGCCGGGACCATACAAAAGACCAGATAGGTGAGCTGGAATATTTCTTTCCATACTCCAAAGAAAGACCCTGAAAGCGTTCAGCCAAAAGTGAAACCGGATCCATGATTGAGACGGTTTTGGCGGCTGATAATGTCACGGATGGTGTACAGGAAACAAGACAATACCATATAAACAATGTCTCTCTGGATCCACAACTAAGGAACAAAGGGAGACCCCTGCAATAGACCTGCCGCTCTCCCTCACTGCTCAGCCTATGCGAACACCCCAAAGGTGGATGGCCGCATATCCACGTTCCTCGGCTATCTATTACCTGAAGACCCTACAATAGTGAAGGGACACGACCACCGGCTCCCTACACTGACACGGAGGGAGTCAGGGTCACCTGGATCCAGAAAAGACAAAATCATAAATACATAAACAGCACTTATCTTGCAGACGACTGACGACTGAGGACTGGGAACTGGGAACTGGGAACAGCATGCACACACACTCCAGGAAGTTGTATCAGCCGCACACTACTGCATTATGGGGAGGAACTTAAAGGGTAGCAATCAGTCCAACTGCATGACAGCTAAGATAGACTAACGAGATGAGAAACTACAGGGAGTGCAGAAATATTAGGCAAGTTGTATTTTTGAGGATTAATTTTATTATTGAACAACAACCATGTTCTCAATGAACCCAAAAAACTCATTAATATCAAAGCTGAATATTTTTGGAAGTAGTTTTTAGTTTGTTTTTAGTTTTAGCTATTTTAGGGGGATATCTGTGTGTGCAGGTGACTATTACTGTGCATAATTATTAGGCAACTTAACAAAAAACAAATATATACCCATTTCAATTATTTATTTTTACCAGTGAAACCAATATAACATCTCAACATTCACAAATATACATTTCTGACATTCAAAAACAAAACAAAAACAAATCAGTGACCAATATAGCCACCTTTCTTTGCAAGGACACTCAAAAGCCTGCCATCCATGGATTCTGTCAGTGTTTTGATCTGTTCACCATCAACATTGCGTGCAGCAGCAACCACAGCCTCCCAGACACTGTTCAGAGAGGTGTACTGTTTTCCCTCCTTGTAAATCTCACATTTGATGATGGACCACAGGTTCTCAATGGGGTTCAGATCAGGTGAACAAGGAGGCCATGTCATTAGATTTTCTTATTATATACCCTTTCTTGCCAGCCACGCTGTGGAGTACTTGGACGCGTGTGATGGAGCATTGTCCTGCATGAAAATCATGTTTTTCTTGAAGGATGCAGACTTCTTCCTGTACCACTGCTTGAAGAAGGTGTCTTCCAGAAACTGGCAGTAGGACTGGGAGTTGAGCTTGACTCCATCCTCAACCCGAAAAGGCCCCACAAGCTCATCTTTGATGATACCAGCCCAAACCAGTACTCCTCCTCCACCTTGCTGGTGTCTGAGTCGGACTGGAGCTCTCTGCCCTTTACCAATCCAGCCACGGGCCCATCCATCTGGCCCATCAAGACTCACTCTCATTTCATCAGTCCATAAAACCTTAGAAAAATCAGTCTTGAGATATTTCTTGGCCCAGTCTTGACGTTTCAGCTTGTGTGTCTTGTTCAGTGGTGGTCGTCTTTCAGCCTTTCTTACCTTGGCCATGTCTCTGAGTATTGCACACCTTGTGCTTTTGGGCACTCCAGTGATGTTGCAGCTCTGAAATATGGCCAAACTGGTGGCAAGTGGCATCTTGGCAGCTGCACGCTTGACTTTTCTCATTTCATGGGCAGTTATTTTGCGCCTTGGTTTTTCCACACGCTTCTTGCGACCCTGTTGACTATTTTGAATGAAACGCTTGATTGTTCGATGATCACGCTTCAGAAGCTTTGCAATTTTAAGAGTGCTGCATCCCTCTGCAAGATATCTCACTATTTTCGACTTTTCTGAGCCTGTCAAGTCCTTCTTTTGACCCATTTTGCCAAAGGAAAGGAAGTTGCCTAATAATTATGCACACCTGATATAGGGTGTTGATGTCATTAGACCACACCCCTTCTCATTACAGAGATGCACATCACCTAATATGCTTAATTGGTAGTAGGCTTTCGAGCCTATACAGCTTGGAGTAAGACAACATGCATAAAGAGGATGATGTGGTCAAAATACTCATTTGCCTAATAATTCTGCACGCAGTGTAAACCAAAACAAAGAAATTCAAGGAGGAGGATCTTAGAAGCTCCTGTGAGCGCTTCTCAGCTGTCTGGCTGTGACAGTACCACAGACTATGACACAGCTGAGCCCTGTTGTCTTAATCTAATCTGTGGAGGTAAGATTGTCAGAGCATTATTTATCATCCGAAGAGCTGGAGCTTCATCATGGTCACGTGAATCTTTCTTCTATGTCTTGGGTACAATCCCATCCTGAAAATGCTCTACTGTCTTTCTGGCCTCATCAGTCAATGGAACATCGTCTATGATGTCACTATCGACTGTATCCAGCCTGCGCAGTAGGATATTACTATTGTGCATTTAGCAGGACCTCTACCGTGGACATTATCCCTGATGTCAGGGTTCAGTTACAGGCTTCTGTTTAAAGTTTGTACATTACTAAGCATGTGCATGTGTGGGCAACAAACTACTTGGGAGTACTCTTATGCAATACCTCAATAAGTTTTTTTTCAATAGACCAGAGATAAAAGACAAGCAAGATACTAGCATGTATGGGTATAGTAACATGGCCACAGGAGGTGTAGTAGGCGTGGTTACTGCATACTAAACAGTGTGGCGAGTGGGGCCAGCCTTGTGACACATCTCACTCCAGAGCAGGCCAGACTTGGTTAGAAAAAAAAACAGCAAACTGAAGAAAATATAAAGTTGCTCTGATAACGAGGCAAGGGGAAGGAAAGCACAGAAGTGAACAATCGGTATTAGGGGCATAAGTGTGCAGTGTTAGGGGTGTTAAAAGCAAATAAAAAAGTTTTGATTTTGGGACTGAATAACCTCTTTAAGTACTAAGGGTATTAAGTCTAAAAAGACAAACGCAAACCATAAAATATTATTTATCTTTATTAGTGTTGAGCGCGAATATTCGTATTATGAATTTTTATCGCAAATATCGGCACTTCAATAATTTGCGAATATTTAGAATATAGTGCTATATATTCGTAATGACGAATATTAGTTTTTGTTGTTTTTTTAAACACAGTACACATCAGGTGATCATCCCTCCCTTCTTTTAGCTTGTGGGCCAATGAGAAGGCTTTGTCACAGCTTAGCAACATCCCTAGCAACCAATAGAAAAGTTGCCTACCCCTTACTATATAAGAACCTCCCCAGCAGCTATTTTCTAGCTTGTGGGCCAATGAGAAGGCTTGTCACAGCTTAGCAACATCCCTAGCAACCAATAGAAAAGTTGCCTACCCCTTACTATATAAGAACCTCCCCAGCAGCTATTTTCTAGCTTGTGGGCCAATGAGAAGGCTTGTCACAGCTTAGCACCATCCCTAGCAACCAATAGAAAAGTTGCCTACCCCTTACTATATAAGAACCTCCCCAGCAGCTATTTTCTAGCTTGTGGGCCAATGAGAAGGCTTGTCACAGCTTAGCAACATCCCTAGCAACCAATAGAAAAGTTGCCTACCCCTTACTATATAAGAACCTCCCCAGCAGCTATTTTCTAGCTTGTGGGCCAATGAGAAGGCTTGTCACAGCTTAGCACCATCCCTAGCAACCAATAGAAAAGTTGCCTACCCCTTACTATATAAGAACCTCCCCAGCAGCTAATTTCTAAAGTTTATTGCAGTTATGAAAGAGACAGCATTGTCATTGCTGTGCTCTGTGCTTTGTTGTATTACATTAGACAGTTAACTTATATATATAATTCAGATAGTCAGTGTAGGTTTGATTGATCTATAGTGTAGCTGATATGTTCCAGTGCAAGGTGTTAGGCAGTGTGATAGGTTCTTCTGTCCATACATACATGCTACAGACATAGTGCTGTGATGTCACAAGTTGCACGTAATGCGAAAAAATATGCGCATCATTAATTGCCGAAAATTCGCAAGCGCAAATTTATTGGAGCACTCTATCTGCATATAAATCTATTCTAATGTTCTGCCGTGCCAACCATTTTCTCCAGTCTCAGGAAACTTATACCAGCTTGAAAAATGTAGCATAAGTGACCCACGCCGGTATTTTGCGCGCATTGCGCGAATAATACATTGCTGATTTTTGCAATCAAGAATATAATCTTGAATTCTCGAATTTACGAATATATGACGAATATTCTACAAAATATTTGTGAAATATCGCAAATTCGAATATTACCCCTGCCGCTTATCACCAATCTTTATCAGATTATCTGCAAATAGTGCAGTAAACTGAGAAAGTTTTTAAAAAAGGCATCGAACAAACTTGCTCGTGGTTATTCTAAGTATATTAAAATGTCTCAAGCCACCTAGGCATTTGTATTTTTTCGAATTATAATTTGGGTAAATGAAAAAAAATCTGTAAAAAGAGGGTATCTCTGAGGACTAGAGATGTACATGTAATCAACAGCCTCTTGATGTGCAACTCCTCTATTGCAAATTGTACATTTTATGAATCAGGTGATGACGAAGGCACACTGGTTGATTGGTTGATTGATTGAAGCCTACAAGCCTTAGATCATCAAGGGACCACTTTTGGGGGTTGGCTCTATGGCTTGCTGATTAGATTCTGGTTGTTCATGCGCTGGTAGATATTGTATAAAGGATTCAATATTTCAGTTAACCTGTCAATGACAGGAATCTACAAGAAAATTTTGCATTTGACATCCTTCCTGTGGGATTTTAAAAAATAGTTTTCAGTTGCTGAAAGTCATAAATGCTTCTTAAAGGGAATCTGTCACCTCAGAACCCCCCTTCCATACTAGAGTAAGCAGTATATAGTGTAAGTGACGCTGAGTCTGGTTATTACATTTTTATCCTTATAGTCACTTGCATTCTGACAGTGTGCTCCAGCAAAATGTTCAAGCAAATAATGGAGAGGACTAAAATAGGAGCCATCTCAATGCATTTTACTTCTAGTTTGTTGGAGCACAGAGTCAGAATGCAAGTGAGTATGAAGATAAAAATGACATAATCAGCCTAAGTATCACTTATATTATACACCGCTTACTCTAGTTTGAGGGGTGTGTTGGAGCTGACAGATTCCGTTTAAAAGGATTGTGCAGCCAGTACATATTGATGACCTATCCTCAGGATAGGTTATTAGTATCTGATCAATAGTAGTGTTGGGTGTGAATATTTGTATCGTGAATTCACAAACGGGGATTCGGTATATGATGTCATTGTAGGCGAAACCTTGGGATCTAGTGATCACCAGTCAGTGTGGTTTAATATAAGAACTGTGAAAGAGTCCCACCACACAAAAACAAAAGTTTTAGATTTTAGAAAAACAGACTTTTCAAAAATGAAATTAGTCATAAATGAGTCCTGGAACGGATTACATGGAGTCCAGGAGAAATGGGACTACTTAAAAGGTGCATTATTGAAGGCAACAGAAAATTGCATTAGACTCGTCAGTAAAAGCAAAAAAAGGAGGAGACCAATGTGGTACTCAGCAGAAGTGGCCCAAATCATTAAAAATAAAAAGCTAGCATTTTGTAATTATAAAAAAACCCAGAGCAATGAAGATAAGGAAATCTACAAGATTAGGCAGAGAGAGGCCAAGCAAGTTATAAGAACTTCTAAAGCGCAGGCAGAAGAAAAACTAGCTCAGTCTATGAAAAAAGGGGATAAGACATTCTTCAGATATATAAATGAAAAAAGGAAATTAAAACAAGGAATAACTAAATTAAAAACAAAGGACGGAAGGTATGTAGAAGAGAATAAAGGGCTAGCCGACTGCCTTAATGAATACTTCTGTTCAGTTTTTACAAAAGAAAAAGGAGAAGGACCTCCACTAGAAAGAATGACTATTAAATCGTTTGATGCATGTATCTTTACAGAGGAAGATGTTCTAAGTTTGCTGTCTAAGGTGAAGACAGATAAGTCACAGGGGCCTGATGAGATACACCCAAAATTATTAAAAGAGCTTAATGGTGAGCTGGCAAAACCGTTAACAGATTTATTTAACCAATCATTAGTAACAGGAGTCGTCCCGGAAGATTGGAAATTGGCAAATGTTGTGCCCATTCACAAGAAAGGTAGTAGGGAGGAATCGAGCAACTATAGACCAGTGAGTCTGACATCAATAGTAGGCAAATTAATGGAAACCCTATTAAAGGATAGGATTGTGGAACATCTAAAATCCCATGGATTGCAAGATGAAAAACAACATGGGTTTACTTCAGGGAGATCATGTCAAACAAATCTTATAGATTTTTTTGACTGGGTGAATAAAATAATAGACAGTGGAGGTGCAGTAGACATCGCATATCTAGATTTTAGTAAGGCTTTTGACACTGTCCCACATAGAAGACTTATCAATAAACTGCAGTCATTGAGCATGGACTCCCATATTGTTGAGTGGATTAGGCAGTGGCTGAGTGACAGACAACAGAGGGTTGTAGTCAATGGAGAACATTCAAAACAAGGTAATGTTACCAGTGGGGTTCCACAGGGATCTGTACTGGGACCGATTTTGTTTAATATCTTCATAAGTGATATTGCAAAAGGCCTCGCTGGTAAGGTTTGTCTTTTTGCTGATGACACAAAGATATGTAACAGGGTTGATGTTCCTGGAGGGAAACGCCAAATGGAAAAGGATTTAGGAAAACTAGAAGAATGGTCAGAACTCTGGAAACTGAAATTTAATGTGGATAAGTGCAAGATAATGCACCTGGGGCGTAAAAACCCAAGGGCAGAATATAGAATATTTGACACAGTCCTGACCTCAGTATCTGAGGAAAGGGATTTAGGAGTAATTATTTCAGAAGACTTAAAGGTGGGAAGACAATGTAATAGAGCAGCACGAAATGCCAGCAGAATGCTTGGATGTATAGGGAGAGGTATAAGCAGTAGAAAGAGTGAAGTGCTTATGCCGCTGTACAGAACACTGGTGAGACCTCACTTGGAGTATTGTGCGCAGTACTGGAGGCCATATCTCCAGAAGGATATAGATACTCTAGAGAGAGTTCAGAGAAGAGCTACTAAACTAGTACATGGATTGCAGGATAAAACTTACCAGGAAAGGTTAAAGGACCTTAATATGTATAGCTTGGAAGAAAGAAGAGACAGAGGGGATATGATAGAAACTTTTAAATACATAAAGGGAATCAACTCGGTAAAGGAAGAGAGCATATTTAAAAGAAGAAAAACTACCACAAGAGGACACAGTTTTAAATTAGAGGGGCAAAGGTTTAAAAGTAATATAAGGAAGTATTACTTTACTGAGAGAGTAGTGGATGCATGGAATAGCCTTCCTGCAGAAGTGGTAGCTGCAAATACAGTGAAGGGGTTTAAGCATGCATGGGATAGGCATAAGGCCATCCTTCATATAAGATAGGGCCGGGGGCTATCCATAGTATTCAGTATATTGGGCAGACTAGATGGGCCAAATGGTTCTTATCTGCCGACACACATTCTATGTTTCTATTTTAATTTGCGAATGTCGCCACTTCAAGAATTCGCGAATATTTAGAATACAGTGCTATATATTCGTATTCGCAAATATTCAAGATTTTTTTTTTTACTTGAACACATGATCCCTCCCTGCTTCTTGCTTCTGGGCCAATGAAAAGGCTGCAATGTCTTTGTCAGAGCTTAGTAACATCCCTAGCAACCAATAGGAAAGTTGCCTACCCCTTTACTACTGTATATAAGAACCTCCCAAGCAGCCATTTTTTGCATTTTTCTTTTGCATTTATGAGAGAGACAGCAGTGTCATTGCTGTGCTCTGTGCTTTGGTGTGTCAAACTCATTACATTAGATAGTTAGTTAGCTTATATATAATACAGAAAGTGTAGGTTAGTTCGTGATATAGTGTAGCTGATTCTGCTGTCCATACATACATACATACATACATGCTACAGACATAGTTCTGTGGTGTAACAAGTTCACAACAATACTTAGTGCACCAATCAGTAATCAGAAAATGTGAAGTTGTACGTATTGCACAAGAATAGTTGCCGATTTGCTCAATCGCGAATATATTGGAGCACTCTATCTGCATATAAAGCTATTGTAATGTTCTGCCGAGCCAACCATTTTCTCCAGTCTCAGGATCTTCCAGCAGCTTGAAAAATGTAGCAAAAGTGACCCACGCCTGTATTGCGTGCACATTACATTGCTGATTTTTGTAATCAAGAAATAAATCGTAAATTCTCTAATTCGAGAAATTCGAATATTGCCCCTGCTGCTCATCAATAGGAGTTCAACTCCCAGCTATTTGAAGAGGACGCGATGCTTGTGCAAGCGTTACTTCCTCTTCAAGATTAGACTGGGCATCATCTCATAAGTCTCAGTTAGAGTTGAACGAATCGAAGTTGATGAAGCGGAATTCGATCTGAATTTCAGGAAAATTTTGATTTGTCAGAAAGTCGAATTTCCTTCCGCTTTGTGGTAATGAATCAGATTTTTTCTAAGAAGCCCAGGAACCAGGGATTACCCATAATGCCGTACGGCCAGCCAGTCAGCAGATAGCCAGCTTCTGTGATGTCACAGCCCTATAAAAAGTCTCCTCCTGTCCGATCTCTGCCATTTTCCAGTGAACTTAGTACAGGGAGAGACGTTACAAGCATCAAAGACAGTGATTAGGAAACAATTTATTCACAAAATATTACTATTGAGCAGTTCAGGGACAGCTAAGTGATAGCATAGGTAAGAGAGCAGGGGCCAATTGAACAATGTAAAGCTTGGCTAATAGGAGCTATTCTATTACACCTTGCTGCACTAATTGGGGTAAAAAGTGTGTTAATACTACAGATTTTAAGTTGTTTGCATTCTTTTATACATAAGTAATTCCATTAAATTAGAGATGAGCGAAGTTTTGGAAAATTTGATTAGGCTGCTTCGTCGAATTTTGCAAAAATTAAGAATTACTTTTGTCACGAAGTGCATTTTTTGTAAGTAGCTGGTGCAATGAGGGGAGCTGCGATAGTGCCACTCCCCATCACTGAGCGTAATAAAACAGTGGTGGTAGCAGCAGTCGCAGCGACAGACCAGAGCTGCTAGTGTCATCCAGCGGTCGTGTTTTGACCAGCAACCCAGCTGTCCTTGAATGGACAACTCTGTCTTCAATATCATCTCAAGTGACATCGGACACGCCCAGCCAGGAGTCGATTTGATCCTCTGACACCATGCTTATTTGGCATGTCCAAGGAACAAGCTCTGTGCCCCCCATGTCCTGAACCTGCCTCTTTCATTTTATGTTCCCTTTGCTTCAGAAGTACAATATTGCATGCAGTCGGCTCTGGTCTGCTTTGCAGCGAGGATGAGCTTATCGAGGATAGCAGCTACGGCCCAGCCAAGATGTGGAGGAGAGATCCGATGCTTCCTCTGGTAGGTGGGCAAGTAGCGATGATGAGAGTCGCTTGGGAGCAGGTATTTCGAGCAATCAGGAACGCGGCCATGAGAGTGGTGACGGTGACATCAGTGACGTGCAGACAGTAGTGAATGATTATGTAGCCAATCGCACATGGGAGCCAGGTGAATAGGGGGCTTCATTATCATTATCAGGCAATGAGGGTGGCATCTTGCGGGTGAGGTAGTGGCTGAGCCAGCAGAGTGGCAGCAGGGTGAGGTCTGGAGACAAACGTGTTCAGGGTAGACCGTCTGCTACTCAGGAGCCTACCTGTCCGGAAAGAATTAGCGGTGCATTTGTCCACAGAGGCAGCGGCAGCAGGCAGTCAGCAAGGAATGTTGGGGGGAAAATGCCACACTCACAGGTGTGGGTCACCGGAGGACGTCAGCATGGCAGTTTGTAGAATCCTTGGGCAGAAGGTGAAGCCTGGCCAGGGTGACAATCTTGGCACCAAGGCATTGTGTGAACACATGCAGCGTCACCATAAAGTGGCCTGGGAAACAACGGTGCTAATGTAGTGGTACAGCCTGATAAAGCAACCGCTGCATCTCCCAGTGGCCCGCACCCCTGCCCCAGAAGTCAAGGCTCCACCATCTTAGCAGAAGGGAGCGGTGTTTCCTTCCCATCATCTACTGGTCCTGATGCTCCGGCTCCTCCTCCTCCTACTCCTTGTCATGCATTTTTCAAGCAATCAATCACCAAGGTGATTGCAAAAAGACAACAGTATCTGTACACTCATCCAAAGGTGCAGAAACTAATCATGCTCCTGGCCAAGTTGCTGGTAATACAGTCCCTCCCTTTCTATGTGGTTGACTCTACACTTTTCAGAGAACTGATGGCTTGTGCCAAGCCAAGGTGGAGAGTCCCAAGCCATCATTACTTCTCCAAAAAGGCTTTACCAGCCCTGCACATGTACGTTCAACAGAAGGTGGGCCAGTCTTTGATGGTGTTTGCTAAAGTTCACGGCAGCGCCGAGCTTTGGAGCTGTAACTACGGTCAAGGACAATATATGTCCTTTACGGCCCACAGTGTAAATGTGGTTCCTGCCCAGCCACACCAGCAACTTGGATAGGTGACGGCACTGCCAGCTCTGCGTTCTCAAGCTTTGAGTCCTGTGCCAATGTTCTCCTCTGTCTCCTCATCTTCAACCTTGTCATCAGCCTCCACTGCAGACACAATTCAGAGTGCTTCTCCAGCATACCACCTATGCAGAGTAAGGCAGTGTCACGCTGTTCTGCACCTGGTTTGCCTGGGCGGACGGAGTCACACTAGGGAGTAACTACACTGCATCCGTCAAGAGGAAATCGAATCCTGGATCTTTCTTTGCCAACTAAAAATCTGAACCATGGTCACTGAAAACAGGAAGAACATCGTGTCAGCACTGAGTAGAGGAGGACTGACCCATCTTGTTGTAAAGTGGTTCCTGAAGTCTTCCATCCAACTGCAAGACATCCTGAAAATGGGCAGGAAACTGTGCATACACTTCAGCCAGTCTTTAGGGCATGCACTTCAGCCAATGTTACCCTGCAAAAGATATCCCCTTGAGCTGCAAAGACAGAATAGCGTTCCCCAATATTGCCTCATATGCAAAGTTTCCACCAATTGTAACTCCCCCCTCCTCATGTTGGATTGACTATATGAGCAGAGGAAGGCCGTAAATTATTTCTTGATGATGCAGGCGGACAGGAGCACTCCCCTGCGTAACTTCGACATTAGCCAGTGGAAGCTCATGCGTGACACCTGCTATTTACTCAGGCCCTTTCAAGAGGCAACACTATTTGTCAGTCACCAGGACTACAGGATGAACAATGTCATTCCACTCTTTCATATCCTAGAGCAGATGCTGATAAATCTGGATGGCCAGGGGACAGGAGACGTGGCGCCTACATTTCACAGCCACCTGAGCCCTGCGGGGGCTGAACTTGCGGAGGAAGAGATGTACATTCACGCACAAGCAATGTATACAGAAATGGGTGATTTTTATGCACAAGTGCAGGAGAAGAGCAGGAGGAGCTATAGGGCGATGAGAAAGACCAGACAGATGACCTCGACACAGCATGGCAGTATGTAGTGGAAATGGAGGCAGGGAGTCCCTCTGACTTCTTGCGCAAATGGACAGATGCATGCTGAGCTGCCTATCACCATTCAGCAGATTGATGACTACTGGCTCTCCAGCATGTTAAACCCTCACTAACGCTCCAAAATGGGGTCCGTTTTGTCCACCAGCTGAGAGGGAGGATAAACTCAACTACCATCGAGACATCCTATGTAGTTAATTGGCCGCTGGTACGCCATTTCCCATCCTTACGAAGGTTTGATCAGGGAGGGGCCCTCTGCACTCTCGATCCACTGCCATGACTGCTGTAGGGGAGTGGGAGTGGGAGGGGGGGGGGGCAAGAGCAGCACCAGATCCATCAGCATCAACTTAAGTCTGGAGTCTCTAATGAACCTTTTTCTTCACCTGCCAACTGATGAAACCACCCACCAGCAGCAGTAAGACATGGAGCAGAACATGAACCAGCAGGTGGTGGCATACTTGGACTGCACCCTGCCACTCAAAATCCAAGATCCCCTGGACTACTGGGCGCTCAAACTTGATATGTGGTCGCAACTGGCCAAGTTTGCCATGGACAAGCTTTCCTGCACAGCCAGCAGTGTGGCATTATAGCGGGTGTTTAATGTGGCTGGGGGCATAGTTACCCCAAGGAGAACTTACCTTTCCACCCAAAATGTTGAAAGACTAACCTTTGTAAAGATAAATCAGGCATGGATCAGCCAGGATTTCCACATGCCAGTGCCTTATGCATCAGACTTGATCATTCTGGGTGCCACACAAAAACTTTGTGAAAAAAGACCAGTTTCTTCTGGCCACCTGCTACAGCCACTTTTCTGATACTGCCACTGCCTGATGCCACACACCTGCTGTCTCTGCTGCTATCTTCTCCTACTGTCACCCACCATCTTGTGCTGCTACTGCCACTGCTGTTACCCCCCACCACCCCACTCTGTGATTGTGCTACCAGATGTAGCAGGGTTAGCACTCAAGCTCTTAACTCAAATTTCTTAACTCATCACGTTATCTTGAGACAAAAGCCATTGAAAAGCAATTGAAGGTGTTTGCTTAACAAATTTAGTTTAGATAACACGTCTCATAAATCATTAGTGTGTTGAATCCTCATGTGGTTGCCGCCTCTCCACTCTGTGACTGGGTCATTGTGTTGACACCTCATGCTCTTGCTGCCCTTCCCTCCCCGTGACTGGGCCACTCTGTTGACTCTTCATACAGTTGCCACCCTCACCACTGTGTGACTGGGCCATGTTGTTGACTCCTCATGCAGTTGCCAAACTCTCCACTCTGTGACTGGGCCTTTGTGCTGACTCCTCATGCGGATGCCACCCTCCCCACTCTGACTGGGCCACTATGTAGACTCCTCATGCGGTTGCCAACCTTATCACTCTGTGACTGGAGCTATTGTGTTGACTTCTCTTGCAGCTGCCATCCTCTTTACTGTGAGACTGGGCCACGAGTGCCCCTATTTGACTTTGTTGTCATTACCATTTATTTTACCCTTCTTCTAATCTGTCAGAAGGACGTAAAAATGAAAAACACAACGGATCCTGTCTTTGGAGCATCCGTAAGGCTTCTATCACACACTCCCTATTTTGCATTAGGATATGCTCATGATTTGGAAGCCAAAATCAGGAGTGGGTACAAAATATAGAAGACATGCAAATGTTCCAATCACTGTCATCTGTTTTGGATCTTTGGCCTTAGCAATACTGATTACTGACCAAATGCTGACCGTGTGAAGGCAGATGCTCAAAAGACAGGATCTGTTTCTTGGGGGTTGTTCTTGTGATGGATCAGAAGAAGGGAAAAATAAACAGTGATGTCAACGCAAACTTACTGCTGACACCCTCTCCACTTTGTCATGGGGCCACTAATTGTATCAGCGTGTAATAGAACTGGTTATGTAAAAATCTATGTGGAATCAGCTGACGGTGTAAAAGGAGTGCACTCTTTCACTCTATAGTAGAATCTTGGGCCACTGCATGGTTCTTTATACCTGGTGCTAACATTGACCTGTAAAGCTGAGTTTACACTTGAGTTATTTGGTCAGTTTTGGCCCCATAACTGACCAAATAAATAGTAAAGTGAGAAGTGATTCTAAGAGTAAAGCCTGTCAAATGCCTGTTATACTGATGCACAGTAACTGTTTCACTACCAAAGTGGACTAACTATGCATGTGTTGTACACCAATATAGAGGCTATCTGCAGCCGTAAAATAGCTGATTTTTAATGCGCTTCATCACAAATAAATTCGTATCGAACCAAATTTTTGGGGAAAATTCTGAGAAAAGTCCGAATCAAATTTTTAAAAACGTTGCTCTCTCTAGTCTCAGTGGTGCAGTATAATTATAAGAATTTATTTACAAAACGGTCCTTAAGACCCATGGATGCCCTATTGTTTCCTATGTCAATTACTAAAACATAATGTTTAATGTATCCATATTTAAAGGTGTTTAAAATCAAATGAAATATAATAATTAAAACTATCAGCTGTGTCATATGGTTTTGTGTCTATTTCTTTATCTCTTGTACGTATTGTTTTCAAAGTATTCAATATCACCAGCTATTTAAACAGGGAGCTAGTATCTGCACGCTAACTACCGGTTCACTGAAGATATTTTGTTTCATTCCCTATCTTCAAAGAAATCCATGTGCACATACTGTTTAAAACTCTCAAACACTGCCCCTAACAGTAAAACTGGCGTCTTCAGGGGATTCGGGCAGAGTGTGTTTGAAAGGGGTGGGGGGGACTCTATAATCCCTCTGCTAATAACATAATTAGTATCCTCAATGAATCGCTGGTCTCAATCTTGCCATATAGAATTTGTACCTTCAGCAAAATGGGCTCCGATTTGTCCTACCTCACAAAATACCCTCCTCCTAGAACCTGTCTCTGATGCTGCATGCATCTCCTATCGTTTCTCTGCACGGCCCTGCATGCGCGCTGAGTTCATATCGCCGGCAAACCTTCACTGCGCATGTCAGTGGACTTAAGCTCACATCCACTTGATTCAGAACACTGCGCATGTCAGGGCACTTCGTCTTTTTCTTCTCCAACTGGATGTGTTTCTAGAGCGTAATAATATTACAGGCTATAGCTACTAGAGAGGGGTCGTTGATCCAGGGAGTTATTCTGATTGCCTGATTGGAGTCGGGAAGGAATTTTTTATTCCCCTAAAGTGGAGAAAATTGGCTTCTACCTCACAGGGTTTTTGCCTTCCTCTGGATCAACTTGCAGGATAACAGGCCGAACTGGATGGACAAATGTCTTTTTTCGGCCTTATGTACTATGTTACTATGTTACTAACTCAGGAAGAAAGCCTGTACATGTATCAAGGGCCAACAAAGCAATTGGTATTATAAGTGTAATTACAAGTGCTTACTTGAAGCACTGCTTCTTCGTCAAACAGCTGATTAGTGGGGGGTGGTAGTTGGAACCCCAATGATCAGAAATTGATGACCAATCCTGAAGATAGGATACTGGCTGCACAGCCCCTTTAAGGTTGAAGCCTAATTCCCACAACAGTTTTAGGATTGCAGAGTGTTTACCATGTCTCTCACACAATCATTTTCAATATTATTACCATGAAAAATGTTTCCATTCCTTGTAAACCGCTAAAGCTTTTCCTCTTTTGAAGAAGCTTGGAGTAGGGTCGGGAAAAGCATTCTATTATTTTTGTGCAGTTCTATAATTTGGTTAAGATATATTTTTCGCTTTTCAAAGCATCTTTCAGCAGGCTGAAATCAGTTTTCAAGAATACCCAAAGTTCTTGGGATCTCTGGTTGGGAAACATTGCTGCAACAGGTTATTGGTTATTCCTCCAGGTGTGGGCAAAACATAAGTTAAGTGTTATAGCTATATAAGCATTATATTCTTTTTTAGTGCTTGAGGTCTACCTAATTATTATTAGATTTTTAGGAACACCCATTATAAAAAGTCATTGTTTTAAATATTAAAACAGTAGGGGTACGGCCACATGTGGTATAAATACTCTGGATTATTTGAAGCAGATTTGCATGCACAACTTTGCACTGTGTACAGTATCAGCAAGGTGAGAGTGTCCACATTGGAATTCTCATATAACATGCAGTGTGCATTATAGATCTTCGGTGTGTCAATTTGTGTTTGCAGATCTCTTCTATGAATTTCACCCTTTGCAATGAAGTTCCGCAGCATTTCTGCATGAAATCTGCATGATTTGATTCAGATTTTTGCTGCTGCGATGTCAGCCATATTTGACAAGATGTGTGCCAGACCTTAGATTGAAAAAAATAAAAAATTACACTCCTGAAATGTTGATATGGAAGAAGGCAAAAGAGCTCCTTCATTTTGCCACTCCAAATATGCCAGATTACATCAGATTAAATCACTGTAGACAATCATCTCATATAATCTAGTCTAGTCTTTAGGCCCTCTCTCTCTGATTCTGATTGATGTTGTTAGCTGGTTTATTACCACAGTAATGTTCAATTTTGATGTGATCATAAATAGAGATGAGCGAATTTTTTTAAAATTTGATTCGCCAGATTGACAATTTTTTTTGGAAAAAATTCAGTTCGATCAGAATTTATTTGCGGCAAATTTAGTTAAATAAAGGCTATTTCCTGGCTGCAGAGAGCCTTTATAGTGGTGTAGAACACTGTGCCTTGGAGTAACACGCATAGGGAATCTGCTTTGGTAGTGAAATAATACTGTGAGTCAGTATGACATGCAGATGACAGGCGCGCTCTTATAATCATTGCACTCTTCACTTATTTGGGCAGTCACAGGGCCAAAACTGACCAAATAACTCAAGTGTAAACTCAGCCTTACAGGTCAATGTTAGTGCCAAGGAGAAGTGCACTCCTTTTACACCGTCATCAGCTGATTCCACATAGATATCTACAGAACCTGTTTTTTTAAACGCTTATACAAGTAGAGCCTCCCAACAGAGTAGAGAGGGTGTTAGCAGTAAGTTTGTGTTGACATCACTGATTATTTTTCCCTTCCTCTGATCTGTCAGAGCAATAACTCTCAAAAAACGGATCCTGTCTGTGGAGCATCCGCCTTCACTCGGTCAGCATTTGGTCAGTAATACATCAGTATTGCTAATACCAAAAAAAAACTGAAGTGGATCCAAAACAAAGATGAAACGTGAATAGAATATTTGCATGTCTTTTGTGTTTTGTACCCACTCATGCTTTTGGCATCAGGAGACCACAGTGTGGCAAGGTGACATAGTGTCGAGGTGGAGGCAGCATCAGGAGGCCACAGAGTGGCAAGGTGGCATATTGTGGAGGTAGCAGCAGCATCAGGAGACTACAGAGTGGCAAGGTGACAGTGTGGAGGTGGCAGCAGCAGCATGAGGAGGCCACAGAGTAGCAAGGTGACATAGTGTTGAGGTAGCATCAGCATCAGGACACCACAGAGTGGGGAGATGGCAGCAGCATCAGTAAGCCACAGAGTGGCAAGGTGACATAGTGTGGAGGTTGGTGGCAATACCAGTACCAGCTGAAGATGGTGGGTGAAAAAAGGGGCACTTGGCATCAGATGTGTGGCATCAGGAGATCGAAAGCAGATGGAGCAGATAAAAACACATCAATATTTTCAACTTACTGAAGCTGCTTGATTTAATTGTGAATAGATGGTAAAGGCAAAGTCTGCTGGTGTGTTGTCATCAGCGTCTTCATTATGTTTACTGCAGGACCCATGACGACGTAATTCGGTCCATACAGCGAAAGAAGGTCTACAATCAACCATGCATTTTCCATAAAAAAGCTTGTTTCACATAACAAATTTCACTACTATGTAATTCGGTCCATACAGCAAAAGGAGGTCTACAATAACCCATAAATTTTCCCCAAAAAAGCCTGTTTCACATAAAAAATTTCACTGCAAAAAGGGCTTTACCACATATAACTGCACCGCTGAATGGCAATTATACCCAATTTTTTTCCACTTGTCCACTACACAAGGCTTTTCAACATATAAGTGCAACGCTGAATGGCGAATATATTTTTATTTTGTCACTAATACAGGGCAAAAAGGGCCTTAGAATATATAACTGCACCACTGAACAACAATTAGGCCCTATTTTTTTCCCACTTTTACGCTACACAAAAGGCTTTTCAATATATAAGTGCAACGCTAAACGGCAAATATATTTTTCTTTTGCCACTAATATCGGGCAAAAAGGGCTTTATAACATATAATTGCACCGCTGAACGGCAAATAGATTTTTATTCTACCACTAATACACACCACAAAAGGCTTTAGAACAGATAAATGCACCGCTGAAGGGCAAACATATTTTTTGTTTTTCCACTAATACACACCACAAAAGGTTTTAGAACATATAACTGCATCGCTGAACGGCAAATAGATTTTTATTTTGCCACTAATACACGCCACAAAAGGCTTTAGAACATATAACTGCACCGCTGAATGGCATATATATTTTACTTTTGCCACTAATACACAACAAAAATGGCTGTAATTTTAGCACTTCACCACACAACGGCTAATAAGCCCTTTTTCCCCACTAATACAAGCCAAAAAACATTTTAGAACATATAATTGCACCGCACAATGGCAAATAAGACATAGAAATATTTCCTTGTAATAAACCCTGTTAATGCCCGTTTCAAGCAGCACTTGCACCCTAATAAGAATGGTTTGCTGGAATTACAGAGCTGTACAATAAAAATTTGGGTGCCCAGTCAGTGCAGCAAGGTGTAATAGGATTGTTCCTATTACCCAGGCTGTAACCTCCCCTACTGAACCCTGTTCAACATGAATGCTGTGGAATGATTCCTCCCTATCCTTTCCCTACACCTTGAATAATCTTGCCCTGCACTTGTAAATCGTTTTTTAGCACAATGAAATTTTTTCTGTCCCTAGCGCCTGCTGACGCCTCTCCCTACACTAAGTACACTGGTAAATGGCAGAATCTAAGATGGCTGAGGCTATTTATAGGGCTGTGACATCACAGGGCTGGCTGGCTGATGATTGGCTGCATGCATGGCATTATGGGTGATCCCGCTTTCCCAGAGTTCCTTTCTACATGTCCTCACAAGTGCAGCAGGCTTTTTAGGAAAAAATGTGATTCGTTACCACGAAGTGCGAGGAAATTCGGCTTCGGTGCGAATCAAATTTTTCCTGAAATTTGGATCGGATTCCACTTCGTCAGCTTCGATTCGCTCATCTCTAATAAATAGCTTAGATGCTAATTCACAAAGTACTGTATTATCATCAGCAATGATTCAAACAAGCATTCTTTTTCTTTGCATTGTAAGATGGATGAAGGAGAAGTGACAAGTGTAATGTGAGCTTGCAAGCTTATAGATAATGTGGCTGTCACTAGGCTCCAGGTCCATCCTACATGTACCCATACACATTAGAGAATTAGGCAGATGGCATGAACAACCATTGAATGAATGATTGATTGATGAATGATTGTTTTGTGGACACAGATACATATGGTCCAAAATCATAATTCAAACTGCCCATATGTGTTCAGTGGAAATGGGCAAGGAATAAAGATATTTCTGTGCACATTCTTTTAAAGAAGTATATTTTGTCTGATAATTAAAAAAAATGCCAACTTCTTTTGAGGCATTGTTGGGATAAAGAAATACTATGGTCACTGTCTGTAAACAAAGCCAGCAAACTCAGAAACTGCTATCTATCTTCCTTAACCACTCTGGTTGGTAGGAAGCTAAGCCTTCCTCTAGGGTCCTCACCAGATGGCCATGAAGCCAGATGGACATGGCTGCTAGGGACTAAGGTTATGTCTGAGGAGTAAGGTAGCAGAAAATTGGTGTGAGGTCATTAGAGGCTAGGAGGGCCACTGGCTTCACCCCAGAAAGCCAGACCTCACCAGCCATGCCCACCTCTGTGAAGCCATGCCCCCGCCTCTGTGAAGCCATGCCCCCACATCGCGGGCTGGGAAAAAATGGGGGGAGAAGAGGGAAGAACTTGCTGAATGGAAGGTGAGCTGGGGCAGCCCGGGTGCTTCTCTCTCCCTCAGTTAGCCACAGGAAGCCATGTCTGCGGCTCTAGTGACTGACTGGGGGGTAGAGAAGCCTCAGTCAGTTGGTGCAACTCACGCTCAGATAGCGCAGTGCTGCTGTCTGAGCGTAAGCTACTGAAAAGGTGGACATCCTTGTGTCCCTCCAGGCACTGTGCCGGACATCTGACCACCCTACCAGAGGCAGAGCGACCAGAATGACCATGGTACAAAGAATAGTAGACAAACAAGGTGAGAACCGGGAGGGGTGGACAGGGCCCAAACAGCAGGCAACGGGTAAATCCAAAAACTAGTCACAGTCAGAATACCAGTAGAATCAGTAAAAGCCAAATGAGCAGACGAGGGGTTGATGCAGAAAACAAGCCACAGTCAGATACCAGATGTTCAAATGTAGTAGTAGTGAGGAGCACAAAACGAAGGAGCAAGGGAGCAAAATAACAGGAGATGCTATCACAGAGCAGCAGTGTTAAATCTCCCACTTAGCTCTGGGATTGGACATTGAGCCAGGAACTTAATTGCCTCAGTTTCTAGCCTCACTGTTAGATTACTCAGCTGGGGCTTGACTAGTTGGCATGGCAACCTTGCCAACACAGCCATCTTTGCTGGGCAAATTCTGAATCCTGACAGATGGTCTGTCATCAGCGCTAAAAAAGCTTCTTTGTTGTTAAATTTCATTGGACAAAAGTGAAATCTCTCATCCAGTTACTTTTACCATGTATGGCCATAATGGTCAATATGAACTAAAATGTGTATATAAAATGTGTCATCAACTGCTGTTCAACCATCAACCTAAGTGTATAGTCACCTTAACATGGCAAACAGTTATACCAACTCCACAAAGATAGTGTATTTAAGGGTTCTGTGAAATGCTTTAAATAAATAAATAAAGGGTGATAATTTGTAAAGCATGGGACACCCATTAGTTATTTAATTCTTGAAGGAATGGGTTTTTGTGGAAAACACAGCTCCAAACACTGTGTAGTGATTGGAAGCAATGCTGCAGTGCAGGGCCACTACACAGTGTGCGACGCTGTGGTGTTCCTGTGCCTGATTCTACCACACAGGAACTACTGACAACAGCTGATCAGCGGAGATGCCCGGAGTAAAAGCCATACGGATCTGATATTGACCACCTGTCGTAAGCATAACCAATGCTAAACTCCTGGAAAAGGCCTTTAAAAAAAATATTTTCTATGAATGAGAAATAATTTCCCCTCTATAAAAAGGTATTTTTTTATTACTTGTCTTAGGTTAATATTAGAGAGGAGCGAATCAAAGTTGACCAAGTGGAATTCGATCCGATTTTCAGGAAAAATTTGATTTGCACCGAAGCCGAATTTCCTCACGCTTCATGGTAATGAATCACATTTTTTCCAAAAATGGCTTCTGCACATGTTAGGACATGGAGCAAAGAACTCTGGTGGGGATCACCCACAATGCCATGCATGCAGCCAATCAGCAGCCAGCCAGCCCCTGTGATGTCACAGCCCTATAAATAGCGTCAGCCATTTACAGGGTGATACAGCCATTTACAGGGTGTATTAATAGGATATATACGTACGTCCTAGTAGCCGTTCTGTGTTGATTTTACATTGTTTAACATTTTTTGGGGGGTGTATTAATAGGAAAAGAAAAAAGGAAAAAATATATGTCATAATTGCCGTTCAGAAGTGAAGTTACATTGTACTACAGCCATTTAAACAGGGTGTATTAATAGGAAAGATACGTGCGTCCTATTACCCGTTAGTGGTGAGCGGCAGGGGCTATATTCGAATTCATGATATTTCACAAATATTTTGTAGAATATTCGTCATATATTCGTGAATTTCGAGAATTCGAGATTATTTTATTGAATGCGATAAATCGGCAATGTAAAAATCATGTAATGCGAATTCGCAACGCGAAATACAGGCGTGGGTCACTTTGGCTACATTTTTCAAGCTGCTATATGTTTCCTAAAACTGGAGAAAATGGTTCGCACGGCAAACATTAGAATAGCTTTATATGCAGGTAGAGTCAAGTGCTCCAATATATTCGCAATTGCGCTAATCGGCAGTGATTAGAATATTTTATCGCACTACATGCAACTTCACGTTTTAGCAGGTCTGACTACAGATTACTGATTGGTGCACTAAGTATTGTTGTGAACTTGACATTGCTTCCTTCTCATTGGCCCACAAGCAAGAAGCAGAGAGGAATCATATGTTCATATGGAAAAAAAATGCTGAATATTTGATACAGTATAACGAATATATAGCACTATATTCTAAATATTTTTTTTATCTTTCTTCATAACTTTTTTTAGTTTTTTTATTTAACATCTTTATTGGTATACAAAGCCGATACACAAAAAAAAGTTCAAGCTCAATATAATTAATATAATTAATACCATTTTCCCCCTAGCCCCATTTCCCGCCACCCCCCGCCCTGTGATGCGTCCGCCCACTCCTCCCCCCCGACCCCCCTCCGAAAAAGAAAAGAGAGAAGGGAAGATAGAGGAGATGGAGAGAGAAAACAAAAAGAATTACTTAACTTCCAAGTACAATCAAATCAGAACTTCCAGTCGTCCCATATCTTAATCCACTTCTCTAATACATCTCTCTGCTTAGAAAGAATCCATTTATAGTTTTTAGCCTTATTAACCAGATTTATCCAATTGTTTACCTCTGGAGTATGGCATGCAAACCAGCTCCGACAAATCAGAAGTCTGGCCAATAATAGTATTCTGCCCAATAGAATCTTTTGGTATTTATGGCTGCTCAATGACGAGAAATCATTCAGTAAAAACAATTGTGGCTCAAGAGGAATCCGTATTTTTAATTTGTTAGTAAGAAGATTGTTAATACCATTCCAGTATTCTCCAAGTTCTGGGCATGCCCAGATCATGTGCAAATAATCCGCACCTGTAATATCACATCGAGGGCACTTGGAGGTATCTCTTAATCCACACTTGTTTAACCAGATGGGGGTGACATATAGTCTATGATAAATATTGAACTGTATTAGAACATGATTAAAATTGTGAGATAGTACATCTGGGTTAGTAAAAATACTTCCCCACCCTACCAGTTGTATATTTGGGCAATCCATCTCCCAGGCCCTTTGTCCCGGCGATTGTGTCTCACCAAATCGTGACTTAAGTAATAGTTTATATATATTTGAAATCTTCATTCTTAGTGATATCTTCCCTAACCACTCATTTAACAGAGAAGAATAATCTATTTCTAACAGTGATTTATCATCCAAACTAAAAAGTGCCGACCGAAGCTGAAAATACCTAAACCAAGAAAGGTTCTCTACCTTACGTGATAGTTCCACAAACGACTTAATCTCTCTATTCTTGACAACCTGTGTGATATAAAAAATCCCATTCTTTTGCCAAAATTGATCCATTACTATACCCTCTAAGGTCTGTAAGTGAATATTATGCCAGAGAGGCGTGAATGTAAGTGACCCCTTTACCCCCAACCAAGCTCTAGTGATAGCCCAGATTTTCAATAGTGATTTCGTAGTCTCTTTATAGCCCCGGTCTCTATTAATCAATAGCCCGGATTCCAGGAGCGTAAATATGTTATTATGCGAGGAGCTTCTTACTAAACTGCTTAAAAATTTACTATTTTGTCATTCATAACATGTCCATAACTGAGCAGCAATAAAGTAGCCCTTGAAGCATGGGAGATTAAGACCCCCATGCTCCAAAGGTTTATATAGATATTCCAATTTAAGTCTCACCCGTTTTCTTCCCCAGACTAGGTCATTAATTATTCTTTCCATAAGTTTAAAATATTTATCCTCTATCCAAATAGGTATATTCCTAAGAACATAAAGAAATTGGGGTAGAATCACCATCTTGACCAGTGAAACTCGGTCAGCTCTAGATAGAGGGAGTCTCAACCAAGTCCCTATTTTTGCCCTAGTTTTCGTGATCAATGCGATCAGATTGAGTTGTACTGAGTTTTCAACCTTGGGAGATACCGTCATACCCAAGTATTGAAAAGTGTCGACCACATCTAGCTGAGTTATCGAGGACTCCTTTTGGGACACCGGGTCTATTGGCATCAGAATTGTCTTCGACCAGTTTATATCTAAGCCTGATACCTCACCAAATAGTTTAACCTTACGGATAATTCTTGGGACAGTTATTTCTGTATTATCTATAAAAAAAGGACATTGTCCGCGTATAAGGAAATACGATCTTCCACGCCTAGTATTCCAAATCCTTTAATTTGATCGTCCTACCTAATAGCAAGAGCCAGAGGCTCAATATAAATATCAAATAAGAGTGGTGATAATGGGCAGCCCTGACGAGTACCTCTGTTTAAATCAAAACTGGTAGTGAGGCTCCCATTGAGACTCAACTTAGCCGTGGGGGATCTATACAGTAATTTAACCATATTTATGAATCTCTCCCCAAAGCCCATCCTGGCCAGAACCCTCCACAGGAAATCGCCACCCCACCCTGTCAAAGGCCTTAGAGGCATCTAATGACAGGATGGAGCGAGCAGACCCCCCAGGAGCCTGTATGTTAGCAAAGAGCCGATGAAGATTATGATGAGTACCCTTATTTGGAATGAAACCGTTCTGGTCCGGATGAACAATGGAGGAGATGACCCAGAGAGTCTTGTGGCCAAAATCCTTGCCAGGAGCTTTACTTCCGCGTTCAGCAATGACATCGGTCTATAGGATCCCAAATCTGTGGGGTCCTTACCTTTTTTGGAATTTGTATTATTAAAGCTTCCATCATTGAACCCGGCAGGTTCCCCTCCTCCACCGATTCAGCAAAGACCCCCAACAATCTGGGGAAAATAACCTCCTTATATTTACTATAAAATTCATATGGGAGTCCGTCTGAACCGGGGGTGGAGTTGCCCGAGCATAGTTTGATTGCCCCTTCAAGCTCCTGAATTGAAAAGTCAGCCTCAAGTACCTTCTTTTTAGTAATGAGCGGCAGGTGCCATATTCGATTTCGACGAAATTCGCGAATATTCGATAGAATATTCGTTTCATATTCGGCGAAATCGAATATTCGTCATTATTCTAGTTATCGCGATTAATATTTGATTTAAATAATCGCGTATTGCGATTTTAACTTAAGGCTACTTTCCTATTGGTTTGATATCTAGAATTAGCGAAGATGATGAATATGACAAATGTATTCGTCATATTCCTCAAAACGAAGATAACGAAGTATTCTTCATCTTCGTTTTAGCTACCTATTCGTCAACTTCGCTAATTCTAGCAATCAAATAGGAAAGTTGACTATAGAGACAGCTAAGTTTAATTCGCTCTGCGATTATATTACTTTGCTTTTTTTAAAAAAAAATTTATAGTTAAATACTTGATTATTATAATGATTCTATTTATAAAAGAAAAAAAAGCAAAGTAATATAAACACAGCTGTCTCTATAGTCAACCTTCCTATTTGATTGCTAAAATTAGCGAAGTTGACGAATAGGTAGCTAAAACGAAGATGGAGAATACTTCGTTATCTTCGTTTTGAGGAATATGAATGAATACATTTGTCATATTCGCTAATTCTACCAAGCCAACCATAGTAAACCAGGTCTAAGTTGAAATTGCAATTCGATTAATTCAAGTTATAATAATCGAATTGCGATTTCAACTTAGCACTGCTATATTCCATATTAGGCTAGAATTAACGAATATGAAATATAGCAGTGCTAAGTTGAAATCGCAATTCGATTATTATAACTTGAATTAATCGAATTGTGATTTCAACTTAGCACTGCTATATTCCATATTAGGCTAGAATTAACGAATATGGAATATAGCAGTGCTAAGTTGAAATCGCAATTCGATTATTATAACTTGAATTAATCGCATTGCGATTTCAACTAGGACCTGGTTTACTATGGTTGGCTTGGTAGAATTAGCGAATATGACATACATGCCCTTTACTTTAAAAACTATTGTGACAATATATCTCATTATAAAATCTTTAATACGGATAGTAATATTCGTCATATTCCTCAAAACGAAGATAACAAAGTATTCTCCATCTTCATTTTAGCTACCTATTCGCCAACTTCGCTAATTATAGCAATCAAATAGGAAGGTTGACTATAGAGACAGCTGTGTTTAATTCGCTATGCGATTATATTACTTTGCTTTTTTTTTTTTTATAAATAGAATCATTATAATAATCAAGTATTTAACTATAATTTTTTTTTTTAAAAAGCAAAGTAATATAATCGCATAGCGAATTAAAGGGAACCTGTCACCGGGATTTTGGGTATAGAGCTGAGGACATGGGTTGCTAGATGGCCGCTAGCACATCCGCAATACCCAGTCCCCATAGCTCTGTGTGCTTTTATTGTGTAAAAAAAAACGATTTGATACATATGTAAATTAACCTGAGATGAGTCCTGTGTGTGAGAGGAGTCAGGGACAGGACTCATCTCAGGGTAATTTGCATATGTATCAAATCGTTTTTTTATACAATAAAAGCACACAGAGCTATGGGGACTGGGTATTGCGGATGTACTAGCGGTCATCTAGTAACCCATGTCCTCAGCTCTATACACAAAATCCTGGTGACAGGTTCCCTTTAAACTTAGCTGTCTCTATAGTCAACTTTCCTATTTGATTGCTAGAATTAGCGAAGTTGACGAATAGGTAGCTAAAACGAAGATGGAGAATACTTCTTTATCTTCGTTTTGAGGAATATGACGAATACATTTGTCATATTCACTAATTCTACCAAGCCAACCATAGTAAACCAGGTCCAAGTTGAAATCGCAATGCGATTAATTCAAGTTATAATAATCGAATTGCAATTTCAACTTAGCACTGCTATATTCCATATTCGTTAATTCTAGCCTAATATGGAATATAGCAGTGCTAAGTTGAAATCGCAATTGGATTATTATAACTTGAATTAATTGAATTGCGATTTCAACGTAATTCTCAAATCCGACAGTACATTCTAGTATGGAGACGTTCCCATGGTGATGGGGACGCTCCATGAGCACGGAAGTCATCAGAAGCGGCAATGGGCACTGACTGGAGCAGCCAGGAAGCCAGGAATCCTAAGGACAGGTAAGAACTACTTTTGGGAAGTGGGAAAGAAAAAAATATAACAATAAAAAAATAAAAAAATATCGAATTTATAGCACTATATTAGAAATATTCGCGAATTAGCGAAGTGCCGATATTCGCAAAAAAAATTTGATATTCGAATATTCGCGCTCAACACTACTTCTTTTGAGCCGAGATAATAGTGGGAAAAACAATACCATCGAGATAGGAATCCATCATTTCATCCGTGATCCTACAATCGGGTCTATAAAGATCTGAGAAGTAATCAAGAAAAACTTTCTCTATGGAGTCTTGTCCAGCAACTATACTCCCATTAGCCAGTCGGATGTTATCTATATATTTTTTGGATTCCTGGCTCAAGATCACTCTTGATAAAAGTTTCCCCGGTCGCACTGATTCAGTAAAATATTTTTGACCCTTAAAGAATAAACTCTGTTGCGCCTTCTCCAACAGAAAGTTGGAATATGCTTGTGTAGTCTTCTGCATAGTTTCCCTATTTTCCTCTGTCCTAATTATATAGAAAGATTGTGTAGCTGAGGAGGCTTGTTCTTTTAAGTTTTTCTAATTTTTCCCGTACTCCTTTCTCAGGTTGGCGATGTTGCTGACCATTATTCCCCTCATATAGGCGTTAAAAGTATCCCATACTGGGGGGGCGTGGCTTGCCACGGACAGGAAGAGACTTGTGGTGAGGGAGCTCTGTCCACTTGGCCCTGCATCCACCACCATCCTGTCAGGAAACCGCCCTATACAGCCACAAATCCCTCATTTTGGAAGGCTATAACCCGCCAGCTACGATTTGACCCTACCTGGAGCTCTTTAGGTGCCGGTGAACCGGAGATGTGATCGGGGCCTAGTTAACAGGCGGCACCCGGATCTAACACACAGGCCGGGACATTGATTTACATACCTCCCAGCGAATAACTATAGGGAGAGGTGAAGACCGGAGCTTCCCTGGATGGGATCCCGCTGCAAATAAGAAACCTGCGCAGTGTGGGGTGAGAGTCCCGCTGCGCTGAACATTAGCAGCGCGTGGCAGAGCCGCCTGAAGTACGGCGCCATCTTAACAAGGAGCATCTCCGGTGGAGGATTAGAGATCTACTCTGCACTGATTGGAGCTGAGGCCCTCTGAGGTGAAAGGAGGCCTGCTGTTCAGTGCCCTTCGGGCTTTGCATATTGAAGGTACTGTGTCTTTTCAATTTATACTAGAGGACCCAGCGCCATTAAAGGTGAAGTGCCACTAGCACATAAAGCATCTGGTCTCCCCAGTTATCTCTGGATCGATTTATTGTGAGGACTGAGTCCTAATGTTTTCAAATGTCCCTCCTTTTACATGTTGAGAGGGGGTCTATCTATTCCACGTATTAGAGCCACAGGCTCAATGTTTTCAGATCATTGATTATGATCTATCCTGTCTGGACACCTTTATAGCTTATGTGAGGAAATGCAGCACGCAAAGGCATAGCATCTATAAGTTATTTCTCCAGCTTCTAAAGGACTTAAACCACCTATCTTGCAATGGTTAAATACGGCCAACCTGCTCCTAGGGATCCTAACATGCCTCAGAAAACTCTGCATGGCAAAGGCAATATAGAGAAATTTATTACAAAAGCGTCTGCAAATGCTGAAACCTCTGCTCATGTGAATCAACCTTTATCCTTAAGTGACACACTGCAGGATGAACCACAAGCTGCAGCACAGACGGATCTCCCTCTATCAAGGGACTTTTTTCAGCAAACCCCTACCAATGCTCTGTCGCCTCTAGCACAGAATTTGCAAGAAATTAAACAAGACCTACGCCATATTGGTTACCGTGTGGATAGTTTGGAGGACACCACAGCAGAACTCTGCAATCATTCCAGAGAAGTTGCCACTCATTTTCAAACATGTCAAGATCATCTGAACCAGATATACATCCAAATGGAGGACCAAGATAATCGTAATAGGCGCAATAATTTAAGAATCCGTGGCCTTCCTGAAACGTATACTGCAGAATCTCTACTCTCAACGATGAAACAGATTGCCATATCTTTATTGGGAGACCATTATCCCCTCTCCATTGAAATTGAGAGAGCACACAGAGCACTAAGACCAAGACCCAACCCTAATGATCCCCCCAGGGACATTATTTGTAGATTTCTGGACTTCAGAGTCAAGGAAGATATGTTGGGGAAGGCTAGGGTATCCCCCTCTTGGTCCTTTGAAGATCACCAACTTGTGCTATTCCAAGACCTTGCCCCTATAACTCTGCACAAAAGGAAACAACTGAAACCTCTCACAGATTTGCTGCGAAATAGGAAAATATTATATCGTTGGATGTTCCCGTTTGGACTCTCTACTACGGTGGCGGGGAAAAGATTCTCTATCCGTCGATATGAGGACCTTACGGAACTTTTATCAGCACTGGGAGACCCCATGATCTCCATTGAAGATTGGTGCAGTGTCCAAAATCTACAGGCATTTCCAGTAATACCAGCCCCGATCCAGTGGTCCACTGCACAAGCTAGCAGGCATGGGAAAAGTAATAAAAGAAAGAATGATCGGTTGTCCCCTAAACAACCTGATGAGGAGATAACATGAATATTTTCTAATATAAAAATTTTCTTATGATGTGGGAATTTTCATGTATCCTAAACTGGGACATCTACGTCCTTCTATTCTATATTCGATCTTTCATTAACCCTTACATAAACTGCCTAACATTCCTTCTTTTCTGTCTATAAAGTGGGCTGGAATGGGTAACACTAATACTGTTGTAGTTGCTATGCCAAATCTCTTATCTTTTCTGAATACTCTAACCTCAAAATTACTTACGGTTCGTATAAACTAAGGTGATCCTGTCAGGATCTTTCTGTTTAATTTGGAAACCTTTGCGCTCCTGAAAACTCATGGGCGCTTACCTCTGGTTTTTGTACCAATATAGGCATGTTTGCCTAGTTTTACTTTGTGATCTTGTTAACTTCTGTTGTTTCTTCCAGAATCAATGTGATCCCGAATCTGCTGTGTCCGTCGGGCCGCCTGAAATCCACCGTTCTCTCCAGTTCAACGCTAAGTACTCACTTATCCCCACAAAACCACAATGGTACTACACCTAATGTCTATAAATCTAAAGGGGCTAAATTCCCCCTACAAGCGCTCTGCACTGTGGAATGATGCTAATAAGACGAGGTGTGATATAGTGCTAGCTCAAGAAACTCATTTGCTGACCAAAGATGTTGGTAAGTGTTCAAATAGGCACTACCCACATCTTTATTTTGCATCGGCAGAAGCTAAAAAAGCTGGGGTTCTTATAGGAGTTAGGCGTTCGGTCCAATTTAAAGCACATCAAACTATTATTGATCAGGCGGGACGATATATTATTCTCCTTTGCTCTATCAATCATGCTGAATACACCATAGCTAATGTCTATGTACCTAATACTCACCAAATTTCTTTCCTTACGAGGTTCTTTAAGAAGTTGCTGAATTTTGCCAGGGGTTCCATCATTCTAGGAGGGGATTTTAATCTGCCCATTGATCCTTTGATGGATTGTTCCAAGAAAACGGGGGGTCATCGGCCTGCGTTGGGTAAGCTTCTCAAAACTACTTCCCTACATGATATATGGAGGTACCAACATGCGACAGAAAGGGATTATACCTTTATGTCCCAGGTTCATATCTCCCAATCTAGAATCGACTATTTCCTTATATCCAAAGACCTTCTTCATAAAACCTCTCACACAGCAATAGGCAATATTACATGGTCTGATCACGCTCCAATCTACCTACACATCTCAGATAATTATCCTAATCCTAACCCACCGCTTTGGCGCCTTAACTCATGGGGATGAGAATCGGCACCAAATATTCTCTAAAGCTTTGGACGAATATTTTGTTCTTAATGACACGCCAGATATCAGTGTCTCCACATTATGGTGCGCCCATAAAAGTTTCATGAGAGTCCTTTTCATTCAGACTGCGTCCAAACTTAAAAAGCAAAGAGATAAACGGATGCAAGATATTTTAGCTCAAATAGTGGAGGTAGAAACGCGATTTAAGGAGACACCTACAGATACACTATCAGCTCAAATCACAGACTTGCCCTCTCAATTACGCTCTCTCTTGCTTTGCAAATTTGAAAAGGCCCTAACCAGGTCAAAGGCAAAATGGTATCACTTAGGAGATAGAGCTGGGGCTATGCTAGCCCGCAGGCTGAAAAAAAGGGAAGTAGCCTCCCGTATAGATTCAATAAAGCAAAATAATGGAAAGATGACTACACACCCGATAGATATTGCGGATGCGTTTGCGGATTACTATAGTTCCCTTTATAATTTGAAAAATGACGATGGCACCCCACAACCTACCTCACATACCGTACAGAATTTCTTAAAATCAGTATCTCTCCCAAGTATTGCCTCCCAAGATTTGGAATTACTCAGTGCCCCCTTTTCGGAACGGGAAGTAGATATAGCTATTAAATCATTAAAACTGCACAAAGCTCCAGGCCCAGATGGCTTTTCGGGGGACTATTATAAATCCTTTAAAGTAAACTTGTTACCATACCTTACGCGGCTTTTTAATACATTTCTACTCCCGGGTGCTATACCCAAAGAGATGTTATGTGCTATTATCACAACAATCCCTAAACCAGAAAAACCTCATGATACTCCAGCAAATTTCCGACCCATATCTTTATTAAATAATGACTTAAAATTATTCTCTAAACTACTGGCCCTGAGGTTACAGCCCCTTCTTCCTAAATTGGTGTCCACTGACCAAGTTGGTTTCATCCCTGGCCGCCAATGTAGGGATGGAACTCGTAGAGTAATTGATCTGCTCCAAATAGCGGATACCTCCGGTGCACCCACAATATTTATATCGCTTGACGCTAAAAAAGCTTTCGATAGGGTGCACTGGGGGTTTCTGACGGAGGTGTTGAATCATTTTGGGTTCCGGGAACCTATTCTATCGGCTATCTTAAATCTATATTCCCTTCCATCAGCTCGAGTTTTAGCATCTGGCTTTTATTCCAAAAGCTTTGATATAACGAACGGTACCAGACAAGGCTGCCCGTTGTCACCGTTGGTTTTTGCGCTAGTGATGGAACCCCTGGCAGAAAGAATCCGGTTGGACCCAGGTATTTTGGGTATACATGTGGGTAATGCATCACATAAAATAGGACTGTACGCGGATGATGTCCTGTTATCACTTACGAATCCAGAGATATCTCTCCCAAACGTCATGGAAGTCTTAAAAGAATATGCACAAGCCTCTTTCTATAAACTTAATTTTACAAAATCGCATATTCTCCCATTTGCGATCCAAGAACCTCTCAAAAGGGAGCTTCTGGAGAGGGCTCCATTTCAGTGGGCAGAGGAGGGCATAGTTTACCTGGGCATATTACTAACACCTCGTATACTAAATTTGGTGAGGAGCAATTTCGATTCCCTGAGAAAAGAGTATTCTAAGTTGTTTATGTCATGGCTGGCCAGAATTAATGCGGTCAAAATGATGATTCTACCTAAGATCCTCTATAAACTTAGATGTATCCCTCTTATCATTCCTCAAAAAATATTAAAATTGTTGCAGTCGGATCTTATAAAATTTATATGGGGTAACAAAACACCTAGAGTGGACCGACAAGCCCTATACCCAAAACTGAGAGAAGGGGGTCTTGGAGTCCCGGACCTCATTCGTTATTACAAGGCGAACCTCATTGAGCAGACTAAAGAGTGGTGGGCGCCTTCCTCGCTACAGAGATGGCATGAATTAGAATCCACCTACACAAAACGGGGTTCTCTTCCAGGCTTCCTTGCCGCCCTTTCCCTGGAAGCGCCTAAATCTTCACCCCCTCTCTTGACTTTGCAAGCGGCAGTTTGGACCTGGTGCCATTATATAGAGAAAGGGTTGCTTTTCTCACCTAAGAGATCTGAGATTCCACTGGTTGCGCTTACGTATGGGGTTCCTGATCTCTCCTTAGAGAAATGGGAGGAAGCAGGTATCATATGTTTAGATCAGTTGTATGAAGGTGACACTATGAAAACATTTGAGACCTTGCACCAAAATTATGGTATACCTAATACTTGTTTCTATCAATACCTACAAGTTAGGCATATGCTGCAAAGAACGAGACCTCCTATTGTTTCATTGAATAAAATTACCCCTTTTGGTAAATACTTTATTAGTACGACAGGTCAGGGGAAAGGTCTAGCTACTGCATATCATGCACTTGACCCTACTCTAGAAACAAAATTGAACTTTATGGTGAAATGGGAAGAAGAATTTGAGAGCTCTTGGTCGGTCGAGGAGTGGAGGGATGCTTTCCACTGGACGATATCTACTGCCAAATGCATTAATCACATTGAACAAAATAGGAAAATACAACTTAGATGGTACTTGACTCCAGCCCGTATAGCACACATGGATTCTGAATATAGTTCAAACTGTTGGAGGAATTGTGGGGAAAAGGGAAGCTTATCACATATGTGGTGGTCGTGCCCTATTATTCTCCCTTTTTGGAGGAAGATTTTTGACCTTATCTCGACAGTGGCGGGCTTCCAGATCCCCCTTGACCCTCCATTAGCTGTCCTATCCATCGGAATAGGAGTTTTACCTCACTACCATAGACCGGTTGTGATGGGCATTCTCTCGGCTGCAAGGAAGCTTATTGCGACCTCCTGGAAGATGCCCATTACTCCTCAGGTATCTGATGTGATCTCACTAGTTAACCAGTATATGCAACATGAATATATATATGCAGACTCTCACTCGGAACGCTTAAGGGCTCACAAAAGGTGGGAATTGTGGAACTCTTGCCCGTTCGCAGTTAAGATTCACTCTATAGCTTTGTAGTGACTGATGATGTGGTATACTTATATGGCGGGAGAGAGCGGTGGACGGAGGACGGCGGATGGATAAAGGTGTAAGGTAAACACATATAGGGGCACGCTAAAGTATAGAATAAATTATATCTTAGAAATGGATCACAAGTTCTGGATTCAATTTATTAATTTTATTCTTGGAATGACTATGTTACAATCTGTTGTATATGTCATCAATATGCTTTGCATATATTATGTAGCATCACAATATGAATGCCAAAGTTGTACTATGCAAATCTTAACTTTGTTCTGGCTTATGCAAGTGACATATTTACTGTCTGATTTTCTTATGCTGAAAAATCAATAAAACTTGAAAGTTTAAAAAAGAAGAAGTATCCCATACTACTTGGACTTTATCTGAACCCCAATTAGTATCCCAAAATTGGTTAATTTCCTTTTGTATTATTTCGTGATTCTTTATTACTGATAACCAATAGGGATTTAGTCTGAATGGAGACCTCCCTATTTGTTTATCGTGGGTCAGACAAAAATCGAGAAGTAGGGGTAGATGGTCCGAGAATGACCTAGTCTCGTACTTCATTCGTTTTACATATCGCACATATTTTTTATTGATCAAGGCATGGTCTATTCTGGACATAGATCTGCCTAGTTTACTAATGCATGAGAAAACCCTTCTTCCCTGGCCCAAACTTCCCCAGACATCCTCAAACCCGGCCTCAAAGCAAAAACATGCCAGGGGGGACCCCTGAACAGAAGCGTCTCCCTTGACACCCATAGACACCCTGTCTACTGCAGGGTTGATAACACAGTTAAAATCTCCAATAATCAGTGTAGGACATTCTGGCCATGTATCCATGAATTTTAGCAGAGAATTTAGTACTGAGAAAGAGAATGGGGGTGGAATATAAACAAAGGCTAAAATACATATCTTCCCCGCCAGCTTACAATATAGGAAGACAAATCTCCCCCGATGGTTAACAGAGGACGCCTCGCACATAAAGTCAATCGATCTATGAATAAAAACACTCACTCCCCTGGAATGACTAGAGAAGGTAGAATGGTACGTGTGCGCAGCCCATCCCCTGGTGGCCACTCTGGAGGTCTCCCCGGTAAGATGCGTTTCTATCAAACATACAATTGCTGGGAGGTGTATACGCATCAAATCAAAAACCGCTTGTCTCTTTCTTCTATCCCCCAAACCCCTCACGTTCCAGGTAAAAATTCTGATTAACATTATGTGCAACAATTAGAAAAAAAATAAATAAAAAATCTCCTCCCCACACTAGACGCATCCCGACCCACAACCACCCCCAATCCAATTAATCCACCACATATTACAGCAGATCTCTCACCTATGACCATCCCTCCCCCCCACTCCCCCGCTCGACACCTCCCCGCTAATTAAACAGAAAAAGGGAAAAGTAAAGAGCATCATCTGCCAACTGTTATTCCCAACAAAGCCTTAAACAATTAAGTCACATATCATGTCATTCAAGCCACTCCGCAGCCTCATCCGGCGTATCAAAAAAAAGAGTTGTATCCTTAAAAATAATCCGAAGTTTGGCTGGAAAAACAAGTGAGTACTTAATATCCCTTTCTCTTAACCTCTTTTTTACAGTAATAAACGAGCGTCTCTTTTCTTGGACATCTTTTGAAAAGTCTAGAAAAAAGGCCAGTCTATTTCCATCATATAAAACGGGGGGACATTCTTGAAGTGGCGATATTCGCTATTCGAATATTCGTGCTCAACACTATTACCCATTCTGTGGTGAATTTTTGTTTTTATACTTTTTTGGGGGGCTTATGTCGGGGGGTAATAATTCAATTAAGAATTATTAATTATGGTCATAAAAATAATTAACCATAAAAAATAAAATTTATAAAAATTGTCATAAATTCTTAAAAGCATGACCTGATGAATTGTAGACAACCTAATTGATACAATTCACATCTGAGTCCGACTATTTCCTCAGATAAATAAGTTCTTTTTGACGTGAGATGACGTTAATGATAAAATGTAGTTCTGCATTATACAAGAATACACAGGTATTATAAAAATATGCAGATTTATTGGTTACAAGATTATAAACATATATAAGTAAATAAACACAATGATACATGCAAATGAATATATATAGCGTTAATATAAAGCATTACAAGCTTAACAATACATGTGAGTGGAAATAACTTGTCACATTATACACAAGCTATTATTAGGTTAGGATATCAAAATTGGAACATAAGTTAATACATTACTTCTGTTCAGAGAAAACCTCATGATATCAAGATGGGCATGTCTAATCCTAGACATCAATATAGAATGCTAAATACATTCCGCCCCCCCCTAACCAACTACACATCACATGGCTTCAGGCATGGGCAAATCCATCCAAGGATATAACTTAGAAGAGACAACTGTATCCTTCCCCCCATCCTGGACTATTTTCACATATATGACTTTGGTAAGATTATTAAGACAAATAACAGGGATCTAGGATCTTAAATGGAAAGGATTTGAAACAAATCTTCCTTGTGGGAATCCATCACTTAGCTTGGCGAAGAATGTTCTATCAATATCAATATACATATATATAAGCAATCATTTAATGCTTTGCTAGATTATGAGTCTAGATTCTTCTGCAGGTAGAATGAAGCCTCACAATATCCTACGACTACATCTCAATATGGAGATGATCAATTTATTTATTCGCCAATCTAGATGGTATAATTTCACCCACACTATCAAATTAGTCTTAATAAAATGAAATATCATTTTCTGTGTCTCTTACCAAGTCCTAGCAGGAATCTCACTTCTGCTCCTAGGAAAGCTGGGTGGTCCATCATAGCGCATCTCATTATGGCTTCCATCTTGATAGACCTCAACTTCTCCTCTACCAGCTTCCTCTTTTCTCTTGATAGCTTTCTCTCCCTTTCTAGCTAGCCCTCTTTTCTCTTGATCGCTCTTTCCTTCTCTTGCTCGCCCCGCACACGAATAATTATTCCCCCCCCTTATCTAAGAATCATCCCCTTTAGATTATGGATTCCCAATCAGGTAGGGTGGGTGTATTCTCATGCTAATAACATCATGACGTTATCTCCACTCCTAATATGGTATAGGACAAATAATGAAATAATATAATGTTGCCCATCTGCCTCCAGATGGCACTGCGGTACTGTAGGTGAATATAACAACTTTTTAAGCATTAAAATTAAATATCTAATAATACTTTCACAGGACCTCATTGACCTTCCTACCATAAATCACTGGGGAAGGTCTTTTCCTTACACTTTTAATTACCTATATGCCGGATTTGTTGGAGTTGACTGTCTTCTCCTATCTTTTTGAAATGTAGGTTGACTTGATGAAAAATTTATGTAGCGGCTTTGATGCTTGGCATCGGAACTTGTAGATTTCATTTATGTACTCCCATGAATAACTATTGTTTTGAAATCCAATTAACTTAAACTTACTGAGTTGTTTCTGTACCTTCTAAATGGTAAATACATAGTATGACATATATATAAATCGATACATTGTTACACATAGATAACACATTATATGAATTATTGATTAACATATGTTGTAAACTAAATATACCATGCAGAGATATATATATAATTATAAATATATAAATTGAATCTCATACACAAGGTGTGTGATACGGACATGAGTCCTTATCAAGTAACCTTGTTCCCTTCAGACAGACATGTTTCAGGGAGTTGACTTACTCCTTAACAGATGGTCTCATATCTTTAGCACTAACTTTTAAATACCATGTCTATTTATGTTCGCAATTATTATATATTTTTTTTATATAGACTGAACTTGCCATGAACTCATCTTGGCTTCCTCAGCCACATAATATAACTTTGGTTCAAGCTGATCTTATTCCTAAAGGCAATGAGATGAGCATTCATTTTGATTATAATGTCATTAGATAATATTGTATACGTATGAAAATGCCCAACACTTATTAATAGTAAAAAAAATATGTCCTAAATGCTGTTGTGCGGTGAAGTTACATTGTGCTACAGTTATTTAATAGGAAATATACCTCAGTCCTAGTAGCCGTTCTATGGTGAATCTTGATTTTTTTTATTTATTTTGGAATGTGTGTATTATTAGGGGAAAAAAAGGAAAAAAAATATATCATAATTGCCGTTCAGCGGTGAAGTTACAGTACATTGTACTACAGAAATCATTGCAAAAAATGCACCAAAATTATACGCAACTGACAATACTACCTAATTCCTCAAGCCGATGTTAAAAGCTGAGAACTTTGCCAATATCTTCCAATCAGGAACATATCGGAGCCCCTCATGCACCACGTCACGGTGTCTCAGCAAGCATGGGGTCCTACCACTCAAATACCCGTGGTGTGTGTACAGGGTCTAAACAGTGCTAGAAACCAACTCACAGCCAGACTCTCACATGCCTCCATAGTGGTATCACCAATGCACTGTGAGGTAGAATAAAGCTGTGAGCCGCATCCACAACAGACCATGTGACACAGAAGCTACCAGGTGCAAATGAATGTTACCAACAAAATGAAGTAGCACATTCCATACACATGGTCTGTTGTGGGTGCAGCTCACAGCTTTATTCTACCTCACAGTGCATTGGTGATACCACTATGGAGGCATGTGAGAGTCTGGCTGTGAGTTGGCTTCTAGCACTGTTCTGACCCTGTTCACACACCACGGGTATTTGAGTGGTAGGACCCCATGCTTGCTGAGACACCGTGACTAGTGATGAGCGGCAGGGGCAATATTCGAATTCGTGATATTTCGCTAATATATGGTAAAATATTCGTCATATATTCGCGAATATTCGTATTCGAGATATTTGTTTTATTGCGAAAAAAAGTGTGCCCTAACCCCCATTGGTGGCGCACTGCCACCAATGATTGTAATACTGGTGTGGGGGGGTTAGGGCGCACTGCCCATGAATGATTTTAATAGTGGGGGGGGCGCACTGCTGCCCGGCGGCACCCGACCTCTGACAGGGTGCTGTGATCCGCACAATTAACCCCTCAGGTGCGGCACCTGAGGGGTTAATTGTGTGGATCACTGTGCCCTGTCAGAGGTAAGGTGCCGCCAGGCAGCAGGGGCCAGTATGTATGCGCCTGTTGGTATACTCTAACTTCAAGCGTCCCCATCACCATGGGAACGCCTCTGTGTTAGAATATACCATCGGATTTGAGTTTTCACGATCTAACTCAGATCCGATGGTATATTCTAACCACCAGGCGTTCCCATGGTGACGGGGACGCTTGTGGGGAGGAGTATGCCTGACTCATTGACCACAAGCATTTTAAGCAGGGAGGAATCATTTGTTTAGATGTAAAAAATGACAAATATTCGATATAACGAATATATAGCAGTTGTGGGGGTTTTAACTCCGTCACTGTGCACACATACACGCGTGTCAGTTCACTCTTCACCACAGGCAGTGTTTATTTCAGCAAACAAAAGTAAACATGTCCAAACTTTAGCTTTAAGCTTTCTTCAGCCCACAAATATTGCATAACATAAAGTCCACATTCTGTGTTCAGTCCAAATCAGGTAACAACAATATGATCTCACCACTCTCTGGGGTCTTTCAGAAACCAAATCCTCCCTCTTAGCTTGTTCAGCTTTAGTTAGCCTGTGCACACTTGATCTCCTCAGCTGAGATACCCACACCCTTTTTAACCACACAGTAGGAAAACCCTGGATGGAGTACGGGAGTGACCTGTCCCACCCAAGCTCTCTGGTCACTCCTAAAACCCGGACCCAAAATCCACTTTAATGAAAACCTCCCAGCAACCTAATGTTACTGGTATACTTATTTCCAGGAATTATATCACTGAGGCATACATTCTCAGTGAGACGTACTGACCATCCACGATTCTCCCCTCTAGGTTACTACACAGTATATTCATAATATTTGCGAATTATCGAGGATGCGATATTCGCGATTAATATTCGCTATTCGAATATTCGCGCTCAACACTAACCGTGACGTGATGCATGAGGGGCTCCGATATGTTCCTGACTGGAAGATATTGGCAAAGTTCTCAGCTTTTAACATCGGCTTGAGGAATTAGCTAGTATTGTCAGTTGCGCATCATTTTGGTGCATTTTTTGCAGTGATTTGTGTATGTATATATTTTTTCATCTGCACAATGTATCATTTTGTGTAAGATGTCCTTGTGGTGCATGTGGTCCGCCCCTGCATCCTCCATTGTACGCATTTTTTGCTGGGGATTGCCATTATCTGCGGACCGCATGCAGAGGAATTGCTCCCCCGGTTATAGACACGCTACAGTGTCTGGGTTTGGAGCATTTCAGTACACAGTATATCAGACAGACAGGTGACAGGCCCTTTAAAGGGAATGGGCAGTGGCCAAAATGTTTCTGTCGCAGGCAGAAGTAGCAGCAGAAGAAGGGGGGGGTGGCTGCAGGAGTCGCAGTGAGAGGCCTGAGTTCCCAGTGTCATCTAGCGGTCGTGTCTTGACCAGCAACCCAGCAGTGCTTGAATGGTTGACTCGGTCTTCGACTTTGTCGCAAGTGACATCAGACACCCCCAGCCATGAGTCGGTGGTATCCTCTGACACGATGCTTAGTTGGCATGGCACGGGAGCAGGCCCTGTGCCCCCATCTGTCCTCAACCTGCCTCTGTCATTTTCTGTTCCCTCAGCACAAGAAGTATTATATGCCGTAGGCTCAGCTCCACTTTTCAGCGAGGACGAGCTACTAGAGAACAGTCAGCAGCTACTGTCCAGCCAAGATGTGGAGGAGACATCCGCCGCTTTCTCCGGTAGGCAGGCAAGTAGTGTTGAGGAGAGTCACCTGGGAGCAGGTGTTGCGAGCGGTCAGGCTCCTGGCCCTGAGACCATCATTGACAAGAGACAACAGTATGTGCGCACTCATCCAATGCCGCAGAAACTGAACGTGCTCCTGGCCAAGTTTCTGGTGTTGCATTCCCTCCCTTTCTAAGTGGTGGACTCTGCCTCTTTCAGAAAACTGATAGCTTGTGTGAGCTGAGGTGGAGAGTCACAAGCTGTCATTTATTTGCCGAAAAGGCAGTACCAGCCGTGCACACATATGTAGAACAGAAGGTGGGCCAGTCCTTGAGCCTGTAGGTTTCTTCCAAAGTGTACACCAGTGCTGACGTGTGGAGATGTAACTACAGTCAAGGACAATATACGGATGTAGAAGAGTTAACACGTGTTATCTAAACTAAATGCGTTAAGCAAACACCTTAAATTGCTTTTCAATGGCTTTTGTCTCAAGATAACGCAATGAGTTAAGAAATTTGAGTTAAGAGCTTAAGTGCTAACCCTGCTACATCTGTATGTCCTTTATGGCCCACTGGGTAAATGTGGTTCCTGCCCAGCCACACCAGAAACTTGGCCAGGTGACGCCGCTTCCGCCTCCATGTTCTCACACTGTGGTCCTCAGACAATGTCTGCCTCTGCTTCCTCATCCTCCACCGTGTCCTCAGCCTCCACTGCAGGGACAATTCACAGTGCCCCACCAGCATACCACATGTGCAGGACCTGGTGGTGTCACGCTGTTCTGCACCTAGTTTGCCTGAGCGAACGAAGTCACACAGGGGAGGAACTGCTCCGCGTCCTTCATCAAGAAATCGAATCCTGGCTTTCTCCTCAACAAATAAAAAATCGGAACCATGGTGACCGACAATGGGAAGAACATGGTGTCGGTGCTGCGTCAAAGAGGGCGAAGACATGCGCCTGGCATGGCACACGTGTTCAATATGGTTGTAAAGCGGTTCCCGAAGTCTTCTGCCCATCTGCAAGACATTCTGAAAATGGCCAGGAAATTTGCATGCACTTCAGTGACTCGTACACCGCAAAGCACACCCTCCTTGAGCTGCAGCGGAAGAACGGCATCCCCCAACATATGTTGGACCGACTATATGAACAGAGAAACCCCACAAACGATTTCTTTCTGATACAGGTGGACAGAGGTACTCCCCTGTGTAACTTCGATGTTAGCCAGCGGCAACTCATGCGTAACACCTGCCGTTTGATCGGGCCCTTTGAGGAGGCCACTTTTTTTTATCAGTCACCAGGACTATGGGATGAACAACGTCATTCCACTGATTTATGTCCACGAACAGATGCTGCTAAATCTGGCTGGCCAGGGGACAGGAGACATGACGACTACATCTCACGGCCACATAAGCCCTGTGGGGGCTAAACTAGAGGAGGAGGACGAGGACATTCAAGCACAAGCAATGCATAGAGAAATGGTTGGTTTTTCTACACAGGTGACAGGAAAGGAGGAGCAGGAGCAGCCGGAGGAGCTACAGGGTGATGAGGAAGATGAGGCAGGTGACCCAGGCACAATGTGGCAGTATGCAATGGAGATGGAAGTCCCTCTGAGTCACTTGCGCAAATAACCCGATGCATGCTGAGTTGCTTGCGCAGTGACAGCCGAATTGTCACTATTTGGCAGAGGGATGACTACTGGCTCTCCACCATGTTAGACCCTCGCTACCAGTCCAAAATGGGTGCCTTTTTTACACCCGCTGAGAGGGAAAACAAACTAAACTACTATCGAGACATCCTATGTAGTCAGTTGGCTGCTGCCTATGTGCGCCATCACCCATCCTCACGCAGGTCGGACCCAGGGTGCCCCTCTGCACTCACATTCCACTGCTGCCACATCACCACTCTGTGGTCTCCTCAAGCTGCTGCCACATCACCACTCTGTGGTCTCCTCATGCTGCTGCCACATCACCACTTTGTGGTCTGCTCATGCTGATGCCACATAACCGCTCTGTGGTCTCCTCATGCTGCTGCCACCTAAACACTCTGTCACTGGGTCACTCTGTGGTCTGCTCATGCTGCTGCCATATCACCACTCTGTGGTCTACTCATGCTGCTGCCACCTTACCACTTTGTAGTCTCCTCATGCTGCTGCCACCTCACCACTATGTCCCTGGGCCACTCTTTGGTCTCCTCATGCAGCTGCCACATCACCACTCTTTTGTCTCCTCATGCTGTTGCTACCTCACCCATATGTCACTGGGCCACTCTGTGGTCTCCTCATGCTGCTGCCACTTCAACACTATGTCACTGGGCCACAATGTGGTCTCCTCATGCTGCTGCCACATGACCACTCTGTGATCTCTTCATGCTGTTGCCACTTCACCACTAGTGATGGACGAACATCGGCCGGGAAGGTTCACGAAAGCAATCGTGCAAACACGATCAAATATTTACTTAGTAGAAGTGCACAAATAGTCCCATAACATGGACAGTGACATACTAGAGGGAGATATATGACAACAATTTCAACAAAAAATATGTATCTTAATCATGGGACATTTTTATGCGCCTTAAAGGCAAATTCTCTGAAATGTGCCCTGTTGGAGCCTAGAAAATTTTTATTGTAGGCCACTGGACTACAGGCCCCAAACATTAGGCATTCACCGGACAGAAAAGATCAACTGATTATGTGGCCGGAAGTATATTACACGGTCAATGGATATCAATTTTACTGCAGGTCAGTACAAATACAGGTCAAATACATATGTTTAAAAGAACAAAATCTGTAAAATTGGATTAAAAAAATGGCTAACGAAATCCCCCCTCTTGAAAAAAACCCTAATGGTAATTGTTGAAATTCGATAACACGTGGTCGTCACTGGTGTTGAATTCCTCAGAGGCACCAAAAATTATGCATTCAGCGTACATAAAAGAACAAGTAAGTATGTGGCTGGAGGTAGATTACACGGTCATTGGATATCAATTTTACAGCAGGCCAGTGGACTACAGGCCCCAAAAATTATGCATGCAGCGTACAGTAAAGAAAAAGTAAGTATGTGGCTGGAGGTAGATTACACGGTCATTGCATATGAATTTTACAGCAGGCCAGTGGGCTACAGGCCCCAAAAATTATGCATCCACTGTACAGAAAAGAACAAGTAAGTATGTGGCTGAAGGTAGATTACACGGTCATTGGAGATCAATTTTACAGCAGGCCAGTGAACTAAAGGCCCCAAAAATTATGCATTCAGTGTACAGAAAAGAACAAATAAGTATGTGGCTGGAGGTAGATTACACGGTTATTGGATATCAATTTTACTGCAGTCCAATGTATTACAGGCCCCAAAAATGATGCATTCACCGTACAGAAAAGATCAAGTGATTATGTGGCTGGAGGTCTATTAGATGGTCAACGGATATCAATTTTACTGAAGGACAGTACAAATACAGGTCAAATACATATGTTTAAAAGAACTAAAAATATAAAATTGGATTAAAAACATGGCTACCGAAATCCCCCCTCTTGAAAAAAACCCAAATGATAATAGTTGAAATTCGATAACACGTGGTCGTCACAGGTTTTGAATTCCTCCTAGGTCCTAAACATTAGGCATTCACCGGACAGAAAATGCCTTTTATGCCGCTGTATTTACTTAAGACAGGGACCATGATTTGTTCTGGGTGGTGGCGGATATTTGTGGGCTGTCATGAGTAAATTAAATTAAACATGGTCATCAACTCGTCACACGTGTTGAATTCCACCGAGATCAATGCCTCATTGATATTTAGAAATGTGAGGTAGTCCACACTGTCGTGAGCTAGGCGAGTGCGATTATCGGTCACGATCCGCCCTTCTGCGCTGAACGTCCTTTCGGACAAGACACTGGGCGAGGGGCAAGCCAAGAATTGCATAGCAAATTGTGCCACCACTGGCCACAGGTCAAGCCTGCACACCCAGTAGTCCAGGGGTTCTTCGCTTAACCCGATGTAGTCAGACACCTGTCGGTCTAGGCGTTCCTGAGGCTGGATCCACAGGGCAGCTGTTGATGGTTTGGCTGCAAGAATGAGCTCATATCCGAAGTGACCAACACATATTCAAATCGCCCTCTTCTTGCATGCGCTGTTGGATTGGTACCCGCAACTGTTTCTCTGTGAGTGGAAATTCCTCTGCCAGCGCCCAGAAAAGCAGAATGCAGCATTTCTCAAAGCAAGGCCTTGAATTGCTGCATTCTGACAGCCCTCTATGATGCTGGTAACATGTCCGTCATTTTGGAGTGGCCTGGCTCCTGCTCATCATCCAGGATATTGTCGTCCTCGGTCTCCTCCCCCAGCCACGGACAATACCAGGGATCCCAGAAAAGTTTAAAGCATGCTCTTCTTGCTCCTACTCCACCGCGGCACCATCCTCCTCTGACTCCTCTTCAGACTCCTGTTGACTTGTCTCAGATGGAGTAGCCCCCCCTGGGAATTTATCCAGCATTGTGACTTCCTCATCTTCCTGCTCCTCCACGGCTTGATCAATGACACAACGCAATGCACGCTCCAGAAAGAAGGCGTAAGGTACGATGTCACTGATGGCGCCCTGGTTGCGACTGACCAGTTTGGCAATGCCATCAAATTGCCGCAGAATTGCGGCAGAAATTGCCGCATCACGCATGAGCAGCCACTGGCGCAGTGGGAAAAAAAAACAGCTCCCTAGAACCTGTCCTACCACAAAGTTCGTACAGGTAGTCGTTAACGGCAAGTTTCTGCTGGAGCAGCCTATCAAGCATACAAGGTGGAGTTCGAGCGGGTCGGGCAGTCACAAATCAGAAGTCTGACGGGCAGGTGGTGTCGCCGCTGAACTTGTCAGCAAGGCGAGCCATGGCCGTGTAAGATCTTCTAAAATGCCCAGAGATTTTCCTGGTCTGCCGCAAGACGTCCTGGACCCCAGGGTATTTGGCAACGATGCACGACTAAGTTCAGGACATGTGCCATGCACGGCACGTGTCATTTTGCCCTGTTTCAGTGCGCTCAGCAGATTGGCACCATTGTCGCACACCACTTTACCAACTGTCAAATTGAGTGTGGTAAGCCACTGATTGGCCTGTGACCGAAAAGCTGAAAGGAGTGCAGGACCGGAGTGGCTCTTGGCTTTCAGGCACAACAGCCGCAGCACAGCATGGCAATGTCTCACCTGGCACGTCAAATAGGTTCTGGGGAGCTTGGGGGGCACAGTGGAAGAGGCGGTAGCAGTGGAAAAGGAGGAGTCAGCAGAGGAGGATGGAGTAGGAGGAGGAGAAGAAGAGGCAGGCCTGCATGCAATACGTGGCAGTAACACCAAATCCACATGGGTGCCACGTGTTGCATACTTGACGGCCATCAGAAGGTTCACCTAATGGGCAGTAAAAGTTATGCACCTTCCCTGCCGTGTTTGCTAGACCACGTGTCTGTTGTCAGATGTATCTTTGCGCCGACACTGTTTGCCAGAGATACATTCACTTGCCGCTGAACGTGGTCATATAGCTCCGGGATGCCCTTCTGGGAGAAATATTTCCTTCCGGGGACCTTCCATTGCGGTGTGCCAATGGCCAAAAATTTTTGAAAGGCCTCCGAGTCCACCAGTTTATATGTCAGTAGTTGGCGGGCTAGCAGTTCCGACAAGCCAGCGGTCAGCCGTTGGGCAAGAGAGTTATCCAGCGTCATCATCTTTTTAAGCTCAAACATTTGGGCCACGGAAGCCTGCCTTTCGCCAGATAAACTTGACGACGGCATGGTGGAAGGTGGAGTGGAGGATAAATGGGAGGAGAAGGAGAAGGAGAAGAGGCAGGACATGTAGTGCTGGGAGTGTGGCTTTGTGGGTTCTGATAGTGTTGCTCCCACTGGGCTCAGTGATGGGAGGCCAGGTGTCTTCTTAAGACGGTCGTCCCAAGGTGAGTGTAGGGCTAACCGCGACTTATGCGTTGACAGCTCAGGCTGCAGATGGCAACACTATTGTCAGCAGCAGACACATTAAAAAAAGCCCACACTGCGGAGCCATGTGCCAGCGTCCTGGGAGAGCCAGATGTGACCGTGCATGGTGGATGGCTCATTCCATATACATTAACAGTCTGCTTTTTGCCTCCTGTGCACTATAAGTTCTGACTGCTTCTCCTCCTTCTCTTCCCTATCTGCCGCTCCGTCTCCCCCTCTGAACTCCCCTCCTCTTCCTCTCTTGTGGGCACCCACGTGAAGTCCATCGACACGTCATCATCGTCACCTTCACCACCACTGACATTAGAGATCTTGGAGTAGGCAGCAACAGCGGGGACCACCCTCCTTGGGCTGATCTGGGTACTGTTGTCAGACTGCTGGGTGGCGACCGTTGATACCTCCTCTTCCTGATCCGATGCCAAGAATGGCTGCGCATCGGTAAGGTCTTGGAATAGATGGGAAAATAATTCCTCTGACTCGAGTGGAGGGGGTATGGTGGTGGTTGTGGTGTCTTTGGGGGTGCACACAGCAGAGAGTGAAGAGTGTGCAGATAGAGAAGATGAGGACGGTGCAGAAGCGGAAGGCTAAATGAGCCACTCAACCAACTCTGGTGCATCCTTTGACGTAATCGCACGCACCTTCTGCAACTTCCCATTTAGGCTCCGGCCTGGTGCACCTGCCTGACCCCTACCACCCCTGCGGAAGGGCCTGCCTCTTCATCTGCCTGTCGTTTTCTAAATGACCCTGTGCCAAAAGTCCCTATAGAAGAGCAGTATTTGTGGAAGAAGGTATACCACACTCCTGCCTCAATCAGTTTTTTTTGGGGGGCAACTGGTATATCACACCAGTAGAAATTATTTGTTCCAATAGCATTTGTCACTCTTTGTAGCTGCGGTAACGCAGCAAAACCGCAAACGAAAGCTGCATTACCCAAATGCACTATATAGAAAGTATATTATTAGTATATCCCACCCCTGCATCAATCAGTTTTTTGGGGGGGCAACTGGTATATCACACCAGTTGAAATTATTTGTTCCAATAGCGTTTGTCATTCTGTGTAGCTGCAGTATTGCAGCAGAAACGCACACAACGGCTGCACAATACAAATGCACTATAATATGCTTTCTATTTTAGAAAGTATATTATAAGTATATCACACCCCTCAGTAAGTCACACCTATTGATAGGACACCTATACCAGTCCTTAAAAAGACTTTTGTGGCCTTATTAGCTAGCGTTTGGTGTCCCTAACAGTCTGTCACTGCTCCACACAGCAACCTCTACCCTACACTGGCAAAAGACTGAATATAAAATGGCGGCCAGATCGGGTTTATTTATAAGGTAGGGGGTATGCCCACTCTTTAGACTTCTCATGCTGTTCCCCCCCCCCCCCCCCCCACTCCATGACTGGGCCACTATTTTGCCTTTTTGGCCTGGTTGACATCATCAATTATTTGACCCTTCTTCTGATCTGTCAGAAGGAAGAAAAAATCAGATGCACAATGGATCCTGTCTATGTAGCAGCTGTAAGGCCTGTATGATATGGTCCCTATTTTGCATCAGAATTGGCTTATGATTTGGTAGCCAAAAGCAGGAGTGGGTACAAAACACAGAAGACATGCAAATTTTCCATTCACGTGTCATCTCTGTTTTGGATCCACTCCTGTTTTTTTTTTGCCTTTAGCAATACTGATGGATTACTGACCAAATGCTGACCGAGTGACAGCTGATGCTCAACAGACAGATTCCGTTTTTTGGGAGTTATTGTTCTGATGGATCAGAAGGCGGGCAAAATAATCAGTGACTTTAACACAAACTTACTGCTGACACCCTCTCCACTGTGTCAGGGGGGCTCTACCGGTATTAACGTTCAATAGAACAGGTTCTGTAGAAATCTATGTGGAATCAGCTGACAATGGTGTAAAAAGAGGGTGCTCTTTCACGCTATAGTATGATCTTGTGCCTCTGCACAGTTCTTTATTCCTGGCGCTAACATTGACCTGTAAGGCTGAGTTCACACTTGAGTTATTTGGTCAGTTTCAGCCCCATAACTGCCCAAATAAGTGAAGTGTGCAGTGATTCTAAGAGCGACGCCTGTCATCTGCATGTCATACTGACTCACAGTATTATTTCACTACCACAGCAGACTCCCTATGCATGTTTCTGCAAGGCACAGTGTTCTACACCACTATGCAGGCTCTCTGCAGCCAGGAAATAGCAGTTTTTAATGGCATTCGCCACAAATAAATTTGAATCAAATCAAATCTGTTTGGAAAATTTGTCGAACTGACGAATCGAATTTTTGAGAAATTCGCTCATCTCTAGTTAATATGTTAACTAGTAAAATTTGTGTTTTTGAGGACTGTTGTAGGTAACATTTCACTGACCTTTTAACATCTATTCACTAACTCAAACTGGCAACATTAAACACTTTAGTACAGAAGTTTCCTGTGCAAAACCTCAATAAAAGCTATATTTTCTTTCTTTCGTCTCTCATGAAATTAAGTTCCAAGAATGTATGATTATCCACTTGTGAATTCCAGTCTAAAGTAGTTGATGGGAAAGTAAATTATATACCATGTTCAAGAATAAGAAAGCTTGAAATAAAATAACATCTTTGGGCTATGGTAGATATTTTTGTACTGCTGTTGTTTAAGGGGATTTAAAAGTATTACAATTTTGTGTTAGATGCTCCTAAGAACATGCAGAAGTGGACATCAGTCTATCTATACTATGCTAATATCTATACACTACTAAAAGTCTTGAGTTAGTTTCTGTGAGCCAGAGAGTTTCTGAAGGCTCTAGTGGAAGTTGTTATAGTAGTCTGGGCTGAGTGGAGACAAAAAAGAAAAAGAGTGTGTAAAATCATAAAGAACATCACCTGCATGTCACCTGTAATTACCTACCTATAAAGTCTGAAGAAAGCATGTGTACAACTGCTATATACAGCGTTATGGTTCACTGTGGTAGTGTTTCCTGCAATACTTTAGCACAGTTCCTATGTGCATAATACCCTTTATTTTTATGAGCTCGGCTGTGTGCTCCACCATCAGCGAAAGAGAGAGTCAGAGACACAGATATATAAACTTTTGGTTCCATCAAGTGTTTTCATAACTCACCTGAGTGCTGAATTCATAGCTACACTGCTTGGTACTGCTGTGTAATGCCCTCCGTGCTGCTGCTATATTAAAAATAGAGATATGAAAGTAGGATCTCTTCTCTATGTGTGCCATGTATGAGAGACATCAGTCTGCACCCCTCTTGAGCTGAGCTCTGGGACAATTGACAATTAGATATGGTGCCTGCAGAGGTGGAAAGGGGTGATAAATAAATGTTTACAAGTCATATAATAACCAGATATACTGTTATTCCTCATGACAACATGTTATGTAACATGACAAACCTATTCTGAAAAGTCACCGGAAATTACAGGTTTGCTTTAATGTCCAGTTTGGACAAAGTCACCCCAACTCTTCAGGTACTTCTGTAATTCTCATGTGAACAGCCTGTGTGAAAATGCTTTTGATTTTAAGAGCTGCTTCATTTTCAAAGTTATTAGAAATTTAAATGATAGCACAAATGCATAAAGTGGGTTAATAAATGTTGAGGACACAATTTGAAAACATCATATTATTTCTATGCTAACAAGAGTCTCATGGCTTCTTGTCTCTAATAGGGACGCTAAAGGAAGATTGATTTTCCATCTTGTTTGCCTCTCACCTTAATGATAAGATAATCAGACTATGTAAATGCTGTGTATGTCAAATGAACGACCTGCAAAAAAAACAAGAGCAGTTCGGCACAAAGATAAGGTAGAAAAAGGTCAATTAATATTAATATCCTTGGCAACTTTTAGATTTTGTAAATGTTGTAAGGAAAACTGTGAACATTGCCTGATTATGTGATAAGAAAAACAATTTATTTTGCTAAGGCAAAAAGGGAATGTGCATTAGTATGAGAATTGAATGCTTACATTTCCATCCTTATTTTGGATCACGTTTAAGAGTTTTTTTCCATTTTGATAATGTTGGCTTTTAAAAAAGTAAATTAACATCTAAGTAATGTTCTGATGCATATCATCACTTGAATTTCCAGACTGTAGAAAGTAGGGCTAGGATTTTCTGGTAGGTAGCACGCACAAAGCCATCTTTTTCCATCAAATCAGATTAATTTTCCATTTGCTGACCTTACTTCACAATTCAAAAGAGAGCTACTTTACCCGTAGAAACATGTAAAAGGCCCTTCACACTGGCCAGGATCACACAGTTTTGAGTGTAAGCATAAAGGGACCTCTCTGTTTTTGGATAAAGTCCTAATTTTTTCTGAAAAAAAGCATGCAACTCTGTGGAACTGGTTTCAGGCTCATTTCACAGTTTGACATTTTAATGCAGTTTTATTGTGCAGTTTTGCCTCTGTGCCAATCCCCCCTCCAACTTCCTCCCAGTGTCATGTGATCCCTGCCAACATTAACAGTAACATGGCACTATGTACTATGCCGTTTTTACGTGATTCACCTGAAGTGAATCGCAAAAGCTTTAGCATTTATCTGACAGACTAATTTTTATGAAGTTCATAATGAATCCGATTAGTTAAGAATCACTTTGCTCAAACTTAAATGGGTTTTTTTCACAAAAAATATTCAACAGTTTTCAAACCAGCCCCTGGATCTGAATTATTTTGTAATTGTGTGTAATTAAAAATTTAGCATAGGCACAGAGCTATTCAATAAAATGTATCTGTTTAGCTCCACCTGCTGTTTGTTTTTTTCTCTTTTTTTATTTCTTTGACCTGCTTACTGAGATGGCCGCACATGCTCAGTTTCATCCTTCAACTGCCGCCTGAGCTGTAATAGGGAGAGCTAAGACATTTCCCCCTTATCTGCAGCAGAAAAGACACTCCCCTTGAGCCGCCAGCTTGATATAAATCTAGCAGAGCAATGAATGTGGAGATCTCTGGATCCATGTGAGGTGCAGGACTGGTTCTAGTTAGAAAGAGGTTGTCATGTACTATATGATATCTGATTTTCATTTTTTTACATTAGTCATGAGATAACCCCTTTAACCACCTCCGGACCGCCTAACGCAGGATCGCGTTCCGGAGGTGGCAGCCCTGCGCACAGTCACGCATATATGCGTCATCTCGCGAGACGCGAGATTTCCTGTGAACGCGCGCACACAGGCGCGCGCGCTCACAGGAACGGAAGGTAAGAGAGTGGATCTCCAGCCTGCCAGCGGCGATCGTTCGCTGGCAGGCTGGAGATGTGTATTTTTTAACCCCTAACAGGTATATTAGACGCTGTTTTGATAACAGCGTCTAATATACCTGCTACCTGGTCCTCTGGTGGTCCCCTTTGTTTGGATCGACCACCAGAGGACACAGGTAGCTCAGTAAAGTCCCACCAAGCACCACTACACTACACTACACCCCCCCCCGTCACTTATTAACCCCTTATTAGCCCCTGATCACCCCTGATCACCCCATATAGACTCCCTGATCACCCCCCTGTCATTGATTACCCCCCTGTCATTGATCAACCCCCTGTAAAGCTCCATTCAGATGTCCGCATGATTTTTACGTATCCACTGATAGATGGATCGGATCCGCAAAATGCATCCGGACGTCTGAATGAAGCCTTACAGGGGCATGATCAATGACTGTGGTTATCACCCCATATAGACTCCCTGATCACCCCCCTGTCATTGATTACCCCCCTGTAAAGCTCCATTCAGATGTCCGCATGATTTTTACGGATGCACTGATAGATGGATCGGATCCGCAAAACGCATCCGGACGTCTGAATGAAACCTTTCAGGGGCATGATCAATGACTGTGGTTATCACCCCATATAGACTCCCTGATCACCCCCCTGTCATTGATTACACCCCTGTCATTGATTACCCCCCTGTAAAGCTCCATTCAGACGTCCGCATGATTTTTACGGATCCACTGATAGATGGATCGGATCCGCAAAACGCATCCGGACGTCTGAATGAAGCCTTACAGGGGCATGATCAATGACTGTGGTTATCACCCCATATAGACTCCCTGATCACCCCCCTGTCATTGATTACCCCCCTGTAAAGCTCCATTCAGATGTCCGCATGATTTTTACGGATGCACTGATAGATGGATCGGATCCGCAAAACTCATCCGGACGTCTGAATGAAACCTTACAGGGGCATGATCAATGACTGTGGTTATCACCCCATATAGACTCCCTGATCACCCCCCTGTCATTGATTACACCCCTGTCATTGATTACCCCCCTGTAAAGCTCCATTCAGACGTCCGCATGATTTTTACGGATCCACTGATAGATGGATCGGATCCGCAAAACGCATCCGGACGTCTGAATGAAGCCTTACAGGGGCATGATCAATGACTGTGGTTATCACCCCATATAGACTCCCTGATCACCCCCTGTCATTGATTACCCCCCTGTAAAGCTCCATTCAGATGTCCGCATGATTTTTACGGATGCACTGATAGATGGATCGGATCCGCAAAACGCATCCGGACGTCTGAATGAAGCCTTACAGGGGCATGATCAATGACTGTGGTTATCACCCCATATAGACTCCCTGATCACCCCCCTGTCATTGATTACCCCCCTGTAAAGCTCCATTCAGATGTCCGCATGATTTTTACGGATCCACTGATAGATGGATCGGATCCGCAAAACGCATACGGACGTCTGAATGAAGCCTTACAGGGGCGTGATCAATGACTGTGGTTATCACCCCATATAGACTCCCTGATCACCCCCCTGTCATTGATTACACCCCTGTCATTGATCAACCCCCTGTAAAGCTCCATTCAGATGTCCGCATGATTTTTACGGATGCACTGATAGATGGATCGGATCCGCAAAACGCATCCGGACGTCTGAATGAAGCCTTACAGGGGCATGATCAATGACTGTGGTTATCACCCCATATAGACTCCCTGATCACCCCCCTGTCATTGATTACCCCCCTGTAAAGCTCCATTCAGATGTCCGCATGATTTTTACGGATGCACTGATAGATGGATCGGATCTGCAAAACACATACAGGCGTCTCCCTGGAGCCTTCCAGGGGGGGTGATCAATGACTGTGGTGATCACCCCATATAGACTCCCTGATCACCCCCCTGTCATTGATCACTACCCCTGTCATTGATCACCCCCCCTGTCATTGATCACCCCCCCTGTCATTGATCACCCCCCTGTCATTGATCACCCCCCTGTCATTGATCACCCCCCCTGTCATTGATCACCCCCCTGTAAGGCTCCATTCAGACATTTTTTTGGCCCAAGTTAGCGGAATTATTATTTTTTTTCTTACAAAGTCTCATATTCCACTAACTTGTGTCAAAAAATAAAATCTCACATGAACTCACCATACCCCTCACGGAATCCAAATGCGTAAATTTTTTTAGACATTTATATTCCAGACTTCTTCTCACGCTTTAGGGCCCCTAGAATGCCAGGGCAGTATAAATACCCCACATGTGACCCCATTTCGGAAAGAAGACACCCCCAGGTATTCCGTGAGGGGCATATTGAGTCCATGAAAGATTGAAATTTTTGTCCCAAGTTAGCGGAACGGGAGACTTTGTGAGAAAAAAATTAAAAATATCAATTTCCGCTAACTTGTGCCAAAAAAAAAAAAATTCTATGAACTCGCCATGCCCCTCATTGAATACCTTGGGGTGTCTTCTTTCCAAAATGGGGTCACATGTGGGGTATTTATACTGCCCTGGCATTCTAGGGGCCCCAAAGCGTGAGAAGTCTGGTATCCAAATGTCTAAAAATGCCCTCCTAAAAGGACTTTGGGCACCTTTGCGCATCTAGGCTGCAAAAAAGTGTCACACATCTGGTATCGCCGTACTCAGGAGAAGTTGGGGAATGTGTTTTGGGGTGTCATTTTACATATACCCATGCTGGGTGAGAGAAATATCTTGGTCAAATGCCAACTTTGTATAAAAAAATGGGAAAAGTTGTCTTTTGCCAAGATATTTCTCTCACCCAGCAAAGGTATATGTAAAATGACACCCCAAAACACATTCCCCAATTTCTCCTGAATACGGCGATACCACATGTGTGACATTTTTTTGCAGCCTAGGTGGGCAAAGGGGCCCATATTTCAAAGAGCACCTTTAGGATTTCACAGGTCATTTACCTACTTACCACACATTAGGGCCCCTGGAAAATGCCAGGGCAGTATAACTACCCCACAAGTGACCCCATTTTGGAAAGAAGACACCCCAAGGTATTCCGTGAGGGGCATGGCGAGTTCCTAGAAATTTTTATTTTTTGTCACAAGTTAGTGGAAAATGCAGATTTTTTTTTTTTTTTTTTTTCATACAAAGTCTCATATTCCACTAACTTGTGACAAAAAATAAAAACTTCCATGAACTCACTATGCCCATCAGCGAATACCTTGGGGTCTCTTCTTTCCAAAATGGGGTCACTTGTGGGGTAGTTATACTGCCCTGGCATTCTAGGGGGCCCAAATGTGTGGTAAGGAGTTTGAAATCAAATTCTGTAAAAAATGACCAGTGAAATCCGAAAGGTGCTCTTTGGAATATGGGCCCCTTTGCCCACCTAGGCTGCAAAAAAGTGTCACACATCTGGTATCTCCATACTCAGGAGAAGTTGGGGAATGTGTTTTGGGGTGTCATTTTACATATACCCATGCTGGGTGAGAGAAATATCTTGGCAAAAGACAACTTTTCCCATTTTTTTATACAAAGTTGGCATTTGACCAAGATATTTATCTCACCCAGCATGGGTATATGTAAAAAGACACCCCAAAACACATTCCTCAACTTCTCCTGAATACAGAGACACCAGATGTGTGACACTTTTTTGCAGCCTAGGTGGGCAAAGGGGCCCATATTCCAAAGAGCACCTTTCGGATTTCACAGGTCATTTTTTACAGAATTTGATTTCAAACTCCTTACCACACATTTGGGCCCCTAGAATGCCAGGGCAGTATAACTACCCCACAAGTGACCCCATTTTGGAAAGAAGAGACCCCAAGGTATTCGCTGATGGGCATAGTGAGTTCATGGAAGTTTTTATTTTTTGTCACAAGTTAGTGGAATATGAGACTTTGTATGAAAAAAAAAAAAAAATCATCATTTTCCACTAACTTGTGACAAAAAATAAAAAATTCTAGGAACTTGCCATGCCCCTCACGGAATACCTTGGGGTGTCTTCTTTCCGAAATGGGGTCACTTGTGGGGTAGTTATACTGCCCTGGCATTCTAGGGGCCCAAATGTGTGGTAAGGAGTTTGAAATCAAATTCTGTAAAAAATGACCTGTGAAATCCGAAAGGTGCTCTTTGGAATATGGGCCCCTTTGCCCACCTAGGCTGCAAAAAAGTGTCACACATCTGGTATCTCCGTACTCAGGAGAAGTTGGGGAATGTGTTTTGGGGTGTCATTTTACATATACCCATGCTGGGTGAGAGAAATATCTTGGCAAAAGACAACTTTTCCCATTTTTTTTATACAAAGTTGGCATTTGACCAAGATATTTATCTCACCCAGCATCGGTATATGTAAAATGACACCCCAAAACACATTCCTCAACTTCTCCTGAATACAGAGATACCAGATGTGTGACACTTTTTTGCAGCCTAGGTGGGCAAAGGGGCCCATATTCCAAAGAGCACCTTTCGGATTTCACTGGTCATTTTTTACAGAATTTGATTTCAAACTCCTTACCACACATTTGGGCCCCTAGAATGCCAGGGCAGTATAACTACCCCACAAGTGACCCCATTTTGGAAAGAAGAGACCCCAAGGTATTTCGTGATGGGCATAGTGAGTTCATAGAAGTTTTTATTTTTTGTCACAAGTTAGTGGAATATGAGACTTTGTAAGAAAAAAACAAAAAAAAAAAAACATCATTTTCCGCTAACTTGTGACAAAAAATAAAAAGTTCTATGAACTCACTATGCCCATCAGCGAATACCTTAGGGTGTGTACTTTCCGAAATGGGGTCATTTGTGGGGTGTTTGTACTGTCTGGCCATTGTAGAACCTCAGGAAACATGACAGGTGCTCAGAAAGTCAGAGCTGCTTCAAAAAGCGGAAATTCACATTTTTGTACCATAGTTTGTAAACGCTATAACTTTTACCCAAAGCATTTTTTTTTTACCCAAACATTTTTTTTTTATCAAAGACATGTAGAACAATAAATTTAGAGCAAAATTTATATATGGAACTCGTTTTTTTTGCAAAATTTTACAACTGAAAGTGAAAAATGTCATTTTTTTGCAAAAAAATCGTTAAATTTCAATTAATAACAAAAAAAGTAAAAATGTCAGCAGCAATGAAATACCACCAAATGAAAGCTCTATTAGTGAGAAGAAAAGGAGGTAAAATTCATTTGGGTGGTAAGTTGCATGACCGAGCAATAAACGGTGAAAGTAGTGTAGGTCAGAAGTGTAAAAAGTGGCCTGGTCTTTCAGGGTGTTTAAGCACTGGGGGCTGAGGTGGTTAAAACAAACCCACTGGAACCAATATTACCAAAATAAATACAATGTGACATGTGAGTACATATTTAACGTATACATTCAAGTATTGAAATTAAAGTGTCTTTTTTTCCATTATCGTGGTATGTAATGTCCCTGTCTTTGTGTGATATATACCTCTCTTTCAAGTCCCAATTGTTCTCTCCCCTTTCTTCTGAATCAGTTCTTATTGACTCTTTACCAATGAATTAGTCCTAACTAGGTGTTGTGATATACAACATATTACAATACAAGTAAAAAAACAAAGGCCTATTTAACATTATACACTTTTCACACATAAAAATATGCACTGGTGCTCCAAACAAAAAACAATCACTAAACTAAAAATAAAAATACACATGATTTTTATATGATTTTTATCCAAGCATTCACTAAAAATTTCCAGCGCTGAAACAAAATTGTACACCTTAAATTATATATCTTTTTGTCAAGGTCTTTTTCTTCACTCCTACAAATAAACAGATGTATCACAATCAGCACCTAGTTATAAACATTTTGGGCAAAAGTAATTTAGCAAGAAGCATACAAGCATTCTTCATGGCCATTAAGTGGAGCTCTGACATTAAACTCCTAAATAGTGATGAATGAACATAAGTGGGGACGATGCGCAAACACGATCAAATGTTTGCGAACCGCAAGTTCGCAGCGGGCCCCATTCACTTTAATGGCAGGCGAACATGAAAAACCTTCATGTCATTACTGCAGCCACCAAATACTTACAAGAAGTGCGCAAATCGTCCCACCACATGGACAGTGACATACCAGAGGGGGATCAATGGCAAAAATTCCCAGAAAAAAAAAAAGTATTTTAGTCAGGGGCCATTTTTATGCGTCTTAAAGGGAAACTGTCAAAAATGTGGCCTGCTGGAGCCTATAAAAATTAGGCCACAGGAGTACAGGCCCCAAAAATTAGCCATTCACCTGACAGAAAACATCAAGTGATTATGTGGCTGAAGGTATATTAGACGGTCATTGGATATCAATTTTACAGCAGGCCAGTACAAATAAATGTCAAATACATATGTTTAAACAAACAAAAAATATAAAATTGGATTAAAAACATGGCTAACGAAATCCCCCCTCTTGAAAAAACCCCAAATGATAATAGTTGAAATTCGATTACACGTGGTCATCACAGGTGTTGAATTCCTCTGAGGTCCCAAACATTAGGCATTCACCGGACAGAAAAGAACAAGTAATTATGTGGCTAGAGGTATATTAGACGGTCATTGGATATCAATTTTACTGTAGGCCAGTACAAATAGATGTCAAATACATATGTTTAGGTGTACAAACATTAGACATTCACCGGACAGAAAAGAACAAGTAATTATGTGGCTGGAGGTATTTTGGAAGGTCATTCAATATAAATTTTACTGCAGGCTAGTGTAGTACAGGCCCCAAACATTAGGCATTCACGGAACAGAAAAGAACAATTGATAATTTGGCTGGAGGTACATTAGGCGATCACCGTATAACAATTTTACTGTTGGCCAGTTAGATTACAGGCCCCAAAAATTATGCATTCAACGTACATAAATGATCAAGTGAATATGTGCCGGAGGTATATTAGACGGTCAATGGATATCAATTTTACAGCAGGCCAGTGGACTACAGGCCCCAAAAATTATTCATTCACTGTACAGAAAAGCACAATTGATAATGTGGCTGGAGGTAAATTGGGGGGGTCACCGTATACCAATTTTACTGTTTGCCAGTTAGATTACAGGCCCCAAATATTATGCATTTACAGTACATAAATGATCAAGTGTTTATGTGGCTTGAGGTATATTAGATGGCCATTCAATATCAATTTTACTGCAGGCCAGTACAAATAGATGTCTAATAGTAAGGCTGGTTACAGCCTGGATTTGTGGGTGGGGCTGCCCTCTATATAATTCCAAGCGGCCTCACCCTGGGGACGGTCGCTTCGTGCAGCTTCCTCCAGTCGGTTTCGTCACTTCCAGTTCGTCAGTCTTCCCCCAGCCTACGTCACTTCCGCGGTAAGTCGCGGCTCTCCAGCTTCCTCGGCCGGGGGCAGCGGTCCGTCCGGTCTGCCAGCGCTTGGCTCGGCCGGGATTTCCTCCCTCCTTCAGCTCCTGGCAAGTCTCCTCGCAGCGGTGCGAGTCTCATTTTTCTGGACGGGGCCTTTCGGAAGCAGCATCCACGGCGCTTCAGGTAAGGCTGACCGCTCTCACTGGGCTCGACTTGAGGCACTCCTCGTCAGAGCCGCACCGCTCTGCGTCCTCGTGATCGCAGGATTTTACGTGGGCCGTCTACCACCCGGTTTCCCAGTGGGCATGCGTCGGACACTCCCACCTAATGCAGACTGCAGGGCGTCACTCCCCAGATAGCTGATGAATTTATGATTGGTTTTTATTAGGTGGAAGAATATTTTAATTGCTAAAATTCTAATGAAGAAAAATGTTGCCCTCCACCTAACCCACCTTTTTTAACTGGTACAAGTACATTTTCAGTACGCCTGACCTGGGGGTATGTATTGTTATGTATTTCATTTATTTGGCAGTACATTCAAACCGAGAAGGTATGGTTGGCATTGGTTGGCAGGAACAGGGCTGGCCAGCCTGTTTCTCCATTCCTGGTTGGAGTGGGCTGGTCCTGCTTCTTGCTAGGAGGGGGAGTTCAAGTATAGAGACAGAGAGGAGAGAAAGCACATGCCAGAGCTTCTACTCCTGGGAACAATAGATGAGTCCAAAAAACTGAGCTTCAAGAAAGCAGCTGAGAGACCAGCCACCAGTGTGATCAGTTAAATGCTGCTTTACGGACACTGCTGCGGGGTCAGGGACTACAGCTCAGACACCCATCACCTATGCTACCGCTGGCCCGGGTCAGGTTCAAGTCTGGACCTTACAGTGGACCCCTATACCCACAAGTGCCTGCCAATCAATTGCTGCACAATCAGCTCTATGCCTCCTCGACTGGTGCCAGAAACTGCACTTTCCATTGCTGCTACTAGATGTAACACAAGTTATCCCCTCTAGTGTAGCTGACTCCATGAATCTTGTCTTGGTAGTGGGGTTTGTTGCCTTACAGCAATTGGGCTGCAGGATGCCGGTAGTGCCAGAGGCGCCCGTGGCATGGATTGGGTCCGCAGCATGGCTCCGGTAGGGCTCCGACCCATCCAATGCTCTGGGCCTGGGCTTAAGGTGGAGGTTCTGCCGTGCACATCGGGGAGTTCTCCAGTCATCTGGAGATCGGCAGTCTCCTCTTGGCTGACACATTTGACGGGGGCAGGATTTCCCTTAACCGGGTCCTTCCCTTCCCAGGTTAGGTGGAGGTGCTATTTTCCGGTTTTCTAATGTACCATTTTGGGCAAATCTTTCTTAAAACAAACAGGGCTGCGGTACTGTCTGATATTCAGTCCTCCCAATCAGCCAAGTAGCTGCTCATCAGCTTCCTGAATTGTTCAGGTATCATGCATACGTCTTTTGTCTGTCTTCCCTGCTTCTTGTCGCGCTCTCACATCATCTGATGTCTCCCTGGATCGCCCAGGCCCATGCTGCCTCTGTCATCCTGGATCGCCCAGGCTCGCTCTGTCATCCTGGATCGCCCAGGCTCGCTCTGTTTCTGTCATCCTGGATTGCCCAGGCTCGCTCTGTCTCTATCATACTGGATCGCCCAGGCTCGCTCTGCCTCTGTCTTCCTGGATCGCCCAGGCTCGCTCTGTTTCTGTCAATCCTGGATTGCCCAGGCTCGCTCTGTCTCTATCATCCTGGATCGCCCAGGCTCGCTCTGCCTCTGTCATCCTGGATCGCCCAGGCCCACATTGCCTCTGTCTTCCTGGATCGCCCAGGCTCGCTCTTCCTCTGTCATCCTGGATCGTCACTTTACTAACTATCTGGTGCTTTCCTGAACCGCTCAGGTCATTTAACAGCCCGGCACCAGCCTGAATCGCTCAGGCCCTTGTTACCTCCTGTCGCTCGGTTCAAATAAATATTTCACACCTAGCAGTGTTGGTAGTCTTTTGGCTGACACATTTGACGGGGGGGGGGGGGGCAGGATTTCCCTTAACCGGGTCCTTCCCAGGTTAGGTGGAGGTGCTATTTTCTGGTTTCCTAATGTACCATTTTGGGCAAATCTTTCTTAAAACCAACAGGGCTGCGGTACTGTCTGATATCCAGTCCTCCCGATCAGCCAAGTAGCTGCTCAACAGCTTCCTGAATTGTTCAGGTATGATGCATACGTCTTTTGTCTGTCTTCCCTGCTTCCTGTCGCGCTCTCACTTCATCTGATGTCTCCCTGGATCACCCAGGCCCACGCTGCCTCTGTCATCCTGGATCGCCCAGGCTCGCTCTGTCATACTGGATCGCCCAGGCTCGCTCTGTTTCTGTCATCCTGGATCGCCCAGGCTCGCTCTGTCTCTGTCATCCTGGATCGCCCAGGCTCGCTCTGCCTCTGTCTTCCTGGATCGCCCAGGCTCGCTCTGTTTCTGTCAATCCTGGATTGCCCAGGCTCGCTCTGTCTCTATCATCCTGGATCGCCCAGGCTCGCTCTGCCTCTGTCATCCTGGATCGCCCAGGCCCACATTGCCTCTGTCTTCCTGGATCGCCCAGGCTCGCTCTTCCTCTGTCATCCTGGATCGTCACTTTACTAACTATCTGGTGCTTTCCTGAATCGCTCAGGTCATTTAACAGCCCGGCACCAGCCTGAATCTCTCAGGCCCTGGTTACCTCCTGTCGCTCGGTTCAAATAAATATTTCACACCTAGCAGTGTTGGTAGTCTTTTGGCTGACACATTTGACGGGGGGGGGGCAGGATTTCCCTTAACCGGGTCCTTCCCTTCCCAGGTTAGGTGGAGGTGCTTTTTTCTGGTTTCCTAATGTACCATTTTGGGCAAATCTTTCTTAAAACCAACAGGGCTGCGGTACTGTCTGATATCCAGTCCTCCCAATCAGCCAAGTAGCTGCTCAACAGCTTCCTGAATTGTTCAGGTATGATGCATACGTCTTTTGTCTGTCTTCCCTGCTTCCTGTCGCGCTCTCACTTCATCTGATGTCTCCCTGGATCACCCAGGCCCACGCTGCCTCTGTCATCCTGGATCGCCCAGCCTCGCTCTGTCATCCTGGATCGCCCAGGCTCGCTCTGTTTCTGTCATCCTGGATCGCCCAGGCTCACTCTGTCTCTGTCATCCTGGATCGCCCAGGCTCGCTCTGCCTCTGTCATCCTGGATCGCCCAGGCTCGCTCTGCTTCTGTCATCCTGGATCGCCCAGGCTCACTCTGCTTCTGTCATCCTGGATCGCCCAGGCTCACTCTGTTTCTGTCATCCTGGGTCGCCCAGGCTCGCTCTGTCTCTATCATCCTGGATCGCCCAGGCTCGCTCGGCCTCTGTCACCCTGGATCGCCCAGGCTTGCTTTGCCTCTGTCATCCTGGATCGCCCAGGCCCACATTGCCTCTGTCATCCTGGATCACCTAGGCTCGCACTTCCTCTGTCATCCTGGATCGTCATTTTTACTAACTATCCGGTGCCTTCCTGAATCGCTAAGGTCATTTAACAGCCCGGCACCTGCCTGAATCGCTCAGGCCCTTGTTACCTCCTGTGTCGCTCGGTTAAAATAAATATTTCACACCTAGCAGTGTTGGTCTCTTTTTGCACACTTATTCAGGCCTACCCCGCACTGGCTCTGGGCACAGTTCAGACAGATAGATCATGGAGGGCTGGTAGGCATCCCTCCCCACTCCACGCTCATGCACACCTCAGCCCAGACCACAAATAGTAAGGCTGGTTACAGCCTGGATTTGTGGGTGGGGCTGCCCTCTATATAATCCCAAGCGGCCTCTCCCTGGGGACGGTCGCTTCGTGCCCCACCCTCCCGACCCTTTTTTCTTTCCTTTCACTCTCCTGGGTGGCCCACTTATTCAGGCCTACCCCGCACTGGCTCCGGGCACAGTTCAGCCAGATAGATCATGGAGGGCTGGTAGGAATCCCTCCCCACTCCACGCTCATGCACACCTCAGCCCAGACCACAAATACATATTTTTAAAAGAACAAAAAATATAAAATTGGATTAAAAACATGGCTAACGAAATCCCCCCTCTTGAAAAACAAAAACAAATGATAATAATTGAAATTCGATTACACGTGGTCATCACAGGTGTTGAATTCCTCCGAGGACCCAAACATTAGCCATTCACCGTACAGAAAATGTCTTTTATGCTGCTGTATTTACCTAAGACAGGGACCATTATTTGTTCTTGGTGGCGGACATTTGTGGGCTGTCATGAGGAAATTCAATTAAGCGTGGTCATCACAGGTGTTGAATTCCTCCGAGATCCATGCCTCATTCATTTTTAGAAATGTGAGGTAGTTCAGACTGTCATGAGCTGGCTGAGTGCGCTTATTGGTCTTGATCCCCCCTTCTGCTCTGAATGTCCTTTCGGACAGGACACTTGACTAGGGGCAAGCCAAGAGTTCCATGGCAAATTGTGCCAGCTCTGGCCACAGGTCAAGCCTGCACACCCAGTAGTCCAGGGGTTCCTCGCTTCTCAGAGCGTCCACATGGGCTGTTAACCCGATGTAGTCGGACACCTGTCGGTCTAGGCGTTCCCTGAGGCTGGATTCGGAGGGCGGCTGTCAATGGGTTGGCTGCAAAATTGATCTCATATCCGAAGTGACGAACACATCTTCAAACCGCCCTCTTCTTGCATGCGCTGTAGGATTGGTACTTGCAACTATGTGGGTGGAAATTCCTCTGCCAGTGCCTGCAACAGCAGAATGCAGCATCTCTCGCAGCAAGGCCTGGAAATGCTGCATTCTGACAGCTCTCTGTGATGCTGGTAACATGTCCACCATTTTTTGTTTGTACCGGGGGTCTAAGTACGTTGCCACCCAGTACTGGTCATTTCCCTATATGTTTTTTATACGGGGGTCCCTCTTCAAACACTGGAGCATGAAGGCCCCTATTTGCACTAAATTGGAAGCGGTGGAGTGGCCTGGCCCTGCTCACGGCCCAGGAGAATGTCGTCTTCGGTCTCCTCCCCCAATCCACGGATCCCAGAAAAGTTTAAAGCCTGCTCTTCTTGCTCCTCCTCCTCCTCCCCCCAGGAACAATCCTCCTCTGACTACTCTTCAGACTCCTGCTGACTTTCCTCAGATGGAGTAGCCCCCCCTGCGAATTCATTCAGCATTGCGACTTCCTCATCTTCCTGCTCCTCGACGGCTTGATCAATGACAGGATGCAATGCACGCTACAGAAAGATGGCGTAAGGTACGATATCACTGATGGCACCCTGGCTGCGACTGACCAGTTTGGTGATCTCATCAAATGGCCGCAGAAGTCTGCATGCATCGCGCATAAGCAGCCACTGGCGCGGTGAAAAAAAAACAAGCTCAGCAGAATCTGTCCTGCCACAGAGTACGTACAGGTAGTTGTTAACATTTCTGCTGGAGAAGCCTATCAAGCATATACAAGGTGGAGTTCCAGCCCGTCGGGCAGTCACAAATCAAACGTCTGGCGGGCAAGTGGTGTCGCCGCTGAACGTCAGCAAGGCGAGCCATGGCCGTGGAAGATCTTTTAAAATGGGCAAAGATTTCCTGGCCTGCAGCAAGATGTCCTGGACCCTGGGGTATTTGGCAATGAATCGCTGCGCGACTAAGTTGAGGATGTGTGCCATGCACGGAACATGTGTCATTTTGCACTGTTTCAGTGCGCTCAGCAGATTGGCACCGTTGTCGCACACCACTTTACCAACTGTTAAATTGAGAGGGGTTAGCCACTGATCGGCCTGTGACCGCAGAGCTGAAAGGAGTGCAGTACCGGTGTGGCTCTTGGCTTCAAGGCACAACAGCCGCAGCACAGTATGGCAACGTCTCACCTGGCACGTCGAATAGGTTCTGGGGAGCTTGGGGGTGCAGCAGAAGAGATGGTAGCAGTGTAAACGGAGGAGTCAGCTGAGGAGGAGATGGAGGATGGAGTAGGAGGAGGAGAAGAAGAGGCAGGCCTGCATGCCATCCGTGGCGGTAACACCAGATCCACACGGGTGCCACAGGTTACATGCTTGACAGCCATCAGAAAGTTCACCCAGTGGGCAGTAAAAGTTATGTACCTTCCCTGCCTATGTTTGCTAGACCACGTGGCTGTGGTCAGATGTATCTTGGCACCGACACTGTGTGCCAGAGATAACCTCACTTGCGCTGAACGTGGCCATATAGCTCTGGGATGCCCTTCTGGGAGAAATATTTCCTTACGGGGACAGGCTGCAGATGGCAACACTATTATCAGCAGCTGACAAGTTAAAAACAGCCCACACTGCGGAGCCATATGACGGCCTCCTGGGAGTAGTGTTGAGCACGAATATTCGAATAGCGAATTTTTATCGCGAATATCGCCACTTTGAGAATTCGCGAATATCCAGATTATAGTGCTATATATTTGTTTTATCGAATATTCTGCATTTTTTCCAACACATGATTCCTCTCTGCTTCTTGCTTGTGGGCCAATTAGAATGAAGCAATGTCAAGTTCACAACAATACTTCACCGGACCAATCAGTACTGCACTAATCGGTAATCTGTAGTCAGACCTGCTAAAATGTGAAGTTGCACTTAGTGCGAAAAAATATTCTAATCACTGCCGGTTAGCGCATTTGCGAATATATTGGAGCACTTGACTGTATCTGTATATAAATCTATTCTTATGTTCTGCCGTGCCAACCATTTTCTCCAGTCTCAAGAAACTTATACCAGCTTGAAAAATGTTGCCAAAAAGTGACCCACGACTGTATTTCACGTTATGAATTTTACATTGTCGATTTTTCACATTCAATAAAATATCCTTGAATTTTCAAAATTCACGAATATATGACGAATATTCTACAAAATATTAGTGAAATATTGCGAATTTGAATATAGCCTCTGCCGCTCATCACTACCTTGGAGCGCAAGATGTGACTGTGCATGGTGGATGGCTCGCTCCAGATACATTTGCAGTCTGCTTTTTGCCTCCTGTGCACTGTGACTTCTGCCTGCTTCTCCTCCCTATCTGCCGCTCCGTGTCTCCCTCTGAACTCCCCTCCTCTTCCTCTCTTGTGGGCACCCACATGATGTCCATCGACACCTCATCATCGTCACCTTCACCACCACTGACATTAGAGATCTCGGAGTAGGCAGCAACAGCGGGGACTGTCGTCAGACCGCTGGGTGGCGGCCGTTGCTACCTCCTCTTCCTCATCCGATGCCAAGAATGGCTGCGCATCGGTAAGGTCTGGGAATTGATCGGAAAATTATTCCTCTGACTCGAGTGGAGGGGCTATGGTGGTGGTGGTGTCTTTGGGTGTGCACACAGCAGAGAGTGAGGAGGGTGCAGATACAGAGGATGAGGAGGGTGCAGAAGGCTGAGTGAGCCGCTCAATCAACTCTGGTGCGTCCTTTGACGTAATCGCACGCACCTTCTCCAATTTCCCCACTTAGGTTCCGGTATGGTGCACCTGCCCGACCCCTACCATCCCCTGCGGAATGGCCGGCCTCTTCCATTGCCTGTCATTTTCAAAATAACTCTGTGACAAAGTCCCTATAGAAGAGCAGTATTTGTGGAAGTAGGTATATAGAACCGCTTAATGATTATTTTCTGGAAGCAGGTATATCAAACCCCTTAATCAGTTTTTTGAGGGGACAACTGGTATATCACACCAGTTGAAATTATTTGTTCCAATAGCGTTTGTCCCTCTGTATAGCTGGGGTATCTCAGCAGAACCACACACATCTCCTGCAAATTACAAATGTACTACGGTATATGTAAATGATATTATAGGTATCAGTTTTTTGGGGGGGTCAACTGGTATATCACACCAGTTGAAATTATTTGTTCCAATAGCGTTTGTCACTTTGTATAGCTGGGGTATCTCAGCAGAACCGCACACAACTCCTGCAAATTACAAATGTAATATACGGAAAGTATATTCTAGGTATATCACACCCCTGCCTCAATCAGTTGTTTGGGTGAGAAAATGTTACATCACACCAGTTGAAATTATTTGTTCAAATAGCGATTGTCACTCTGTATAGCTGCGGTATCTCAGCAGAACCGCACACAACTCCTGCAAATTACAAATGTACTATATGAAAATTACATTATACAGTGGATATAAAAAGTCTACACACCCCTGTTAAAATGTCAGAACTTTTTCCACCTTTAATGAGACCTATAAACTGTACCACTCAATTGAAAAACAAACTGAAATCTTTTAGGTAGAGGGAAGAAAAAATATAAAAATAAAATAATATGGTTGCATAAGTGTGCACACCCTTAAACTAATACTTTGTTGAAGCACCTTTTGATTTTATTACAACACTCAGTCTTTTTGGGTATGAGTCTATCAGCATGGCAGATTTTGACTTGGCAAGATTTGCCCACTCTTCTTTGCAAAAACACTCCAAATCTGTCAGATTGCGAGGGCATCTCCTGTGCACAGCCCTCTTCAGATCACCCCACAGATTTTCAATCGAAATTCAGATCTGGGCTCTGGCTGGGCCATTCCAAAACTTTAATCTTCCTCCGGTGAAGCCATTCATTTGTTGATCTGGGTCGTTGTCATGCAGAAAGATGAAGTTCCTCTTCATGTTTAGTTTTCTAGCAGAAGCCTGAAGGTTTTGTGCCAAAATTGACTGGTATTTGGAACTGTTCATAATTCCCTCTAGCTTAACTAAAGCCCCAGTTCCAGCTGAAGAAAAACAGCCCCAAAGTATGATGCTGCCACCACCATACTTCACTGTGGGTATGGTGTTCTTTTGGTGATGTGCAGTGTTGTTTTTGTGCCAAACATATCTTTTGGAATTATGGCCAAAAAGTTGGCCTTGGTTTCATCAGACCATAACACCTTTTCCCTCATGCTTTTGGGAGACTTCAGGTGTGTTTTTTTAAAATGTAGTCTGGCTTGGATGTTTTTCTTCATAAGAAAAGGCTTTCATCTTGCCACTCTACCCCATAGCCCAGACATATGAAGAATACGGGAGATTGTTGTCACATGTACCACACAGCCAGTACTTGCCAAATATTCCTGCAGCTCCTTTAATGTTGCTGTAGGCCTCTTGGTAGCCTCCCAGACCAGTTTTCTTCTCGTCTTTTCATAAATTTTGGAGAGACGTCCTGTTCTTGGTAATGTCACTGTTGTGCCATATTTTCTCCACTTGATGATGACTGTCTCCACTGTGTTCCATGGTATATACAAATGCCTTGGAAATTCTTTTGTACCCTTCTCCTGACTGATACCTTTTAACAATGAGATCCCTCTGATGCTTTGGAAGCTCTCTGTGGACCATGGCTTTTGCTGTGGGATGCGACTAAGAAAATTTCAGGAAAGACCAACTAGAGCAGCTGAACTTTATTTGGGATTAATCAGAGGCACTTTAAATGATGGCAGGTGTATTCTGACTCCTATTTAACATGATTTTGAATGTAATTGCTTAATTCTGAACACAGCTACATCCCCAGTTATAAGAGGGTGTGCACACTTATGCAACCACATTATTTTAGTTTTTTTTGTTTTCTTCCCTCCACCTAAAAGATTTAAATTTGTTTTTAAATTGAGTTGTACAGTTTATAGGTCACATTAAAGGTGGAAATAGTTCTGAAATTATTTATCTTTGTCTCAATTTTTTACATCACAGAAACCTGGCATTTTAACAGGGGTGTGTAGACTTTTTATATCCACTGTACTTCTGAGGAATAAACACATATAGTTCCTCTGTTGTACTCAGCTAGCACAGAACAACCACCCTCTCCCTAAGCAGGGGTTGGACCTAAGTCCATATCCTGGCATTCAAAGGTGGTTGAGCCAAGCTGTTAATCTTGACTTATCCATACAATTTACCTTTTTACAGATACTATATTCTGGATAAGTCATTGATAATACTTTTAACCATGTACAACTGAAGTCAGCAATAGAGATTTAAAGGGGTTACCCCATAAAAAAATATTCAGCATTTTTCAAAGTAGCACCTAGATCTCAGTACTTATGTAATTGCACGTAATAAAAAATAGCTGCTGAGTTATTCAATAAAATGTATCTTTTTAGCTCAACCTGCTGTTTGTTCTTTTTTTCATCTCTCTGTCCAGCTTTCTGAAGTGGATACACATGCTCAGTTCCAACCTTCAGCTGCCACCAAGTATATCTTCTGTTATATGCTGTGACAGTTATAGGACATGTCCCCTGAGCTACAGCGGAAAGGACCTGTTCCCTGAGAAAGGACACACTGCCTGAGATGCCTGAAACAAATCTAGCAATGCAATTGGAGCAATTAGTGGGGGGATTTCTGGATCTATGTGAGGTATAGGCAGGGACGGATTGACCATAGACCTTACAGGGAAATTTCCCGGTGGGCCGATGCCCAGATGGCCACCTGGGCCCTCCTCACAGCCGGACAGTTGAAGTTTTTTGAGGATGTATTTTGTGCTGCTGGCTGGATTTTGTGATGGACTTTAAGTTCCCAGTCTGCCCCTGGGTACAGGGCTGGTTTTAGCTTTGTTAAAAATAAATTGTCATGTACTAAATGGTGTCTGATTTTATTTTATTTTTTACATTAATCATGGGATAACCGCTTTAAGCAACTGGCAAAATAGCCTTCTGTTGTGATACACTAAAGTACATTTCTGTGTCTATAATGCAACAAATGCATGGCACTTTCTTCAATCACCTCAGAAGAATTAACTGAAAATGAACTGAAACTTCACAGAAGGGAGATGACAGAGGAGATCAATTGCTCAAGGTAATGTCTATACATTCTGTACAGTGGCATCAAGTTTGTAAGTAATTTCCCTTTTAAGACAGCTGTGAACAATGAATGTTATGGGTAAGCATTTTTTTTGTAAGGCAGAAGAGAAGGGGGAAGAGAACTGTCGTTGTCTTTACTCATTCATCTATAAATACAAAGTTGAGTAAAAAAAAAAAAAAAACATAACTGTAATGATCAGCTGAGTTACTATATTTTCACATCACACAGTTTTTTTTTTAAACAAATACAACTTTATATGTGTGAATGTAATGATGATATATGTAAGTGAGAATATAATGATATATGTAAATAATAATCAGAGCAAAAGGATAAAGCTATTTTTATATCTCAGTGTGTCCTATCCTTCATATAATGCCAGAATTCAGCGGACCCCATTACTGTCAATAGGGTTTGGTGGGCAGGTGGCAGTATCCGGAAATGCTAGATCTGGAGAGCCCTCAGCTTAAACTCCATCAGCCGTCAGGGGTCAGACATCAGGTGTCAGCCCTCAGCTAAAACTCCATCAGCCGTCCGTCATCAGGCATCAGACATCGGGTGTCATCCGTCAGCTGTGAGGCATCAGTCATCAACCAAAACTCCATCAGCAGTCAGTCGTCAGGGGTCAGGTGTTAGATATCAGGTGTCAGACGTTGGTTGTCTGGGGAGGGGGCGGCACAAAGCATAATGTCATGTGTACCAGGGCCGGCTCCAGGTTCATGTGGGCCCTTGGGCGATAAATCCCAGTGGGCCCCCATGAGGCATTTTTTTACATTGACATGTCCCCCTGTGGCTCCTACACGGTATAATGACCCCCAGTGGCCCCTATACAGTATAATGACTACTAGTGGCCCTTCACACAGTATAATGAACCCCCAATTCCCCCCCCACTGTATAATGACCACCTGTGGCCCTGCATTCAGAATAATAACCCCCAGTCGCCCCCATTTAGAATAATGACCCCCAGTAGCCCCCACACGGGGGGAATACTGTATGGAGGGGGCTCTGGGGGTCATTATACTGAATGGAGGGTCATTGGTGATCATTATACTAAATGGGGGACACTGGGGGTCATTATACTATGTAAAGGGCCCTCACAGTATAATGACCCCACAGTGACTCTCCATTCAGAATAATGACCCCCAGTCGCCCCCACACTGGGGGTTATACTGTATGGAGGGGGCACGAGGGGTTATTATATTTAATGGGGGATCTGGTGGTCATTATGCAAAATGGAGGGTCAATGGGGATCATTATACTAAATGGGGGGCACTGGGAGTCATTATACTGTGTAAGGGACCCTCACAGTGTGATGAATGACCCCCCAGTGGCCCCCTCACATACCTATCATTGCAGGGGAGCTGGTGGTCCTGTCATTCACTAACCGCAGCTCCCTGCGCTCCTTCTCTCCTCCGCTGCAGCAGTGAGCCAGGCCTGGAGGAGAGAAGGAGCTGTGCAGTGATGGAGCTAGAACTGACTGGGCCCCACAGCGAAATTTAGTACGCCCCCCTCCCCCCCAATGTGTGTTCACATTACGTTTTTCCTATCGGTTTGATGTATACACATGTGCAGCACTCCACGTTTTTGTATCCTGCAGAGTCAAGTAAAAAATGCATACGTTAACGTATATGTTTTTTTACCATGGAACTGTATGGTGAACGGACGCCGCTGTACGGCATCAGTCTGAGGCGTCTGTTAATGCATACATTTTCAGTATGCATTAAATGGATGGCAAAAATGTGATGTGAACCCAGCCTTAGTGTCAGAATAAGCCCCAGTACACAGCGGAGCAGCGTGGCGGAGAGGGGAGGCCGCCATGTACTGACAGAGCGCTACATGGTCCTGTGGTCAGGGATGAGGACTGTGCTTCCCAAGGATCATTTTCTACTGGAAAATACAGGGCGCAGTATAATACACTAGAGTCTATATAATATAAAGATATCAGCCCCACCCCCCGAATAATCATACGATTAGGGGGTCATTTATTATATAGAAATACGTCTATATTAGGCGTATTTCTGACACAGATGTGGCGCAAAGGTCCTTAACACCGCAATCTGTATCTTTTCCCGCTCATGCCAGGTCTAAAAAAAGTGGTGTGGGCAGAAAGGGATACAGTTATGGCCATCCAGTTATTGGATACCACCGCCATATAGTGATAACACCGCCATATAGTGATAACACCGCCATATAGTGATAACACCGCCATATAGTGATAACACCGCCATACAGTGATAACACCGCCATATAGTGATAACACCGCCATACAGTGACCGGATAAAAGGGTATAAGAGGGCACAGTACAGGGAATGACTATGGGCACTGCACAGGGTGTGGTAGGAGGGCACAATGCAGGGTATAAAGGGGCACAGTACGGGGTGGGGGGCACAGTCACATGACCCTGTGATGTTAGAAGGTCCTTATGGTGAATGCGGTTCAGATGCCACCATAATGAGAGGCAGAGGAGTGAGACAGGGGCCCGGGGCCCTGGATGGACAGGAGGGGTGGACACAGCAAGTAGGTTGAAGGGGCTCTGAGGGGGATTCATACAAGTAGTGGCAGGAGGTCTGTGCAGGGCAGCAATAGGAGATAGGAGGGTGGGACAGGAGCCCTGGATACATGAGGGAGGAAAGGAGACAGCAGGGGCTCCATAAGGGTGATATAGGACAGGATATGGGGGGGGGGGGCAGGTGTCATGGAGGCAATCAGCTTAATAAAACAGTAACACAACTAAATAGAATGAAGCAGCAGTGTCCCCCCCTTTCCTTCTGTCCCACAGAGAAGAGACAGTTACAGTGCAGACTCACTCACAGACTGTCTCCACACTTCTCTGCTCCAGCTCCAGCCGTGCGGTCTCTCTCCAGTCTCCTCAGGCAGCGTGTGTCCTGTGTAGAGGGGGCGTGTCCTGTGTGGAGGGGGCGTGTCCTGTGTAGAGGGGGCGTGTTCTGAGTCTCTGCAGCTCAGAGGGCCCACCAGAGGGGTACTGCGTATGTGAAATGACAGCAGTGAGAGCTCCCATCTGTATTGATGGAAGTGCTCATAGCAGCTCAGTGGGCCCCCCCAGGAGCATTGGGCCCCGGCACTTGCCCGGGGATGCCGGGTTATGACGCCGGCATAATGTCATGTGTACCAGGGCCGGCTCCAGGTTCATGTGGGCCCTTGGGCGATAAATCCCAGTGGGCCCCCATGAGGCATTTTTTTACATTGACATGTCCCCCTGTGGCTCCTACACGGTATAATGACCCCCAGTGGCCCCTATACAGTATAATGACTACTAGTGGCCCTTCACACAGTATAATGAACCCCCAATTCCCCCCCCACTGTATAATGACCACCTGTGGCCCTGCATTCAGAATAATAACCCCCAGTCGCCCCCATTTAGAATAATGACCCCCAGTAGCCCCCACACGGGGGGAATACTGTATGGAGGGGGCTCTGGGGGTCATTATACTGAATGGAGGGTCATTGGTGATCATTATACTAAATGGGGGACACTGGGGGTCATTATACTATGTAAAGGGCCCTCACAGTATAATGACCCCACAGTGACTCTCCATTCAGAATAATGACCCCCAGTCGCCCCCACACTGGGGGTTATACTGTATGGAGGGGGCACGAGGGGTTATTATATTTAATGGGGGATCTGGTGGTCATTATGCAAAATGGAGGGTCAATGGGGATCATTATACTAAATGGGGGGCACTGGGAGTCATTATACTGTGTAAGGGACCCTCACAGTGTGATGAATGACCCCCCAGTGGCCCCCTCACATACCTATCATTGCAGGGGAGCTGGTGGTCCTGTCATTCACTAACCGCAGCTCCCTGCGCTCCTTCTCTCCTCCGCTGCAGCAGTGAGCCAGGCCTGGAGGAGAGAAGGAGCTGTGCAGTGATGGAGCTAGAACTGACTGGGCCCCACAGCGAAATTTAGTACGCCCCCCTCCCCCCCAATGTGTGTTCACATTACGTTTTTCCTATCGGTTTGATGTATACACATGTGCAGCACTCCACGTTTTTGTATCCTGCAGAGTCAAGTAAAAAATGCATACGTTAACGTATATGTTTTTTTACCATGGAACTGTATGGTGAACGGACGCCGCTGTACGGCATCAGTCTGAGGCGTCTGTTAATGCATACATTTTCAGTATGCATTAAATGGATGGCAAAAATGTGATGTGAACCCAGCCTTAGTGTCAGAATAAGCCCCAGTACACAGCGGAGCAGCGTGGCGGAGAGGGGAGGCCGCCATGTACTGACAGAGCGCTACATGGTCCTGTGGTCAGGGATGAGGACTGTGCTTCCCAAGGATCATTTTCTACTGGAAAATACAGGGCGCAGTATAATACACTAGAGTCTATATAATATAAAGATATCAGCCCCACCCCCCGAATAATCATACGATTAGGGGGTCATTTATTATATAGAAATACGTCTATATTAGGCGTATTTCTGACACAGATGTGGCGCAAAGGTCCTTAACACCGCAATCTGTATCTTTTCCCGCTCATGCCAGGTCTAAAAAAAGTGGTGTGGGCAGAAAGGGATACAGTTATGGCCATCCAGTTATTGGATACCACCGCCATATAGTGATAACACCGCCATATAGTGATAACACCGCCATATAGTGATAACACCGCCATATAGTGATAACACCGCCATACAGTGATAACACCGCCATATAGTGATAACACCGCCATACAGTGACCGGATAAAAGGGTATAAGAGGGCACAGTACAGGGAATGACTATGGGCACTGCACAGGGTGTGGTAGGAGGGCACAATGCAGGGTATAAAGGGGCACAGTACGGGGTGGGGGGCACAGTCACATGACCCTGTGATGTTAGAAGGTCCTTATGGTGAATGCGGTTCAGATGCCACCATAATGAGAGGCAGAGGAGTGAGACAGGGGCCCGGGGCCCTGGATGGACAGGAGGGGTGGACACAGCAAGTAGGTTGAAGGGGCTCTGAGGGGGATTCATACAAGTAGTGGCAGGAGGTCTGTGCAGGGCAGCAATAGGAGATAGGAGGGTGGGACAGGAGCCCTGGATACATGAGGGAGGAAAGGAGACAGCAGGGGCTCCATAAGGGTGATATAGGACAGGATATGGGGGGGGGGGGCAGGTGTCATGGAGGCAATCAGCTTAATAAAACAGTAACACAACTAAATAGAATGAAGCAGCAGTGTCCCCCCCTTTCCTTCTGTCCCACAGAGAAGAGACAGTCACAGTGCAGACTCACTCACAGACTGTCTCCACACTTCTCTGCTCCAGCTCCAGCCGTGCGGTCTCTCTCCAGTCTCCTCAGGCAGCGTGTGTCCTGTGTAGAGGGGGCGTGTCCTGTGTGGAGGGGGCGTGTCCTGTGTAGAGGGGGCGTGTTCTGAGTCTCTGCAGCTCAGAGGGCCCACCAGAGGGGTACTGCGTATGTGAAATGACAGCAGTGAGAGCTCCCATCTGTATTGATGGAAGTGCTCATAGCAGCTCAGTGGGCCCCCCCAGGAGCATTGGGCCCCGGCACTTGCCCGGGGATGCCGGGTTATGACGCCGGCCCTGATGTGTACTACTGCCGGACCTTTTCTTCATGCAACCAAGCCTGGAGGGGAGGAGCATATCATTAAGTCCCCAGGATTTCAGATGGATCTTTATGCCTGAGCAAAGCACTTAGATGCACGGATCCACTACACAGTGGTCCCAGCAGCAGAAGCCTTAGTGTCTCTCCTTGAGTGGATCCGTGCATCTAAGTGCTTTGCCCTGACGGCGGACAGCTGATGGAGTTTTGGCTGGGGGCTGACACCTGATGTCTGACCCCTGACGGCTGATGGAGTTTAAGCTGAGGGCTGACACCTGATGTCTGACCCCTGACGGCTGATGGAGTTTTGGCTGAGGGCTGACACCTGATGTCTGACCCCTGACGGCTGATGGAGTTTAGGCTGAGGGCTGAAACCTGATGGCTGACCCCTGACGGCGGATGGAGTATAGGCTGAGGGCTGACACCTGATGTCTGACCCCTAACGGCTGATAGAGTTTAGGCTGAGGGATGAAAACTGATGTCTGACCCCTGACGGCTGACTGCTGATGGAGGAGATATACTCTAACATTAGAAGGTCATTTATGAATATAGAAGGAAACAAAGATAAAAATGGTAAAAAAGGGATACTGTCACTGGATGCAACCAAACCATTTGACTGCGTGGTGTGGGAATATCCATGGGAGGTCCTCAAGCGTTATGGATTTGGGGAATCTTTTATAGGCTGGACTGAGCTTATTTATTCACATCCCAGAGCAAGGGTGGCGGTGGATGGGGTTATGTCCCTGCCTTTTGCCCTTTCTAGAGGCACTAGGCAGGGATGTTCCCTAACCCCGCTGCTGTTTGCAATAGCAATAGAACCATTGGCGATTATTATTAGGGAGCGTGAAACCATTAAGGGTTTTCAATATGGTAATTTAAGGGAGAAAATAATGTAATATGCGGATGATATATTATTGTTTTTGGCAAACATAGATTTGGAGTTGTTTAGCGTAATGGATATAATTGAGAAATTTGGGTATTACTCTGGTTTAAAAATAAACTGGGGAAAGTCACATTTGATGTCACTGGGTGAAGGTGTAGGTGATGGGTTTTCAGAAGGGCAAGTTGTGGCTAGGGGATGTAGTTTTAAGTATTAGGGAATAAATATTGGTGATTATGATTATATAAAATTGAATATACTCCCTCTTATAGATGAACTGAAAAAAATAATTCATATTTGGAAGAGGTTACCAATGTCAATGTTGGAACAAATCAATTTGATAAAGATGTTTTTTCTCCTGAAGGGTTTGTATGTGTTGCAACGTGCCCCTGTGTGGGTGTCACTTAAGGTTTTCACTATTATTGATAGGTTGATGAGGGAATTTATATGGAATGGCAGAAATTCTAGGATAAGGAAATACATTTTGCAGTTACTAATAAAAGAGGGGGGAATGGCATTTTCAAATTAGTTTATATATTTTTTGGTGGCACAATTTGGGTTTATGGTTGGGGATAAGATAGCGCCTAGTTTGAGATGGTATTTGGAGAATTTGGGTTGGAAAGATTATCAGTTTAAGATGATGGTAATATTGGAATACGAAATATTGGGGAGTACAAATATTAATAATCATATTTTAAATTTAATGGATCACGTTTGGAGAGAAATTAAACAAATTATGGATATTAAAGGATATACAGATTTCACTCCTATTTGGTGTAATATTAATTTGAAAGAGATTCAGAAAATAAAGCAATACGTAAACTGGGGAAATAAGGGGATATATTTTTGGCACAATTATTTGATGGAGAAATGTTTAAAGATTTTGAGACATTAAAAAAAGATTTTGGGATTCCAAATAAATAATTCTTTTAATATTTACAATTAAGAGATGCAATTGTTTCAACAGAAATAGATTTTCAGAAATATAAAAAATCACCTATGGTAGATATCAATCGGCTGTTGGATAATCGGAAAGGAAAAGGGAGTATTTCAAGAAGGTATAGAACACTGTCAAAAATTAATCAGAGTAAAATTTAGTTATTGGCTAAAGAGAGATGGAAGAAAGATATTGATGGCCTTTCAGAGGAGCAATGGAAAGATATATTAAGGAATAGGTCTCTGGTCTCAAAAAGGGTCTCCCATGGGGTCTCTCAATTTTTCTTTATTCATAGGCTGTACTATTCCTCACTGTTACTTAAAAGGATGGGTCTGAAATCCACTGATGAATGTCCTAGATGTGGTTTGGAACAAGCGGGTCTTTTTCATCTACAGTAGTATAGAGATATAGCAAACTTTTTCATTATTGGAGTGGGGTAGCAGATATTATTAAGAAAACTATAGGAGTACGAATAGAACAAGATCCAATGGCTTGTATTCTGGGAGGTACAACACATTTGTTGATTTCAAAATTAGATAAGAAGGCAATGTGTAAACTTTTGTTTCAAAAAAGACTTATTATTAAAAATGGATTGAAAAGGACCTTCCCTTGGTGGCAGAGTGGAAGAGTGCAGTGAAAAATATGATAAAGGTAGAGAGAATAATATACAGAAATAGGGTAAAGATAGAGTATTTAGAAAAAATTTTGAAGGGTTGGCTGATTAATATGGTATAAATTAAATTTTTAACTTTTCTCTCTCTCCTCTCTCTCAGAGACTTACAATCTGGGGGTGGGGGGTGGGAAAAGTAATGTAAAAAATAATTGATTGTATTGTATAATTATATATTATGTGTTTTTGTATTATGAATAAAGATATATTTAAAAATAAGACCAATAAAAAAAAATATTCAATCAGAAATGTTGGTCTACTGAAAATAATGCACAGTATATGCACTTAATACTTGGTCAGGGCTCCTTTTGCATGAATTACTGCATCAATGTGGCGTCGCATGGAGGCGATCAGCCTGTGGCACTGCTGAGGTGTTATGGAAGCCCAGGTTGCTTCAGCCTGTCTGCATTGTTGGATCTGGTGTCTCTCATTTTTCTCTTGACAATACCCCATAGATTTTCTATGGGTTTAGGTCAGGCGAGTTTGCTGGCAATTCAAGCACAGTGACACTGTGGTTATTAAACCAGGTATTGGTATTTTTGGCATAGACAGCAGCTGTGAATAGCAAGAAAGAAGGGAGAAGGCACATGCGCACTGTGTATGCTGTCTCCTCATACAACTCATAGGTGGGGGTGCCGGATGTCGGACCCCCGCCAATTAGATATTGATAACCTATCCTGAGGATAGTGAAAAAGATGGACCTTCTCGACTTTACCGGAATTCACCAGCCAAACCACGACTGCAGATCCTCAGCAGTCCACAGATTAGCGTTGAAAGAAACGGTAAGGGCAGCATCTCCAGATATTCTTTATTGGACGTGCTTGAACGAATTTGTACAGAAATTGCAACGTTTCGGCTACATGGTAGCCTTTATCAATCATAGTAACAATTGATATTCCCCTGTCTAATATATCTTGAAGCACTAACTCCATTCGCAGTCCACTCTTTGTGAATCGCCCCAAATTCTTGAATAGCCTTTTCTTGACAATCCTTTCAAGGCTGCAGTTAAACACTTGAAATAGATTAATCTGTGTGTAATGACTTTATATAATATGAGTTTCACTTTTTGAACTGATTACTGAAATAAATTAACTTTTTGATGAAGTTATTGAGATGCACCTGTATTTTGTTAGCATCACATAGTAGTACTTTTACTTAGAAACTGCATAAAAATGTTATAATGCAGTGTGTGGCTCTTCTTTGTACACCATATTGATGGCTTATATGTGGTTTTAGTATTTCTATATAGCTGTAAGATGGACACACCAAATCAATTCAGTTTGTGCCCTATGCACTCCAATCCAGCACTGTATAAATCACTTAGGAGCTAGCATAAGAAATCAGCATGAGAAGTTGCATTGTTCAGTAAATGGCTACATAATTCTTGCAAAAAACAGTGACCTGATCCAGCAACCCCTTTCCTCTGTATAACAGGAGTGCAATACTCCAAAATACTACAAAATCTATATAGTAAAACTGAAAAATTAACAACAAAAAAATATAATTCTGGTAATATTTATTGCTGTGTTCATTGATAGCCTGAATTCCAAGTATACTAACTTTCCAAGTGTTAATTGAATAATTTATTGCTCTTAAAACCTTTGCATACACAGTTGGTACTACAACAAGCAATTAATTTGCTAGTACATTGGAGACCTTTTTACGAGTCCATTTTGCAAAGTGAAAATCAATAAGAATATGCTGGCAAAAGCAAAGTTCTGATATGCTGACATTCTGCTTAAGAGATAATTTTAGAACATATAACAGATCTTTAGCCAGAGAAATTTATTCTAGTTTGATATTTGTGTGTGAAGTGGTTTATTCACCCAATGGTGTAGCGACGTTTCAGCTCTATCCCAGAGCCTTTCTCAAGCAATGCTAAACAGGACAATGTGAACAATATATACCCAACAGTGATTACATCATAGTGTCACCTGAACAGGTTCCATACAATTAACACTGTGTATAATTCATAAAATAAACATACATAGAAAAAAATCCAAGATCACATGATTATTGTGTCAAATACATAATAACATTTATACATCCTGGTACGGGGGCCTCATTCCCAATCCGCTTCCATCTTACCTGTGACTCCAATTATGTTATTAATGTATTGTCATGTCCATGCAACATTTTATATATCTGTGAAACTTCCACTGATCTCAAGACTTGTTTAAACAACCATTGTAATACTACCCGGAAAAAACGATCTGAATTGCCTGTTTCCAAACATTTTACTGATCTTAACCATTCTGAGAAAGATCTAAAGTTCTGGATCATTGATCATGTCCCTATGCCCAGGAGGGGTGGGGACAGGATGAATTTACTTAAAAAGAAGGAATTACACTGGATCTATGTTCTCAATACTTTGAGACCTTTTGGTCTCAATGTTGACTACAAGATGGGCAGTATATTGAGATAGGGTCTTGGCTCCTGACCTTGTGGTATCCGTTACTGCAAATGCAAGTGGGTGGTTAAATGGGAATCTCCTTTTAGAACTTGTAGATGTTCTTTACATCGTATGAGTATATGAATTTCTTCTTCTTCTTTCTTTTTTATCTATAGAGGAGCGTGCTGTTTCGGGGACTTTGTTGGATAAGGACTGATGTTACACACAGGATTTAAACTATAGCGACCCCATCGTGATTATATATATTATATACAGCAGGCGTATGGAATGTATCTGGATTTTGTAGATGACCCTCCTGAGTTTGTGGTATGGTTGGTCTGTATGTGTGAGAGGAGAACCCTCTTGGGCCTATGTTAGATCGATAGGGTTAACAGTGGTGGGACCTGTTGGGATATATGGATTCCACACTGCTTTCCTTGTACTGTGGGGACAGTGCTTGCGTAATGGCGAGCGGTTGTCCTTCACTGCGATCAATGCCTGTATGTGCCGGATGATTGTATGAAATGTATGAGACTGACAGCATTTGGGTGATTTGTGCCGAGTTGGAGCCAAAGCGCATGCATCGTGGCTCCTATGGGCACTGACCATTTCCAAGATGACTGCAAAGCCAGAGATACGATTTCTGCGCATTCTCCATGTATAGTCACGTGACCCTAGTGACGTGGATGTTGCGCACACGGTCCGGAACATGCACCCTGCTGTGTACTACACGCCAATGCCGCTATGGATGTAAGATGGGGATCGCAATATGTCTTGTCAGTGTGTTTACTTGCGGTGCCTGTATCCCCCTGGTACAGTTACGCTTGATCTCTCACACATGTGCACTTTTATCTTATTAACTCTCGATATACTTCACTTTATACATGAATGGGATTTTTTAAGATGAGTTATGAGACACAACTATGTGTTGGATTTTTATCATGTATTTTACACAATAACTATGTATATTATGTATTTGACACAATAATCATGTGATCTTGGATTTTTTTCTATGTATGTTTATTTTATGAATTATACACAGTGTTAATTGTATGGAACCTGTTGATCATGTGACACTATGATGTAATCACTGTTGGGTATATATTGTTCACATTGTCCTGTTTACTATTGAGAACGGCTCTGGGATAGAGCCGAAATGTCGCTACACCATTGGGAGAATAAACCACTTAATTTTTTTCACTTACTTTATGGAGTGCTGCTCTATTTTATACATGTATATATATATATATATATATATATATACAGTACAGACCAAAATTTTGGACACACCTTCTCATTCAAAGAGTTTTCTTTATTTTCATGACTATGAAGGCATCAAAACTATGAATTAACACATGTGGAATTATATACATAACGTTGAAGCATTGAGGAGAAGTCAGGTGGATACACAGCTGATAGTGCTACTGAATACACTGTTAGAATTTGTATTATGGCAAGAAAAAAGCAGCTAAGTAAAGAAAAACGAGTGGCCATCATTACTTTAAAAAATGAAGGTCAGTCAGTCAGCCGAAAAATTGGGAAAACTTTGAAAGTAAGGGCTATTTGACAATGAAGGAGAGTGATGGGTGCTGCGCCAGATGACCTGGCCTCCACAGTCACCGAACCTGAACCCAATCGAGATGGTTTGGGGTGAGCTGGACCGCAGAGTGAAGGCAAAAGGGCCAACAAGTGCTAAGCATTCTGGGAACTCCTTCAAGACTGTTGGAAGACCATTTCAGGGGACTACCTCTTGAAGCTCATCAAGAGAATGCCAAGAGTGTGCAAAGCAGTAATCAAAGCAAAAGGTGGCTACTTTGAAGAACCTAGAATATGACATATTTTCAGTTGTTTCACACTTGTTTGTTATGTATATAATTCCACATGTGTTAATTCATAGTTTTGATGCCTTCAGTGTGAATCTACAATTTTCATAGTCATGAAAATAAAGAAAACTCTTTGAATGAGAAGGTGTGTCCAAACTTTTGGTCTGTACTGTATATATATACACACACACACAGGTGAAACTTGAAAAATTAGAATATCGTGCAAAGTTAATTTATTTCAGTAATGCAACCTAAAAGGTGATACTAATAGATGAGGTACACTCATTACATGTAAAGCGAGATAGTTCAAGCCTTTATTTGTTATAATTTGGATGATTATGGCTTACAGCTTATTAAAACACAAAGGTTCAATTTTGAGGTACCCTTTGCTCAGGGGGTATGGATTAATAAGCTCACTAGAGTGTGATACTTTGAGCCTAGACTATTGAACCTTTTCAAAAATTCTAATTTTAAGCTGCATTAATGCAATTCCTTTTAATTTGCATTACTGAAATAAATGGACTTTTGCACGATATTCAAATTTTTCGAGTTTCACCTGTGTATATATATACACTCACCTAAAGAATTATTAGGAACACCAGTTCTGTTTCTCATTAATGCAATTATCTAGTCAACCATCCACATGGCAGTTGCTTCAATGCATTTAGGGGTGTGGTTCTGGTCAAGACAATCTCCTGAACTCCAAACTGAATGTCAGAATGGGAAAGAAAGGTGATTTAAGCAATTTTGAGCGTGGCATGGTTGTTGGTGCCAGACGGGCCGGTCTGAGTATTTCACAATCTGCTCAGTTACTGGGATTTTCACGCACAACCATTTCTAGGGTTTACAAAGAATGGTGTGAAAAGGGAAAAACATCCAGTATGCGGCAGTCCTGTGGGCAAAAATGCCTTGTGGATGCTAGAGGTCAGAGGAGAATGGCCCGACTGATTCAAGCTGATAGAAGAGCAACGTTGACTGAAATAACCACTCGTTACAACCGAGGTATGCAGCCAAGCATTTGTGAAGCCACAACATGCACAACCTTGAGGCAGATGGGCTACAACAGCAGAAGACCCCACCGGGTACCACTCATCTCCAGTACAAATAGGAAAAAGAGGCTACAATTTGCACAAGCTCACCAAAATTGGACTGTTGAAGACTGGAAAAATGTTGCCTGGTCTGATGAGTCTCGGTTTCTGTTGAGACATTCAAATGGTAGAGTCCGAATTTGGCGTAAACAGAATGAGAACATGTATCCATCCTCTGATGGCTACTTCCAGCAGGATAATGCACCATGTCACAAAGCTCGAATCATTTCAAATTGGTTTCTTGAACATGACAATGAGTTCACTGTACTAAAATGGCCCCCACACTCACCAGATCTCAACCCAATAGAGCATCTTTGGGATGTGGTGGAACGGGAGCTTCGTGCCCTGGATGTGCATCCCTCAAATCTCCATCAACTGCAAGATGCTATCCTATCAGTGGCGTAGCTATAGGGGTCGCAGCAGTCGCAATTGCGACCGGGCCCCTAAGTCAGGGGGGCCCACGGGGCCCCCCAGGAGAGATGGAATCCCACCCTGCCAGACGTAAACAATGAAAGCTCTGGCTTCAGCACTGCTGCAGCGCTAGGTCCACATAGAGTGTGTGATGATTTGCATACAATACTGGGTCCGTAACACAAAGTTCACAAGTCACAAGTCAACCAATAGGGTGAGAGGGCGGGCAGAGGCAAAGCGTAGGTGCGTGCCGTCCGTCGGCAGACAGTGCTGTGTGTTGTACGGGGCTGGACCCGGGACGTGGATGATGAAGCTGCAGGCAGTGAGTGAGGTGAGGCGTGAGGTCCGGAGCAGAGAGCTCAGCCTCTACAAGTTATACGACTGAGGGATGCTGCCGGGTAGGAATGGGGCCTGGAAGATAGCAGCAGCCAGCTTACCGGTCTCCAGCGCAGCCCTCCTGTCCTGACTGATGTGCCAATGAAGGGCGGGCCACTCCTGCTACAGGCTGGTAGGCAGGCAGGGCCAGGGGCCCAGGACCTAGTTGCTGCTAGTCTGTATACAAAGTGGCCAGTTTCTACTGGTTCCCCCAGATTGTGCTGGCCTAGGTTCTAGTCACTGTGTGAGTGACACTACTGTAATGTGGCTGTACAGCATGTCACCTCAGTTTGGGGGGTACACTGCCACTACCTTGCCTTCTGATGTATCTCTGTTTTAGAATTGACTTTAAGTGTCAACTACATTCACATGGCTGTGGTGCCACTGGGCTTTTGTATCCATGCCTCTGCCCCTTAAAAGATATTTTCTGTCTTTGGCCACATATTGTGGAACGCAGACCCTCTGAAGTCAATGGGTCCGGGTCCCCACCATGATGTTGTGTTCACACAGTTGGTGCTTTGCAGATCTGCGGTTTTCAATGCAAAGCACAGGCATGGCAGCGCCATAGCCCTGTGAACGTAGCAGCCTAACTTTAAGTCAATTATCCCTTTAAAGGGGTTGTATCATCATAGACAATGGGGGCATATCGCTAGGATATCCCCCCATTGTCTTATAGGTGCGGGTCCCACCACTGGGACCCGCACCTATATCGAGAACGGAGCCCTGCAAGGTGGTGGCTGGAGGAGTCCGGTCCGGCCACCACCAAGGCGGTTCCCCATAGAAGAGATATGGGAGCGCACCGCGCATGACCGGCCACTGCTTCCATTCACTTCTATGGGCTCGACAGAAATAGACTTTTGCCAGCCCCATAGAAAATGAATGCAGGGCAGCTACGCATGTGCAGTGCGCCCTCCTTCACTTTTGGGTCTCCGTTCTCTATATAGGTGCAGGTCCCAGTGGTGGGACCCGCACCTTTTAAGACAATGGGGGCATATCCTAGTTATTAACCCCCTTCAGCAGTCCCGCCTTCACAGTAGTTATTAACCCCTTTCAGCAGTCCCCCCTTCAGTGAATGGGGGACTGCTGAAAGGGGTTAATGACTACTTTGAAGGGCCTAGTTATCTGGGCAACCCCACAGATCATCCCCCCACCCCCCCTTGTACTTGTTTCGCTACTTATCTGCTGCGCCGGCATGAGTTCAGTCACTTCGGTTGCATCGGTCCTCAATCCCGTCCTGCGGTGCGTGATCCCGCAAGACCCGTGACCTCCTCGGCAGGTCTCGCGGATTTACGCGCCGCAGGATGGGATTAAGCACCGATGCCACCGAAGTGACTGAACTCATGCCGGCGCAGCAGGAAAGTAGCAAAACAAGTACAAGGGAGATGGGGGATGATCTGTGGGGTTGCCCAGGTCCAATCAATATAAAAAGTCCCTGGAATAGCCAAAAACAATGCTACCAGCAATCCAGCATAACATTCGGGGCACTGGACAAAACATCCGGGGCTCAAGCCCCGAATGTTTTGACCTAACGACACCCCTGCCTACAACAACAGTTTGTTAATGCTGGAAGTTGAAGTTCTCTCCTCTTATACTCCTCACCCTGTAATGTATACTGATGTCCCATAATAACAGGCTAGACATACTGAGGGTTGTTTTAAAACTCTCGCCCAGTAATGCTGGATAGCAGCCTATTGACAACCTGGACATGCTGGGAATGTAGTTCTCTCCCCTTATAGCCTCTCCATGTAATATCCACTTGCTGGGCATACTCCTCCCTGTGTTACCCCCTTATTTCTAATAATAAAATTCTGGAGATGATGAGACTTGTTATTTTGTCACTATCATGATGTTCTGCAGCATCTGGGGTTTGCATTAGGCTTTGTTCACATCTGCGCTAGTGACGTTCACTGTTCGCTGTCATAGAAGCAAAACAATGAAAATCCTGGTAAAGCTAGATCTGACACATCATGGATGACAATGCCTGATGGATCCTGCTGACTATGATGAGATCTGATGGAGCCTGGCAGGCTGCTAAATTGTGTCCAACTGTATCCATTTATGACATGATCTGCAACTGAGGCCCCTAACACAGATTTGACCAAAGCCTTATGTGTTCTGTAGCATCAGATTATCATGTTCTGAAGCAGCTGTGGTGTGTATGAAGAAGTTCTGCAGCAGCTGTGGTGTGTATTAGAATATAAAATCAGTGATACAGTCCTAACCTCAGTATCTGAGGAAAGGGATTTAGGGGTCATTATTTCAGAAGACTTAAAGGTAGGCAGACAATGTCATAGAGCAGCAGGAAATGCTAGCAGAATGCTTGGGTGTATAGGGAGAGGCATTACCAGTAGAAAGAGGGAGGTGCTCATGCCGCTCTACAGAGCACTAGTGAGACCTCATTTGGAGTATTGTGCTCAGTACTGGAGACCATATCTCCAGAAGGATATTGATACTTTGGAGAGAGTTCAGAGAAGAGCTACTAAACTGGTACATGGATTGGAGGATAACCAGGAAAGATTAAAGGACCTTAACATGTATAGCTTGGAAGAAAGACGAGACAGAGGGGATATGATAGAAACTTTTAAATACATAAAGGGAATCAACAAGGTAAAAGAGGAGAGAATATTTAAAAGAAGAAAAACTGCTACAAGAGGACATAGTTTTAAATTAGAGGGGCAAAGGTTTAAAAGTAATATCAGGAAGTATTACTTTACTGAGAGAGTAGTGGATGCATGGAATAGCCTTCCTGCAGAAGTGGTAGCTGCAAATACAGTGGAGGAGTTTAAGCATGCATGGGATAGGCATAAGGCCATCCTTCATATAAGATAGGGCCAGGGGCTATCCATAGTATTTAGTATATTGGGCAGACTGGATGGGCCAAATGGTTCTTATCTGCCGACACATTCTATGTTTCTATGTTTCTATGTATTATAAAGTTCTACAGCTAAGGCGTGTATTAAAAGGTTCTGTAGCAGCTGAGGTGTGTGTTAGGAGGTTCTGCAGCAGCTGATGTGTGTATTATGGAGTTCTGCAGCAGCTGAGGTATATATTATGATGTCTTGCAACAGCTGTGGTGCTTATTATGAGGTTCTCTAGTAGCTTAGGTGTGTGTTATGAAGTTTTGCAGCAGTTGAGGTATGTGTTATGAGGTTCTGCAGCAGCTGAGCTGTGTGTTATGAGGTTCTGCAGCAGCTGAGCTGTGTATTATGAGGTTTTGCAGCAGTTAAGATGTGTATTAGGAGCTTCTGCAGCAGCTGAGGTATGTATTATGGTTATAAGGTTTTGTAGCCTAATCTGCCTTCGGTAACAAAATATCTTGTCCTGTCTTTGTTCCTTTGGCAGCACACATCGCCTGGACCTGACCTGATCCAACAGTGTCACCAGTCCAGACTCCAGTCCAGCTATGTGAAGATTTGTCCCATACCCTGAATCCACTCTACCACTACCTGCTACAAGAGCACAAATAGTCAGTCAGCATTGAGGTAGGGGAGGGAGGGTGAAACAGCAGCAGGCACAGTTCATGGGGGTAGGATGGCACACTATATCAAAGGTAGCACCAGCTGGCATAATTCATTGGGTAAGGCTGGGTACTCGCTTGGAATTCGATTTTGTTATTCTGTTCCAGCATAGGAGCAGAATACCGGAAATTGCCAGATTCAGCATTTGCCGAACACTGGTGGCACCTGCCAGATCCTACTCCCAATAATGAAGATCCGGCTTGAGTATAGGCATTTGCTAGACAAATGACTGTGGTATTATTCTCTTTGTTTTTGCCAGAATCTGATGGAGACTTCTGCTGTAACCAGGGCCAGCGCCACCTGTAAGGCGACCTAGGCAGCCGCCTAGGGCGCAATTTAGCAGGGTGCGGTTTAACAAAAAAAGCGTTGCCGCAAGTTGTTTTTTTTTAAGTACGGCGGCAGGCCCTCCCCCGCACCGGGCGGCTGCCGCACTGCCCAGAGCATGGCCATCTCATTTCCCAGACCTGAATATAATTGAAAATCTGTGGTGTGACTTAAAGAGAGCTGTCCATGATCGGAAGCCATCAAACCTGAATGAACTAAAGATGTTTTGTAAAGAGGAATGGTCCAAAATACCTTCAACCAGAATCCAGACTCTCATTGGAACCTACAGGAAGCGTTTAGAGGCTGTAATTTCTGCAAAAGGAGGATCTACTAAATATTTTTTGTGGTGCCCAAATTTATGCACCTGCCTAATTTTGTTTAAACAATTATAGCACACTTTCTGTAAATCCAATAAACTTCATTTCACTTCTCAAATATCACTGTGTGTGTCTCCTATATGATATATTTAACTGACATTTTTTATCATAACAACCAACGATTTATACAGGAAAATCATGACAATTAACAAGGTTGCCCAAACTTTCGCATCCCACTGTACCTCACATTAAAAGGACACTATAGTCCCAGAACCAGGGCCGGATTAAGAGCATCATGGGCCTGGTGCTGAGGATTTTGCTGGGCCTTTTTATGGAACTGCACTCAGTGTCTTAATTACATATACAGGGAGTGCAGAATTATTAGGCAAATGAGTATTTTGACCACATCATCTTCTTTATGCATGTTGTCTTACTCCAAGCTGTATAGGCTCGAAAGCCTACTACCAATTAAGCATATTAGGTGATGTGCATCTCTGTAATGAGAAGGGGTGTGGTCTAATGACATCAACACCCTATATCAGGTGTGCATAATTATTAGGCAACTTCCTTTCCTTTGGCAAAATGGGTCAAAAGAAGGACTTGACAGGCTCAGAAAAGTCAAAAATAGTGAGATATCTTGCAGAGGGATGCAGCACTCTTAAAATTGCAAAGCTTCTGAAGCGTGATCATCGAACAATCAAGCGTTTCATTCAAAATAGTCAACAGGGTCGCAAGAAGCGTGTGGAAAAACCAAGGCGCAAAATAACTGCCCATGAACTGAGAAAAGTCAAGCGTGCAACTGCCAAGATGCCACTTGCCACCAGTTTGGCCATATTTCAGAGCTGCAACATCACTGGAGTGCCCAAAAGCACAAGGTGTGCAATACTCAGAGACATGGCCAAGGTAAGAAAGGCTGAAAGACGACCACCACTGAACAAGACACACAAGCTGAAACGTCAAGACTGGGCCAAGAAATATCTCAAGACTGATTTTTCTAAGGTTTTATGGACTGATGAAATGAGAGTGAGTCTTGATGGGCCAGATGGATGGGCCTGTGGCTGGATTGGTAAAGGGCAGAGAGCTCCAGTCCGACTCAGACGCCAGCAAGGTGGAGGTGGAGTACTGGTTTGGGCTGGTATCATCAAAGATGAGCTTGTGGGGCCTTTTCGGGTTGAGGATGGAGTCAAGCTCAACTCCCAGTCCTACTGCCAGTTTCTGGAAGACACCTTCTTCAAGCAGTGGTACAGGAAGAAGTCTGCATCCTTCAAGAAAAACATGATTTTCATGCAGGACAATGCTCCATCACACGCGTCCAAGTACTCCACAGCGTGGCTGGCAAGAAAGGGTATAAAAGAAGAAAATCTATTGACATGGCCTCCTTGTTCACCTGATCTGAACCCCATTGAGAACCTGTGGTCCATCATCAAATGTGAGATTTACAAGGAGGGAAAACAGTACACCTCTCTGAACAGTGTCTGAGAGGCTGTGGTTGCTGCTGCACGCAATGTTGATGGTGAACAGATCAAAACACTGACAGAATCCATGGATGGCAGGCTTTTGAGTGTCCTTGCAAAGAAAGGTGGCTATATTGATCCCTGATTTGTTTTTGTTTTGTTTTTGAATGTCAGAAATGTATATTTGTAAATGTTGAGATGTTATATTGGTTTCACTGGTAAAAATAAATAATTGAAATGGGTATATATTTGTTTTTTGTTAAGTTGCCTAATAATTATGGACAGTAATAGTCACCTGCACACACAGATATCCCCCTAAAATAGCTAAAACTAAAAACAAACTAAAAACTACTTCCAAAAATATTCAGCTTTGATATTAATGAGTTTTTTGGGTTAATTGAGAACATGGTTGTTGTTCAATAATAAAATTAATCCTCAAAAATACAACTTGCCTAATAATTCTGCACTCCCTGTATATTTTATCGATACCATTAAAGTATTTTGTTCCTGCAACTACCCCTTCATTTGGCGTCTATCTTGGCAACATGGAGGGGGACCACGGGAGGGGGACCCTGAGGGTGGGGGCACCCTCAGGGCACTATAGTGTCAGGAAAACCGCTTTGTTTTCCTGACACTATAGTGATCATTTAACATGACTATGAAGAATACTGTTTTCTAGCTGATGTGGACTATGGACAACAGCAGCTAGAAACAGTAATTTTCATAGAGCTGTGTTATGATTTATGGACACAGCACTCTTAGCCAGTCAGATAGAAGGCTGGCTAAGCATGCTGAGAGCTGTGTCAAAATAACAGAACACATTAAAGGGATTCTGTCACCAGGTTTCACCCCTGTCAGCTAAAAATATGCTGATGTTCAGGGCGTCTTCACGATTCCTAATGTGGGCTTATAAATGTCATCTGTGGGCTTATTTAGCTAAAAAACAGCTTTTACTAACCTGTCAGTCAAACAAATAAGGTGCCCAAGGGGATGTTAATGGATGCAAGGTGCCGGCCGCACCCGCCGCCGTTCGTGCCCACCGCCGCCTTTCCAGACTTCTGCGCCGCCTCCTAATCCTCTGTGCCGCCTCTCGCTCTCCCTCCCTCCCCCCTCCTTCTGCTGTAAGATCTCGCGCATACAGGGGTTGAGTGAAGTGCCGGCGCATGCGCACTTCGATGTAAGAAGCCAAATAGAGAAGTCCGCACGGGCGCATCAGGCAGAGCCCTGTGCGCAAGCGCGAGATCTTACATCAGAAGGAGGGGGGAGGGAGGGAGAGCGAGAGGCGGCACAGAGGATTAGGAGGCGGCGCAGAAATCCGGAAAGGCGGCGCTGGGCACGAACGGCGGCGGGTGCGGCCGGCACCTTGCATCCATTAACATCCCCTTGGGCACCTTATTTGTTTGACTGACAGGTTAGTAATAGCTGTTTTTTTAGCTAAATAAGCCCACAGATGACATTTATAAGCCCATATTAGGAATCGTGAAGACGCCCTGAACATCAGCATATTTTTAGCTGACAGGGGTGAAACCTGGTGACAGAATCCCTTTAAAGAAATAACTGTTTCTAGCTGCTGTTGACTAGCAGCTAGAAACAGTAATTTCTTTAATGTGTTATGTTATTTAGACTGAGCTCTCAGCATGCTTAGCCAGTCAGTAATTTTCATAGTGCTGTTATGATTTATGGACACAGCTCTCAGCATGCTTAGCCAGCCTTCTATCTGGCTGTGCTTCTTGAGAGTCACAGTCCACAGGCTCAGAAACAGCCTGTGGACTGTGACTCTCAAGATGCAAAGCCAGATAGAAGGCTGGCTAAGCATGCTGAGAGCTGTGTCCATAAATCATAACAGCACTATGATTGCTCTCCCTTCCAACTGGATGAGTTTATCTGATACCTGCTCCAGAAGCAGCTGCTGCTGTCTCGCGAGCTGGTGTGGCTGAGCGCTGTTGGCCGTGTGCTGGTCGAAACTGCTGAGCAGGTTGTACACAGCGCAGCGTGCAGGAGGGATAACCGCGGGTGCACTGAGGTCATATCCGGCGGGCCGCGGCATTACAGGAACAGCACCAGCTGCTCTGACGTCCTGCCGCCGGATATCCTGTGACGTATATCCGGCTCCCAACGGCCTTTTGGCTGGCGGATGGGCCTATTTTATGGTAGGGGCCTGGAGCTGCAGCTCCATCAGCCCCTACGTTAATCCGGCCCTGCCCAGAACCACTACAGTTTAATGTAGTGGTAATTGTGTCTATTAGAGATGTCGCGAACATAAAATTTTCCGTTTGCGAACGGCGAACGCTAATTTACGCAAATGTTCGTGAACGGGCGAACCGCCATAGAATTTTAAAACCCACAGGGACTCTTTCTGGCCACAATAGTGATGCAAAAGTTGTTTCAAGGGGACTAACACCTGGACTGTGGCATGTCAGAGGGGGATCCATGGCAAAACTCCCATGGAAAATTACGTAGTTAACGCAGAGTGTGGTAAGTTGAATTCGCAATGCGATTAATATAACCTGCATTAATTGCATTGCGAATTCAACTTAGAGCTAAGTTCCTAATGGTTGTATTGCTAGAATTGATGAATATAACAAATATAGCACTACACTGCGTGCAGAATTATTAGGCAAATGAGTATTTTGACCACATCATCCTCTTTATGCATGTTGTCTTACTCCAAGCTGTATAGGCTCGAAAGCCTACTACCAGTTAAGCATATTAGGTGATGTGCATCTCTGTAATGAGAAGGGGTGTGGTCTAATGACATCAACACCCTATATTAGGTGTGCATAATTATTAGGCAACTTCCTTTCCTTTGGCAAAATGGGTCAAAAGAAGGACTTGACAGGCTCAGAAAAGTCAAAAATAGTGAGATATCTTGCAGAGGGATGCAGCACTCTTAAAATTGCAAAGCTTCTGAAGCGTGATCATCGAACAATCAAGCGTTTCATTCAAAATAGTCAACAGGGTCGCAAGAAGCGTGTGGAAAAACCAAGGCGCAAAATAACTGCCCATGAACTGAGAAAAGTCAAGCGTGCAGCTGCCAAGATGCCACTTGCCACCAGTTTGGCCATATTTCAGAGCTGCAACATCACTGGAGTGCCCAAAAGCACAAGGTGTGCAATACTCAGAGACATGGCCAAGGTAAGAAAGGCTGAAAGACGACCACCACTGAACAAGACACACAAGCTGAAACGTCAAGACTGGGCCAAGAAATATCTCAAGACTGATTTTTCTAAGGTTTTATGGACTGATGAAATGAGAGTGAGTCTTGATGGGCCAGATGGATGGGCCCGTGGCTGGATTGGTAAAGGGCAGAGAGCTCCAGTCCGACTCAGACGCCAGCAAGGTGGAGGTGGAGTACTGGTTTGGGCTGGTATCATCAAAGATGAGCTTGTGGGGCCTTTTCGGGTTGAGGATGGAGTCAAGCTCAACTCCCAGTCCTACTGCCAGTTTCTGGAAGACACCTTCTTCAAGCAGTGGTACAGGAAGAAGTCTGCATCCTTCAAGAAAAACATGATTTTCATGCAGGACAATGCTCCATCACACGCGTCCAAGTACTCCACAGCGTGGCTGGCAAGAAAGGGTATAAAAGAAGAAAATCTAATGACATGGCCTCCTTGTTCACCTGATCTGAACCCCATTGAGAACCTGTGGTCCATCATCAAATGTGAGATTTACAAGGAGGGAAAACAGTACACCTCTCTGAACAGTGTCTGGGAGGCTGTGGTTGCTGCTGCACGCAATGTTGATGGTGAACAGATCAAAACACTGACAGAATCCATGGATGGCAGGCTTTTGAGTGTCCTTGCAAAGAAAGGTGGCTATATTGGTCACTGATTTGTTTTTGTTTTGTTTTTGAATGTCAGAAATGTATATTTGTGAATGTTGAGATGTTATATTGGTTTCACTGGTAAAAATAAATAATTGAAATGGGTATATATTTGTTTTTTGTTAAGTTGCCTAATAATTATGCACAGTAATAGTCACCTGCACACACAGATATCCCCCTAAAATAGCTAAAACTAAAAACAAACTAAAAACTACTTCCAAAAATATTCAGCTTTGATATTAATGAGTTTTTTTGGGTTCATTGAGAACATGGTTGTTGTTCAATAATAAAATTAATCCTCAAAAATACAACTTGCCTAATAATTCTGCACTCCCTGTATATTTTTTAATCTTCGTTATATTCTAGCAATACAACCATTAGGAACCCAGCTCTAAGTTGAATTCGCAATGCGATTAATATAACCTGTTTTAATGGCATTGCGATTACAACTTAGTCAAATTTGTGACACTGCAGCTTCAGAATGAATCTAAGATGGAGGCTGTCCTTGTTTTTTGATAGGAGGTGGGGAGATCTGGGAGGGAGGGTATGCTGATTGGCTAGAATGTGTCTGCTGACTGTGAGGTACAGGGTCAAAGTTTGCTCAATGATGATGTATAGGGGGCGGACCGAACATCGCATATGTTCGCCCGCCGCGGCGAACGCGAACAATCTATGTTTGCCGGGAACTGTTCGCCGGCGAATAGTTCGGGACATCTCTAGTGTCTATAGCCTGTTCCTGCAGAGAAAATACACTGTGCAGTGCTGGTGTTAAAGGAGCACTATAGTGCCAGGAAAACAAACTCATTTTTCTGGCACTATATAGTTGTTAGGAGTGGGGCACCCTTGTGTCCCTCTCCCACTGGGCTGAAGCGGTTAAAACCCCTTCAGCCACTTACCTTTCTCCAGCGCCGGCACTGGGAACTCTTCTCCCCGATCCTCCTCTCTTCTGCGAATGCACATGCGCACGCATTCAAAACTATGTTCCGCGTCTTCCCACTGTAATTTTCACAGTGAGAATCGCGGAAGCACCTCTAGCGGCTGTCAGTGTCAGGGAGACAGCTACAAGAAGCTTGATTAACCCTAAGGGAAACATAGCAGTTCTTTTAATTTAAATGCTGAGAAAGGGGTGGAACATATGTGATGTCATGATATGGGCAGATCATCTGATAAAGGGGGGGAGGGGGGCGGCAATTTTTATCTTGCCTAGGGCGGCAAAAATCCTTGCACCGGCCCTGGCTGTAACCTCTACAGCAGATGTGCACATAACCTAAGGGGTGCTACTGTATAGGTGGCTCAGAAGGGGCCTAATTCAGATTCTTGATATGGGGCCCAAGGATTTCTATGTGTGCCCCTAAGTGATGCCGTTATTTGTGTTTTAACGTCCACAGCTTATTTTATTCCTGCAGATTTTGCACCTTGCTGCGCTTTTGTCATCTGACAAAGATACCAGATGGGAGATACTTGCACAGAGCTATCAACAGTTCAGTTTGGCTTAGGCCTGGCACATTTTGATCATGCACCTACTGTCTTAGTGGCATCACCAGTCCCCAAGCTTACCATAAAAGAAGCAGATCTGGCCCTGACAGTTGTTTTGGAAGTTCTGGCTGTATGTTACCTCTGGTCTATATTGCCACCGTGGTCACCATCCTCCTTCTACTCTGATGTCACCTCCTCCTCATCATCATCCTCACCCTTTTACCTTTCTTACTCGATCACTTTTATCATACAGTGATATGTCAATGTGGGTTCCTTGGTCCCTTTAATGATTCCTTGCTTTCTATTTGCCCCGAGTGCCACCGTCACTGCCTCTACTGCCGCCACCATGGCTACTACCAAAACAGCACCGCATGGGGTCCCCTCTCTATCTCTGAACCTCCTCTTCATGTCAGTCCAGAATACTCTTTTGAGTATCTTCTATAGTTTGTGGTGGGATTTTGTGGCCTCTTCTTAGGAAAGGGGCAGAGAAGGCAGAGATGATGCAGTGAAAGGATTTTCTGGGGTTCTAAGGAGGAGAAGCAAAAGAAATGCTGTGACCTCTGACTCCAAGGCAAGGTGTCAGAGGTGATATCTACATCATCCTGCTGTGACTGAGAAGAGGAGTGAATTATCCAGTGTACAATCTCATCCTCTTTGTCCTCAGTAATAGTGTGGCATTTATCGTCAGCAAGGGAGAACTATGGATTACTGCTACTACTAGTACCGGTAGCCGCATGGCTGGTGTTGTTACTGTTGTTTTCACTACTACTTACTTTCTGACTGACTGGCATATGTCTTTCATTTTGAAGTCTTTCATTTACCATACATTTTATTATGAAGCCTATAAACATAATGTCACAGGTTTGGTACATATAAAGTAGCAAGCACCAAAATCAGTGGGTTAGTGCACTATCTCAACAGTGTAACTCTTTACAAACTTTGAACTTTAGAAGCTTTTCAAATAGTTAAACTAAGCCAATGTGATGAGCTAGTGTGATAACTCACCAGGTATGACTTTAATGCTGGCTGCATCTGTACATCATTTAAAGGTACAGTACTAGCAAAATTGCATGTGTTATTTTTCTGTAAAATGTATTTCAACTACATGGTCTAATGCAGTATATAACAATGCAATTTTTTCAGTAAAATGTCTTTGAATTACACAGTCTGTTACAGTAATGCGTTCACTAACAGGTGTAAGAATGCAATTTTTGCTGTAAAATGTCTTTTAACTACACAATCTGTTGCAGTAATACGTTCACTAACACAGATATGCTACCTTGCCATACTGCAGTACAATGCGTTTACTGTTACTACCCTTTATCTTGCAGTAATATACAACATGTTCAGTACCACAGGTATAATGCACTGAAATACACAATTACAAAAGGTAAATTGAAACTTTATTTATTTATTTATTTTTTATTAGAAAAGACAATGTACAAATGCTCAGCATTTTCAACACAATATATGCTCTTGGAGTGCAGACAATAAGTCTATGAACTATAGAAACTCCCACCCACCCAAAAAAACGGGAAAAAAAACGGTTGCCTGATCACACAGATAAACTATGATTTGCCATGAAGCAAGCTGTATAAAACACACAAGTCTGAGTGACCAGTCCCTCACTCTCTTTATATGCTTTCCCTGATAAAAGTCCCTAAAATATACTCAATTATATATCCCTATTCACTCCCTATACTTTGGCTATGGTGTTCCTATTACATTATATTAGTGGCTTCTGTCTGTAGTAGCTTTTTGTCAGACATTGCCACAAGACATCCTTTTAGGTTGTAAGTTGAGCACAAAATGGCAATTCCTCTTTCTGTGCAGGAAAACCTGGCTGAATACTACCCCGTGATTAGGATGTCTTTCAGCCTCTGAGCCATTCAAGGCAAGCCCTCCCGACACCACCTCCCAGTGTCATGTGATCCTCCATATTCTTCCTACTTCATGGTTTTCCCCATGTATTCACAGTTAAACATTTCCTGCCCCTTATTATGAACATGGCTTATTTTGCATTATGTCCATTTTGATGAAAAAGCCTTCTTCCTAAGATATGTGGTTGTCTATAATAGCTGGATACTTGACTTCATTCAAAGGTTTTCGTTTACGGTGTTTCAGTTTTAATGTACAATAGAGCTGTGTTTAAAAGAACTGTCGTTTTGATGTGATCAGCTGTTAAAGGGGCATTCCCATCTTAATAGTCATATCTCATATTGTCCCTTATGTAAAGTTGTTGGAATCTGCAAATACCTTAAGTTTTCTTTTCTACATCATTTTCCTTATTTTCCTCCTTTGTTCCCGGGTTATTATTGGTTTACATTGAATGCGGCCACCTGTGCAAACCTGCAGTGATGGTCGAGTTTGCGCATTGGCTAGATTCTCAGGAGCGCGCCTAGTTTCATCATGCGCAGTAGCTCCTGGCCACCTTTCTGCATCTAGTTCAGTAGGACGACTCTGGTACATGTTCAGAAGCTTCTGAGCCATCTTTTTGAGCTCTGCTTGGCAATTGGGTAAAAGAAATAAGAAGAGCGGAGCCCTTATCAGGGGTGTCAATGTGCTTTGATGTGATCACACTGTTATCTCTGTCTGTAAACAGCTTTCAGTGTGCATGGAGGAGAAAGAGGGGAAGCTGATACAATGAGCGGATTACAACCAGAGGAAGGGAATCTCTCACACCCAGCTCTCTGCTTTGGATCTGTACTTTAGTGCTCACCAGGCAGCGGACATGCTTGTGATATATGGTGGCTGGTGGCTTATGTAACCATAGCCTCAATGGCTAGTAAGTTAGTGATACTTTTGCATATGCCCAAGAATTCACTAAGGAACATCAAAGACAGAATTCATGTTTCATGAACCAAGCATATAGGATAGCATAGAACAGAGCATCAGTTTTTGTTGGACAAGACGTAGACATTTGGCAGTCTTTTGGCCAACTGCTATTTGCCCTGAATATTTGTTCCAACTGGCCTATATCCCGCCTGTCTGATCTTTGATGTTGGGCTTCTGTTTGCTAGCCTCTATGGATATTAGATTGTTTTGTCTCTCACTGAAATCTGTCGGCACAATGCTAACATAACGGTAAGCTAACATATACTGCTTCCTGTAAGGTTAGGGATACACGGCGACACGTGTCGTGTGACAATAAGTCGTGTGACAAATAGGTTACAACTACACTGCGACATCTGTCGTGTAACATTTTTTATAATGATAGTCAATGGTTCAGCACTGCGACATGCGGCGATGTGACAGTCGCACAAAAATCCAGCTTGGATGAATTTTTTGCGACTGTGGTGTCACAGTCGCAGCATGTCGCAGTGCGACACCATTGACTATCATTATAAAAAATGTTGCGTGACACACGTCACTGTGTAGTCCTAGCCTAAATAGGCAGTCAAAAGCTCACGGGTCTGGTATAAAGTAAATGTTAGACCGACACTGTCATTTTTCTTCTCTGTGTTGTGCTTTACTCCTTAGGCTGGGTTCACATCACCGTAGAGTTTTCCGTTCTTCTAAACCACCAAAAGAACAGAAAAGTAAAAAAAAACTGTGCCTGTATTTTAAACACCCGTTATGCTCAGTTATACACATTTTGCATCTGTCTTAGCCATTTCCATTTGAGATCCGTTATTTTAGACTTTTCTGACGGGTCAGAAGAACAGAAGACTAAATCGTGATGTGAATCTGGCCTCACCCGTGTATTTAACGGGGTTATCCAACAGTATAAACAGCCCTCACAATGTCCGAGCCCCTCCTATGGAAGATGCTTACCTGGTCCCCGGCACCCACGTTCCTCTGAATCCCTGCACAGCCACCGCTGCATCTCCCCACCACCTTGTTTTGTGCTGGATACAATATTAACTGAGGTTGAACTTTTAAGACTGCTGAACCCAGTGACATCTGTCATCGTGGCCCTGTTGACACATACATCCCTACTTTACAGATGTAGTAGAGTTAACACTCAAACTCAAATTTCTTAACTTATCGTGATATCCTGTAACAAAAGCCATTGAAAAGCCATTGAAGGTGTCGGCTTAACACAACTAGTTTAGCTAACACAGCTGGTTAAGCATGTGTGTTAACTCTACTACATCGGTATATATATATATAAAAATACATATATATATACACAAAAACTGTTTCTGGGCTTAGGAATTGAATATTTCAGGAAATAAGTAGATTTTTCTAGAAATAAGATGAGAAATTTGTATATTGATATGTTACTGTTATCTGAAGAATTATTGAGGGAGTTTGTCTTTATATTGGAAGTTGTCATTTATGTTTTTTTATATCATCATTTTAGTTCTTTTTCATCAGATTTCTATTGTTCTTTGTCTTTTATTTGTATGTTTTTGCTGTACTGTTGTGTCCAAAAATCTAGAAAAAAAATCTCTGAATCCTGATGGACTATGCGCATCAATAGGATCTATGAGGAAAGGATACATTTAAAACAGATCTTAGCAGACTCCTCACACGCAGCTCAGGTAAAAATAGAATCCAAGATACTATTGTGAACAGGGGCTAAGGCTACTTTCACACTAGCGTTTCTTTTTTCCGGTATTGAGATCCGTTAGGGTCTCAATACCGGAAAAAAAATGCTTCAGTTTTGTCCCCATTCATTGACAATGGGGAAAAATGTAACTGAACAGAACGGAATGCTCCAAAATCCATTCCGTTCCGTTCTTAAACCAGAGAGCAAACCGCAGCATGCTTCAGTTTGCTTTTTGTCCTGGGATGCGGAGCAAGACGGATCCATCATGACCCACAATGCAAGTCCGAACCATTTTCTCTGACACAATAGAAAAAGGATCCGTGCCCCATTGACTTTCAATGGAGTTCATGATGGATCCGTATTGGCTATGTTAAAGATAATACAACCGGATCCGTTTATAACGGATGCAGATGGTTGTATTATCAGTAATGGAAGCGTTTTTGATGAACCCTGCTGGATCAAGCAAAAACACTAGTGTGAAAGTAGCCTAACTCAGGCTGTCCCTTATTATACAAATTATATCTCATCAATAATTAAGCAGACCATTTTTTGTTATGTCAATTCTGCATAAAAGAAAAAAAAAAAACTGTTGAAAGCATTAAATCAGCCCCAACCATTAACTGTTTTATTTGAAATTCTTTTTCAAATTACATGATTTGATTGACCCTAACGGTGGGGTAGGATGAACAGCCCATCTAGCAAGTATAAAATATTCTCATGTGTTTCCTATTCTCAGACATTTCAATTCAGACTACATACTGATCAAGAATATTAGTGTTTTGAAACAAACTCAAAACTACGTTTTGAACAGCTTTGCGATTTATATAGCCCACAGCTCCATCATTCTGCATGGACACAAAGATTTCCTAAAATTTTTGTGTTCAATTTCATCTTTAAATATTTTGTAGAATATAAATTGAATGATGTAATTTCAAGGGAACATAACTTTAGCCCTCATGTAACAAAAATGGAATGAAAATGCCGCACTTTATGGAGACATAAATTATATGCCAGCTTCAAACCATTATGTTGGTTGAGTTTTCCTGACGATGTGAGAATCAGGATATGTCACATTTATGCCAGTCTTCATCTCATTGTTCTGTATTTTTCCCTTCACTCTAAGTAGGATGAGATATGGAGCTGACCTTGCAAGGGGATGTTGCTGAAGCCACCAGGTCACATACTTGACAGGTATAAACCTTTGGGAGAAGAAAATACTTGCTCATTTTAAAAAAAATTGCTGAATATCATGATTTTTTTCTTGTTTATTTGTCCTGGAGAAAACTGTCATTTTTCTATATACTTGACTTTTTGTCTGTTATCCATCTGTGTAGGGGAATACAGTAATTATTGTTAATCAAATTATAGTTTATATTCCACTCATTAATAAACATGATACAGTATGTGATGAAACATGGCAATTCCAGGATAACCTGTCTGTATACCCTCATTTTTACTGATGGTGTGGCAACACTTTACACTTCAGTCAATACAGTCTTTTTTTCTCATTTCATTAATAAACCATTGATGAAAGATGAATGAAAATCTAAGAATTCTTGCATCAATAAATTGCATGTCATACAATAAACTATCACTGTAGTAAGAATATCTAAAAATCACAGGTCCAGAAAACTATATCACATCTGCTGCCAAGGCCAATAAGATAATGGGTTGCATCAAAAGGGGCATAGATGCCTGGGATGAGAACATAGTCCTACCACTTTACAAATCACTAGTCAGACCACACATGGAGTACTGTGTACAGTTCTGGGCTCCTGTGAACAAGGCAGACATAGCAGAGCTGGAGGGGGTCCAGAGGAGGGCAACTAAAGTAATAACTGGAATGGAGGAACTACAGTACCCTGAAAGATTATCAAAATTAGGGTTATTCACTTTAGAAAAAAGACGACTGAGGGGAGATCTAATTACTATGTATAAATATATCAGGGGTCAGTACAGAGATCTATCCCATCATCTATTTATCCCCAGGACTGTAACTGTGACGAGGGGACATCCTCTGCGTCTGGAGGAAATAAGGTTTGTACACAAACATAGAAAAGGATTCTTTACGGTAAGAGCAGTGAGACTATGGAACTCTCTGCCTGAGGAGGTGGTGATGGTGAGTACAATAAAGGAATTCAAGAGGGGCCTGGATGTATTTCTGGAGCGTAATAATATTACAGGCTATAGCTACTAGAGAGGGGTCGTTGATCCAGGGAGTTATTCTGATTGCCTGATTGGAGTCGGGAAGGAATTTTTTTCCCTAAAGTGGGGAAAATTGGCTTTTACCTCACAGTTTTATCTTTGCCTTCCTCTGGATCAAATTGCAGGATAACAGGCCGAACTGGATGGACAGATATCTTTTTTCAGCTTTATAAACTATGTTACTATGTAAATTTCTCCCCCATGATAAATGTGGAAATACAGATGGACCTGGGATACCAGTACAATTACCCTGTCTGTCCCTGTGACACCACTGCCTACACGTATCATTGGCCAAGACCTATATTCAAACTGCATTACCTTATAGTATAGTACAGTATAGTCACATAGTCACATAGTACATAAGACCGAAAAAAGACATTTGTCCATCCAGTTCGGTCTGTCATCCTGAAAGTTGATCCAGAGGAAGGTAAAAAAACCTGTGAGGTAGAAGCCAATTTTCCCCACTTTAGGGGAATAGAAAATTCCTTCCCGACTCCAATCAGGCAGTCAGAATAACTCCCTGGATCAACGACCCCTCTCTAGTAGCTATATCCTGTAATATTATTACGCTCCAGAAATACATCCAGGCCCCTCTTGAATTCCTTTATTGTACTCACCATCACCACCTCCTCAGGCAGAGAGTTCCATAGTCTCACTGCTCTTACCGTAAAGAATCCTTTTCTATGTTTGTGTACAAACCTTCTTTCCTTCAGACGCAGAGGATGTCCCCTCGTCACAGTCACAGTACTGGGGATAAATTGATGATGGGATAGATCTCTGTATTGCCCCCTGATATATTTATACATAGTAATTAGATCTCCCCTCAGTTGTCTTTTTGCTAAAGTGAATAACCCTAATTTTGATAATCTTTCAGGGTACCGTGGTTGCCCCATTCCATTTATTACTTTAGTTGCCCTCCTCTGGACCTTCTCCAGCTCTGCTATGTCTGCCTTGTTTACAGAAGCCCAGAACTGTACACAGTACTCCATGTGTGGTCTGACCAGTGGTAGGACTATTTTCTCATCACGGGCATTTATGCCCCTTTTGATGCAACCCATTATCTTATTGGTCTTGGCAGCAGCTGCCTGACACTGTTTTTTTCAGCTTAGTTTGCTGTTTATTAAAATTCCTAGATCCTTTTCCATGTCAGTATTACTGAGTGTTCTACCATTTAGTATGTACGGGTGACTTGCATTATTCCTTCCCATGTGCATAACTTTATATTTGTCAGTGTTAAACCTCATCTGCCACTTATCTGCCCAAGCCTCCAATCTATCCAGATCCCTCTGTAGTAGTATACTGTCCTCTTCAGTGTTAATTACTTTACACAGTTTAGTGTCATCTGCGAAAATTTATATTTTACTATGCAAGCCTTCTACAAGATCATTAATAAATATATTGACGAGAATAGGGCCCAATACTGACCCCTGAGGTACCCCACTAGTGACATTGACCCAATCTGAGTGAGTACCATTAATAACCACCCTCTGTTTTCTATCACTCAGCCAGTTACTTACCCACATACAGACGTTTTCTCCCAGTCCGAGCATTCTCATGTTATATATTAACCTTTTATGTGGTACAGTGTAGTGTCAAATGATATACGACATTCATTGATTCGGCTCTGTCAAGTCTAGAACTTACCTCCTCATAGAAACAGATTAAATTAGTTTGACATGACCGATCCCTCATGAAGCCATGCTGATATGGCGTTATTTGCTTATTTCCGCTGAGATGCTCTAAGATAGCATCTCTCAGAAAACCTTCAAACAGTTTACCCACAACAGATGTTAAACTTACCGGCCTATAGTTTCCAGGCTCTATTTTTGGACCCTTTTTGAATATTGGCACCACATTTGCCATGCGCCAATTCTGTGGGACATTCCCTGTCAGTATAGAGTCTGCAAATATCAGAAATAAGGGTCTGGCTATGACATTACTTAATTCCTTTAGGATACGGGGGTGTATGTCATCCTGTCCTGGCGATTTGTCTATTTTAATATTTTTAAGTCACTGTTGTACTTCTTCGTGGGTCAGACAGGACACTTTTAATGGGGAATTTATTTTTACATTCAACATTTCATCTGACAGTTTATTTTTTTCAGTGAATACATTGGAGAAAAAAATATTTAACAGCTTTGCTTTCTCCTCGTCGCTCTCTGCGACTCCCCCCTCATTACTCTTTAAAGGGCCGACACCTTCAGATTTATACTTTTTAACATTTATATAATTGAAGAACATTTTAGGGTTAGTTTTACTCTCTTTGGCAATTAATCTCTCGGTCTCTAGTTTGGCCGCTTTTATTTGTTTTTTACATGTTCTATTTTTTTCCTTATAGTTTTTCAGTGCTTCCGTGCTACCCTCCTGTTTTAGTGTTTTATATGCTTTCTTTTTGTCATTTATTGCTTTCTTTACAGTTCTGTTTATCCACATTAGTTTCTTTTTGTTCCTTAACCTTTTATTCCCATACGATATGTACCTCTCACAATGAGATTTTAGGATGCTTTTAAAGATATCTCATTTTGTGGCTGTATTTTTATTTTTGAGGACTTTGTCCCAGTTAGTTAGGCCTATGGCCTCTCTTAGTTGGCTAAATTTTGCTTTTTTGAAGTTTGGTATTTTTGTTCATCCCTGTAGAAACACTCTTTTGAATGATAATTGGAAGGTTATTACTTTATAGTCACTATTTCCCAGGTGTCCCCCAACCTGCATGTCTGTTGTTCTGTCAGGCCTATTGGTTAATACTAAGTCCAGTATGGCCATCCCTCTAGTCAGGTCCTGAACCAGTTGGGAGAGGTAATTGTCTTTGGTTATTGCCAAGATCCTGTTTCCTTTATGAGATATACAAGTTTCAGTTTCCCAGTCTATATCTGGGTAGTTGAAGTCCCCCATTATAACCACCTCATTATGATTTGCTGCCTTGTCTATCTTGTTTAGTAGTAGATTTTCTGTGGAATATTAGGTGGTTTATAGTAAACTCCTATTAGTAATTTATTATTGTTTTTAGCTCCATGTATCTCTACCCACAGTGACTCCACATGTTCATGTCCCTCACGTATATATTCCCGGAGTGTGGGCTTTAGACAGGAGTATAGAAAACAAAAGTAACTCATCCATGTAGTCCTAATGCTTTTTTCTCAGGTGATGCATTGGTTTTTCAGGGGACCAGGTTAGATATATGATTGCACAATATGGATGAAACCATAAATTACTATGTTATGCTAGCAACCTATGTTCACCGCTCCACTTTCTATGTGCCTGTGTGTCCATTGTGTATGTGTAAACAGGACCTTAGTTCTGTGTCTCACCACAGTTTCAGCACTGCAGAGGTTACACCCTTTCTCTCCTTGCTCTGTGTGTTGCTGTCCTCCTCCTGACTAACTAGTTTATCAGCTCCCCTATAAATACCTGCTAGTTTCTCTCACTCTTTGCCTGATCAACACAGGTTCTGCTAGGTGTTGCTAGTCTGCTTTACCTTGCTACCTGAGCTATAATCCAGTTTCCTTCCTGGACTTTAACCTCAGCATGTTCCTGACTACAAGGTAGTCAGATTCTTTTGGTGCTCTACTCTGAAGTCCCTGATCCCAGTGGGTCAGCAGCCTACCACTCCTGGGTAGTTGGCACAGTGGATCCACATTCACAGATCGTAACTCACTATCACTGGAAAGAACAATAGCCATACAAACTTGTGGGGCACATCACCAACTGGTAACCATGAACCCGTAGAAAATACTGTACTGGGAAAGTACAGTACATGTGGCTACATAATGATTTATTTACACAGCCATCACATCAAACAGCAGCTGAAGGATAAAGTAATATGTTGTGCTATGTCTGAGTGTGCTGACTGATATTGTTGAGTGGGTGTGAAATCACTAATGGATCTTTGAATGCTAGGTACTGTTGCATTTTAGCTAGGGACTCAGTAATTTATAGTTATGGTCCTTGGAGATACATTATATTCATATATTAGTGATTTTGTTCATGATATAAAATGAATCACTGTAGTTTAGTGAGTAATAATGAACTGGAGTTTTATTATAGACATAAATAAATGGCATGTATGCATAAATGAAGAGCACTGTGATAAAATAATATTTAAAAGTTGTGATGCCTAAGAATACATAAATTCTAATATACACATTGGCTAAATGGTTAGCACTGTTCCTTTGCGGTGCTGGAATCCTGGGTTTAATCCTGACCAAGTACTACATCTTCATGAGCTTTGTATGTTCTCCTTTGTGTGCTTGGTTTTCTCTGGCTACTCCGCTTTTTTTTCGCAAACATTAAACATACTGAAAGGTTAATTGATTTTCTGTGAAATTGTCCCTAGTGTATGTGTATCTGATATAGAGAAATTAAATTGTGAGCACAACTGGAGACATGGACTGATGTGAATCACAACTATCTCTGTACAGTTCTGTGGAATATTTTGGCACCATTAAAGCAACAGATTAATAATTAGGATTGGTATTCTGTCTTGCTGGGCAGATAAAAGTGGGCCAGCTAATAGGTAGGACACCTACCTAGGGTCTGTGGCAATACTTGTATAGTAATGCCCACTTTGTGACCCTCTATGCATTTTCTTTTATGCATCTGGGCTTGAGGGAGGAGCAGTAGCAGGCTATCAGCAAGGATCCTGGCATAGAAAGAGGAGTGTCCACATTATGGCAACAGTGTCTGTCAGTGTCTGTCAGTGCTGGGTGTCATGACGTTAGTAGGTGACGGAAAAAAAAAAAATTCTCACTTAGTTGGGTGGGGGTGTGGGGTGGTTAGCAGAAGGGGAATGCAGCATGCTTACATGCAAGGGGGAAAAGGCATATATATTATAAGGTCAGATAGCAGAATCGGCAGCAGAGTGATATTGGGAAGTAGGACCTGCTGTTTGGGTACTAGATAGTGTCCCCTGATAGATCCAGTGACTCCTGCGCTTTTTATTCTCCTAGACAGTAACAGAGTAGGGAAAAAAAGGACTCTGCTAAAAATAGTTATCTAGCACAGAGCCCCTTCCTATACCCAGGTCATCAGCCATGCTGGAAACAGTAAGTTCACAAGTTGTACAACTGTGTTGTCCTGGCAAGCAAATCTTAAGGTGTGGATAACATAAACTAGCTGTAATTACTGTAAATTGGGCTTACCAATTTTGAACCACCCATCTCTGAAAGGAAGTAGCTACCAGTTACCTGTGGAAGGTTGTTCTCACACAGCCCTGCTGAAATTCCATGCAGTCATGGGCCAAAAACATAGCTTTTACCCCTAAATACGTGGTCTAGTCTTGGGTCTGATATCTTTTGAGTGTTGCTATAAATGAAGGAATAGCCTCAGAAACAATGAGCCAAAGATGTCTTGGTAGGAAACATTGCAGTCATAATGAGAAGTCATCATGGCGATCTGGGGTGGATAGAAAAGAGAAAGAAGAAGAAACAAAAATCAGAGAAGGCGTCTCCTGTTTGTCATTGGAATTAAATAGTACCTGCCATCTGTTTGTTATAGCAAATCCTTGTATTACCAATGATATAACAGTTTTGGAACACCTTTTCTTAAAACTCTGTGTATTGATGGTCCATTGTTATTCCTCCTGGATTTAAATAAAAATATAATAAGAATATGGCTTAACCTACAGGGAGGCATTTTATGACTCAACTAATTGATTTTAACTGTGGAGCTATGAATGACAGCAGAACCTAGTATCTGCATGCAATCTTGTGGAGTGCATCTAACACTCAATAGCAATAGCACTATGGAAATTCTTCATGCAGCTAAGGCCTAATTGACAACTGTCTGTTACCATATCAGATATCTGCCATCTGCTTATAAAATATTGGACAATTCAGTTTGTGGGATTATATCTTCCTGTAGTAACAACAGCTATTCTACATTATATAGGGACAGCTATAATATATAGCTGTTCCTATATAGTGTAGAACACCTGTTCCCGGTCTCCCTGCCTACTCAATAGCAAGCGCTCACTGCTCACAGTAATTCAGGCTTGTTAAACATCGCTCCTGTCATATAGGCTAACATGAACAATGTAGACATCGCAGGCAGACAGGGAACTAAAACTAAAAATAATATATATATATATATATATACACACACACAATTTTAGGGCTATATACGATATAGCAGCAGTCAGCCTGGAGAGATTCTCCACCTTTTAGTAAATAGAAGATAGGGAGCGCTTGCAGTGACACTTTAAACATTTAGTATAGCAGCTATGTTATTCAATTAAATTTATCTGTATAGCACCACCTGCTGTTTGCTCTTTTTCAAAATTCATTGTCCAGCTCACTGAGATGGAAGAACATTCTCAGTTCCATCCTTCAACTGCCACCAGCTAGAAGAAAAGCAGAAAAGACAAACCCACATTTAGTTCTTGCGTAATCACCATTTAGTATCTGTTCCATTATTGACAGCGCAGTCCCGGGCTCCTCTTGTCTAATGTATGCAGTCCTGGAACAGCCGTTTGAGGGTGCATATCGTTGTTCAAAATGTGAGCAAATTACCAATTTGGAATCGCACATCGAGTATCTAAATGGGCAAATTTCCACAGAGAGGCATTGACAATTTGGAAAATACTTTGCTGCTCACTGAGCAAGCACTCTATGGAGTATATGTGGGTGTGGGGGTAGGCGAGGAGGTGGAGGAAAGTGAGGGAGCTAGCTGGGTAACAGTTAGAAAGTGGGGTAGAGAGAAGAGTGTCAGGGAGGCTAGCCCTGATCTGACACACCCCAACAAGTTTGCAAGTTTGGCAGATGAGGGGGATGTTGGTTCAGAGAGAGCACTGCTGCAGTCGGACACTTCCTCTGCCAGTCAGGGGAATATCAGCTCCAGTAAGCAGGGGACCAGGAGAGCAGGGCATGCCAGACAGGTGCTGGTAGTGGGAGACTCAATTATTAGAGGTACAGATAGGGCGATCTGTCACAAAGACCGGGATCCTTGAGCGGTGTGTTGTCTTCCTGGCGCTCGAGTTCGGCACATCGTGAATCGGGTTGACAGATTACTGGGATGGGCTGGAGAAGATCCAGCAGTCATGGTCCATATCGGAACCAATGACAAAGTTAGAGGTAGGTGGAGTGTCCTTAAAAATGATTTTAGGGATTTAGGTCACAAGCTTAGGGAAAGCACGTCAAAGGTAGTGTTTTCCAAAATACTACCTGTACCACAAGCCACACAAGAAAGGCAGCGGGAGATTAGGGTGGTAAACAGGTGGCTCAAGAACTGGTATAAGAAGGGGGGGTTTGGGTTACTGTAGAACTGGGCCGACTTCTCTGTCGGCTACAGGCTCTATTGTAAGGATGAGCTGCACCTCAATGGGGAAGGGGCAGCTGTATTAGGGGGAAAAGATGGCTAGAAGGTTGGAGGAGTGTTTAAAATAGGGACTGGGGGGAGGGTAATTACGTTATAGGATGTGAAGTTAGTGCAGATAGAGACCGGGGGCAAGGTAGTGGGACTGGGGAAGAAATGGAAGGAGGGACTAGAACAGTTCAGAAGGAAAGGTGTAGGGTAAAAAATATACATAAACCTATTAAATGTATGTATACTAATGCCAGAAGCCGGACCAATAAAACTGGGGAACTGGAATAGGTGATATGTGAGGAGGACTATGACACAGTGGGAATAACTGAGACATGGCTGGATTATAGCTATAACGGGGCAGTTAATGTACAGGGTTACAGTCTGTTTAGAAAGGATCGCCAAAATCGGAGAGGGGGTGGTGGTGTCTGCCTTTATGTAAAGTCCTGTCTAAAGCCCACAGGCCAAGAATATATAAGTAAGGGACATGAACATGTGGAGTCACTGTGGGTAGAAATACATGCAGGCCAAAACAATAATAAAATACTAAACAGGAGTTTATTATAAACCACCTAGTATACCAGAGTCCACAGAAAATCTACTACTAAACGAGATAGACGAGGTGGTAAATCATAATGAGGTTGTTATTATGGGGGACTTCAACTACACAGATATAGACTGGGAAACTGAAACCTGTACATCTCATAAAGGAAACAGGTTCTTAGAAATAACCAAAGACAATTCCCTTTCCCAGCTGGTTCAGGACCAGACTAGAGGGACAGCCATACTGGACTTAGTATTAACCAATAGAACTGACAGAAAAACAGATGTGCAGGTGTCACCGCCAGCTCTCTGAGAAGCGCTGGCAGACGTTCTTCTGTACCTCTTGCATGATGTTCTTTGTTTTGGTTTCACTTTGTCATCTCTTTTCCTTCTCCCAGCTGTCATCTATTTACACTGATTGCCTCCCTTTATATTCCCTCCCATACTGCCTCACTTTGCGGTTTATACTACTTCCTGGATAGTGTTCACTGCTAGAGACTGCAACTGCTGGTTCCTCAGATAAGTCTTTTCCTTTATTTGTGTTTCCATGCTGGCTTGATTCTAGTTGACCCTGACTCCCTCCGTATTAAGTGCAGGGAGCCGGTGGTCGTGTCCCCTCACTATTATAGGGTTTTCAGGTGTCACACAGTCTAGGTATGAGGGCATGCAATTATCTATAATAAAGATCTTTGCATGGGCAGAGCAGTCAGGGAGAGCTCTAGGGGTTTTATAGGGCTCACCCATATGTTCCTTAGTTTGGGATCTAGTCAGTCGGATGTTTATTTATAAATTCCAGTTTTCTGCAACACCATCCATGACAGCAGGTTGGGGGACACCTGGGAAATAGTGAGAATAAAGTAATAACCTTCCAATTGTCATTTAAGGAGTGTTTCTTCAGGGATGAACAAAAATAGCAAACTTCAAAAAAGCTAAATTTAGCCAACTAATTGAGGCCTTAGGCCTAACTAACTGGGACAAAGTCCTAAAAAAAAAAATACAGCCACAAAATGGGATATTTTTAAAAGCATCCTAAAATCTAATTGTGAGAGGTACATACCTTATGGGAATAAAATGTTAAGAAACAAGAAAAAAAAAAACAATGTGGATAAATAGAACTGTAAAAAAAGCAATAAATGACAAAAAGAAAGCATTTAAATCACTAAAACTGGAGGGTAGTGAGGAAGCACTGAAAAACTATAAGGAAAAAAATAGAATTTGTAAAAAACGAATAAAAGCAGCCAAACTAGAGACCGAGAGATTAATTGTGTTACAATGCACTCTGTGCCTGGTTCCAGGAGGCGGGGTCGGCAGAGGCGCGCTCACGTCATCAGCGAGTCCGCCGTCGCCCGACCCCGTGCTAACCACTCTGTGGCTGAGCACCGAGCTGATCACTCGGCGCTCGGCTGTATTGGATCTCAGGAGTCATGTGACGCTGGCCATGTCACATGAATCCACTGGCACTCTATTTAAACAGGCAATCTGCTGGCCACAACTGTCATTGAGGTCCTTTCTGCAAGATACTCACCTGGTTTGTTTTTTCCTGCTTGGCTTCCGATTTCCCGTCCGTCTCATCCTCTGGTCTTGGCATTCCCGCCTGGTTTTGACTTCAGCTTGTCCTGACTATTCTCTGCTTGCTCCTCCGGTACCTTTTTGCTTTCTTGGTTTTGACGCGGCTTGTTTGACCTTCCTGTTACATGTGTTGTTTGTCTTCCCTGCACTATCCTAGCTAAGGGTTTGTCGACCAGTTGTCCCTTGTCGCTAGGACTTGCGAGGCAAGTAGGCACGGACAGAGGTGAGGGTGGAAATCAGTGGTCACTCCCCCCCCTGCCTGTGTGTGTGACAAATTGCCAAGGAGAGTAATACTAACCCTAAAATGTTCTTCAATTATATAAATGGTAAAAAGTATAAATCTGAAGGTGTCGGCCCTTTACAGAGTGATGAGGAGAAAGCAAAGCTATTAAATATTTTTTTCTCCACTGTATTCACAGAAGAAAATAAACTGTCAGATGAAATGCCAAAAACAGAGACCGGAAACTATAGGCTGGTAACTTTAACATCTGTTGTGGGAAAACTGTTTGAAGGTTTTCTAAGAGATGCTATCTTGGAGTACCTCAATGAAAATAAGCAAATAATGCCATATCAGCATGGCTTCGTGAGGAATCGGTCATGTCAAACTAATTTAATACGTTTATATGAGGAGGTAAGTTCTAGACTTGACAGCGGTGAATCAATGGATGTCGTATATCTGGACTTCTCCAAAGCATCTGACACTGTACCGAATACAAGGTTAATATGTAAAATGAGAATGCTTGGACTGGGAGAAAATGTCTGTATGTGGGTAAGTAACTGGCTCAGTAATAGAAAACAGAAGGTGGTTATTAACGGTACACACTCAGATTGGGTCACTGTCACTAGTGAAGTACCTCAGGGGTCAGAATTGGGCTCTATCCTCTACAATATATTTATTAATGATCTTGTAGAAGGCTTGCACAGTAAAATATAAATTTTTGCAGATGACCCTAAACTGTGTAAAGTAATTGACACGGAAGAGAACAGTATACTGCTACAGAGGGATCTGGATAGATTGGAGGCTTGGGCAGAGAAGTGGCAGATGAGGTTTAAGGGTCCATTCACACGTCCGCGAAATGGGTCCGCATCCGTTCCGCAATTTTGCGGAACAGGTGCGGACCCATTCATTCTCTATGGGGACGGAATGGATGCGGACAGCACACAGTGTGCTGTCCGCATCCGCATTTGCGGAGCGCGGCCCCGATCTTTGGATCCGCAGCTCCGCAAAAAGATAGAGCATGTCCTATTCTTGTCCGCAGCTGCGGACAAGAATAGGCATTTCTATAGGGGTGCCGGGCTGGTGTGTTGCGGACCCGCAATTTGCGGGTCCGCAACACACCACGGACGTGTGAATGGACCCTAACACTGACAAATGTAAGGTTATGCACATGGAAAGGAATAATGCAAGTCACCAGTACATACTAAATGGTAAAGCACTGGGTAACACTGACATGGAAAAGGACCTATGAATTTTAGTGAACAGCAAACTAAGCTGCAAAAACCAGTGTCAGGCAGCTGCTGCCAAGCCCAATAAGATAATAGGTCGCATCAAAAGGGGCATAGCTGCCTGTGATGAGAACATAGTACTGCCACTTTACAAATCACACATGGAGTACTGTGTACAGTTCTGGGCTCCTGTGAACAAGGCTGACATAGCAGAGCTGGAGAGGGTTCAGAGGAGGGCAACTTAAGTAATAACTCGAATGGGTGGACTATAGTACTCTGATAGATTATCAAAATTAGGGTTATTTACTTTATGAAAAAGACGACTGAAGGGAGATCTAATAACTATGTATAAATACTGTATATTAGGGGTCAGTACAGAGATGTCTCCCATCATTTATTTATCCCCAGGACTGTGACTGTGACAAGGGGACATCCTCTACGTCTGGAGGAAAGAAGGTTTGTACACAAACATAGAAGCAGATTCTTTACGGTAAGAGCAGTGAGACTATGGAACTCTCTGCCTGATGAGGTGGTGATAGTGAGTACAATAAAAAAATAGTTCAAGAGGGGCCTGGATATATTTCTGGAGTGTACTAATATTACAGGCTATAGCTACTAGAAAGGGGTCGTTGATCCAGGGAGTAATTCTGATTGGAGTAGGGAAGTAATATTTTTTCACCTTAAGTGGGAAAAATTGTCTTGTACCTCACAGATTTTTTTTTTGCCTTCCTCTGGATCAAATTGCAGGATATCAGGCCGAACTAGATAGACAGATGTCTTTTTTTGGCCTTATAAACTATGTTACTATGTTATCCCCTTTGCTGCTAGCAAATCAATCTAGCAGAGCAATTGGAGCAATAAATGGGGAGATTTCTGGATCCATATGAGGTACAGGGCTGGTTCTAACTTTGTTAGAAAGAGATTGTCATGTAGTATATGATATCTAATTTTCATTTTTACATTATTCATGGGAAAACCCCTTTAACTAGTGTTGATCGAGCATGCTCGGCTAAACACCATTTTGACTCGAGCATAGGGATGCTTGGCCGAACACTGCGTGTGCCCGAGCACGATGCTCGAGTCAGTGTATTTAAATCTAATTTAGCCTCTATTTCTGAAGGCCATCTACTGTCTGGAACTGTTGTCCATTTTTGTAAACTTTCCTTGCCATCCATCCCCAAAGGTTCTCAATTGGATTTATATCAGGGGAACACGCAGGATGGGCCAAAAGAGTGATGTTATTCTCCTGGAAGAAGTCCCTTGTCCTGCGGGCATTGTGTACTGTAGCGTTGTCTTGTTGAAAAACCCAGTCGTTACCACACAGACGAGAGACCTCAGTCATGAGGAATGCTCTCTGCAACATCTGGACATAGCCAGCGGCCGTTTGACGCCCCTGCACTTCCTGAAGCTCCATTGTTCCACTGAAGGAAAAAGCACCCCAGACCATTATGGCGCCCCCTCCACTGTGGCGCGTAGAAAACATCTCAGGTGGGATCTGCTTGTCATGCCAGTAACGCTGGAAACCATCAGAACACCATCAAGGTAAAAAAAAAATCTCATCAGAGAATAAAACTTTCTTCTACCTTTGAATGTCCCATGTTTGGTGCTCTCTTGCAAAGTCCAAAAGAGCAGTTCTGTGGCGTTCAAGTAGACGAGGTCTTTGAAGACATTTTTTGATTTTGAAGCCCTTCAGTCTCAGATGCCGTCTGATGGTTATGAGGCTGCAGTCAGCACCAGTAAGGGCCTTAATTTGGGTCGAGGATCGTCCAGTGTCTTGACGGACAGCCAATTGGATCCTCCGGCTCAGTGCTGATGAAATATTTTTGAGTCTTCCACTCGACTTTTTTGTTCCATAACCCTCAGGACGATTTAAGAAATTCCAAATGACTATCTTACTGCGTCCCACCTCAGCAGCGATGGCGCTGATGACCCTGCCTATGCAGTTCAACAAACTGACCACGTTCAAAAAGGGAGAGTTTTTTTGCCTTTGCCATCACAACGTGTGACTACCTGACAGAAAATGACAATGAATCCACATCTTTGCACAGATTTAGCCTTTTAAAGGCATTGTGTCCTAAAATTTGGATCAGCTGAAAAACAGCCTGTTTCAGTTTAATCATTATTTTCAATTAAATGAATGCTCAAAAAATGTTTTGTCTCACTCTCATTTCTTCTTGTTGCATGTTGAAGCTCTACTTGGAACCTTGTTAAGATCCAACAATGTAAAATATGATGTTTTGCCATTTTTCAAGTGGTTTTAAATAGAGTTGAGCGAACCCGTACTGTAAAGTTCGGGTTCGTACCGAAAATTAGGGTTTTCGGCACCCGGACCGGAACCCGAACATTTACGTAAAAGTTCGGGTTCGGCGTTTTTTTGGGGCTTTTTGAAAGGCTGCAAAGCAGCCAATCAACAAGCGTAATACTACTTGCCCCAAAAGGCCATCACAGCCATGCCTACTATTGGCATGGCTGTGATTGGCCAACTGCAGCATGTGACCCAGCCTCTATTTAAGCTGGAGTCACGTAGCACCGCCCGTCACTCTGCTCGGATTAGTGTAGGGAGAGGCTGCAGCTGCTGTGAGGGAGAGATCAGGGAGAAATCTTATCAAGAACTGGTTTATGTAGTCAGTGATCTACAGAAAAAGTGTTTTGTGGGTGCAGTGCACAATTTTTTTAAGCCTGCCCTGAGCCAACTACTGCTGAAAACAAACTTTTTTTTCTTCAGTTAGTCAATATCAAAACATGATCGGCAGCCATTTTATGCAACGATAGTGCACCAGCATAGGCTATCTGCAAGTCCAGAAATACAGCTTTGGCATACTGGGGTGAAAAAACACTCTAATATACTGCACATCTGGGATTAGACAAGCATAAGTGACTGTCACATTTAGGACAGAAATACAGCTTTTTGGTTAGGGTGAAAAAAGCCTCTAATATACTGCACATCTGGGATTAGACAAGCATAAGTGACTGTCACATTTAGGACAGAAATACAGCTTTTTGGTTAGGGTGAAAAAAGCCTCTAATATACTGCACATCTGGGATTACACATGCATAAGTAACTGTCACATTTAGGCCATAAATACGGCTTTGGCATACTGGGGTAAAAAAAAACTCTGATATATTGCACATCTGGGATTAGACAAGCATAAGTGACTGTCACATTTAGGACAGAAATACAGCTTTTTGGTTAGGGTGAAAAAAGCCTCTAATATACTGCACATCTGGGATTAGACAAGCATAAGTGACTGTCACATTTAGGACAGAAATACAGCTTTTTGGTTAGGGTGAAAAAACCCTCTAATATACTGCACATCTGGGATTACACGTGCATAAGTAACTGTCACATTTAGGACAGAAAAACAGCTTTTTGGTTAGGGTGAAAAAACCCTCTAATATACTGCACATCTGGGATTAGACAAGCATAAGTGACTGTCACATTTAGGACAGAAATACAGCTTTTTGGTTAGGGTGAAAAAACCCTCTAATATACTGCACATCTGGGATTACACGTGCATAAGTAACTGTCACATTTAGGACAGAAATAATGCTTTTTGGTTAGGGTGAAAAAAGCCTCTAATATACTGCACATCTGGGATTACACATGCATAAGTGACTGTAACATTTAGGACAGAAATACAGCTTTTTGGTTAGGGTGAAAAAAGCCTCTAATATACTGCACATCTGGGATTACACGTGCATAAGTGACTGTCACATTTAGGCCATAAATACGCCTTTTTGGTTAGGGTGAAAAAGGCCTCTAATATACTACACATCTGGGATTACACGTGCATAAGTGACTGTCACATTTAGGACAGAAATACAGCTTTTTGGTTAGGGTGAAAAAAGCCTCTAATATACTGCACATCGGGGATTACATGTGCATAAGTGACTGTCACATTTAGGCCATAAATACGGCTTTGGCATACTGGTGTAAAAAAAAACTCTGATATACTACACATCTGGGATTAGACAAGCATAAGGGACTGTCACATTTAGGACAGAAATACAGCTTTTTGGTTAGGGTGAAAAAAAAACTCTAATATACTGCACATCTGGGATTAGACAAGCATAAGTGACTGTCACATTTAGGACAGAAATACAGCTTTTTGGTTAGGGTGAAAAAACCCTCTAATATACTGCACATCTGGGATTACACGTGCATAAGTAACTGTCACATTTAGGACAGAAATACAGCTTTTTGGTTAGGGTGAAAAAAGCCTCTAATATACTGCTAGAGTTGAGCGAACACCTGGATGTTCGGGTTCGAGAAGTTCGGCCAAACCCGTGCCAAACCCGAACCCCATTGAAGTCAATGAGGACCCGAACTTTTGGGCACTAAAAAGGCTGTAAAACAGCCCAGGAAAGAGCTAGAGGGCTGCAAAAGGCAGCAACATGTAGGTAAATCCCCTGCAAACAAATGTGGATAGGGAAATGAATAAAAAAAAAAAGAAAAATTAACCAATATCAATTGGACAGAGGTCCCATAGCAGAGAATCGTGCTTCTTGTCAGCAGAGAATCAGTCTCTTCATGCCATAGCAGAGAATCTGGCTTCATGTCAGCAAAGAATCAGTCTCTTCATGCCATAGCAGAGAATCTGGCTTCATGTGAGCAGAGAATCAGTCTTCATGTCATAGCAGAGAATCAGGCTTCACGTCACCCACTACTGGAACAGGCCACTGTCACATATTTAGGCCCCGGCACCCAGACAGAGGAGAGAGGTCCCGTAACAGAGAATCTGGCTTCATGTCAGCAGAGAATCAGTCTTCATGTCATAGCAGAGAATCAGGCTTCACGTCACCCACCACTGGAACAGGCCACTGTCACATATTTAGGCACCGGCACCCAGACAGAGGAGAGAGGTCCCGTAACAGAGATTCAGGCTTCATGTCAGCAGAGAATCAGTCTTCATGTCATAGCAGAGAATCAGGCTTCACGTCACCCACCACTGGAACAGGCCACTGTCACATATTTAGGCCCAGGCACCCAGACAGAGGAGAGAGGTCCCGTAACAGAGATTCAGGCTTCATGTCAGCAGAGAATCAGTCTTCATGTCATAGCAGAGAATCAGGCTTCACGTCACCCACCACTGGAACAGGCCACTGTCACATATTTAGGCCCAGGCACCCAGGCAGAGGAGAGAGGTCCTGTAACAGAGATTCAGGCCTCATGTCAGCAGAGAATCAGTCTTCATGTCATAGCAGAGAATCAGGCTTCACGTCACCCACCACTGGAACAGGCCACTGTCACATATTTAGGCCCAGGCTCCCAGGAAGAGGAGAGAGGTCCCATAACAGAGATTCAGGCTTCATGTCAGCAGAGAATCAGTCTTCATGTCATAGCAGAGAATCAGGCTTCACGTCACCCACCACTGGAACAGGCCACTGTCACACATTTAGGCCCAGGCACCCAGGCAGAGGAAAGAGGTCCCGTAACAGAGATTCAGGCTTCATGTCAGCAGAGAATCAGTCTTCATGTCATAGCAGAGAATCAGGTTTCACGTCACCCACCACTGGAACAGGCCACTGTCACATATTTAGGCCCCGGCACCCAGACAGAGGAGAGAGGTCCCGTAACAGAGATTCAGGCTTCATGTCAGCACAGAATCAGTCTTCATGTCATAGCAGAGAATCAAGCTTCACGTCACCCACCACTGGAACAGGCCACTGTCACATATTTAGGCCCAGGCACTCAAGCAGAGGAGAGAGGTCCCATAACAGAGATTCAGTCTTCATGTCATAGCAGAGAATCAGGCTTCACGTCACCCACCACTGGAACAGGCCACTGTCACATATTTAGGCCCAGGCACCCAGGCAGAGGAGAGAGGTCCCATAACAGAGATTCAGCCTTCATGTCAGCAGAGAATCAGTCTTCATGCCATAGCAGAGAATCAGGCTTCACGTCACCTACCACTGGAACAGGCCACTGTCACACATTTAGGCCCAGGCACCCAGGCAGAGGAGAGAGGTCCCGTAACAGAGATTCAGGCTTCATGTCAGCAGAGAATCAGTCTTCATGTCATAGCAGAGAATCAGGCTTCACGTCACCCACCACTGGAACAGGCCACTGTCACACATTTAGGCCCAGGCACCCAGGCAGAGGAGAGAGGTCCCGTAACAGAGATTCAGGCTTCATGTCAGCAGAGAATCAGTCTTCATGTCATAGCAGAGAATCAGGCTTCACGTCACCCACCACTGGAACAGGCCACTGTCACATATTTAGGCCCAGGCTCCCAGGCAGAGGAGAGAGGTCCCGTAACAGAGAATCTGGCTTCATGTGAGCAGAGAATCAGTCTTCATGTCATAGCAGAGAATCAGGCTTCACGTCACCCACTACTGGAACAGGCCACTGTCACATATTTAGGCCCCGGCACCCAGACAGAGGAGAGAGGTCCCGTAACAGAGAATCTGGCTTCATGTCAGCAGAGAATCAGTCTTCATGTCATAGCAGAGAATCAGGCTTCACGTCACCCACCACTGGAACAGGCAGATGTCACATATTTAGGCCCAGGCACCCAGGCAAAGGAGAGAGGTCCCGTAACAGAGATTCAGGCTTCATGTAAGCAGAGAATCAGTCTTCATGTCATAGCAGAGAATCAGGCTTCACGTCACCCACCACTGGAACAGGCCACTGTCACACATTTAGGCCCAGGCACCCAGGCAGAGGAGAGAGGTCCCGTAACAGAGATTCAGGCTTCATGTCAGCAGAGAATCAGTCTTCATGTCATAGCAGAGAATCAGGCTTCACGTCACCCACCACTGGAACAGGCCACTGTCACATATTTAGGCCCAGGCTCCCAGGCAGAGGAGAGAGGTCCCGTAACAGAGAATCTGGCTTCATGTCAGCACAAAATCAGTCTTCATGTCATAGCAGAGAATCAGGCTTCACGTCACCCACCACTGGAACAGGCCACTGTCACATATTTAGGCCCAGGCACCCAGGCAGAGGAGAGAGGTCCCATAACAGAGATTCAGGCTTCATGTCAGCAGAGAATCAGTCTTCATGTCATAGCAGAGAATCAGGCTTCACGTCACCCACCACTGGAACAGGCCACTGTCACACATTTAGGCCCAGGCACCCAGGCAGAGGAGAGAGGTCCCGTAACAGAGAGTCAGGCTTCATGTCAGCAGAGAATCAGTCTTCATGTCATAGCAGAGAATCAGGCTTTACGTCACTCACCACTGGAACAGGCCACTGTCACATATTTAGGCCCAGGCACCCAGGCAGAGGAGAGAGGTCCCATAACAGAGATTCAGGCTTCATGTCAGCAGAGAATCAGTCTTCATGTCATAGCAGAGAATCAGGCTTCACGTCACCCACCACTGGAACAGGCCACTGTCACATATTTAGGCACCGGCACCCAGACAGAGGAGAGAGGTACCGTAACAGAGATTCAGGCTTCATGTCAGCAGAGAATCAGTCTTCATGTCATAGCAGAGAATCAGGCTTCACGTCACCCACCACTGGAACAGGCCACTGTCACATATTTAGGCCCAGGCACCCAGACAGAGGAGAGAGGTCCCGTACAGAGATTCAGGCTTCATGTCAGCAGAGAATCAGTCTTCATGTCATAGCAGAGAATCAGGCTTCACGTCACCCACCACTGGAACAGGCCACTGTCACATATTTAGGCCCAGGCACCCAGGCAGAGGAGAGAGGTCCTGTAACAGAGATTCAGGCCTCATGTCAGCAGAGAATCAGTCTTCATGTCATAGCAGAGAATCAGGCTTCACGTCACCCACCACTGGAACAGGCCACTGTCACATATTTAGGCCCAGGCACCCAGGAAGAGGAGAGAGGTCCCATAACAGAGATTCAGGCTTCATGTCAGCAGAGAATCAGTCTTCATGTCATAGCAGAGAATCAGGCTTCACGTCACCCACCACTGGAACAGGCCACTGTCACACATTTAGGCCCAGGCACCCCAGGCAGAGGAAAGAGGTCCCGTAACAGAGATTCAGGCTTCATGTCAGCAGAGAATCAGTCTTCATGTCATAGCAGAGAATCAGGCTTCACGTCACCCACCACTGGAACAGGCCACTGTCACATATTTAGGCCCCGGCACCCAGACAGAGGAGAGAGGTCCCGTAACAGAGATTCAGGGTTCATGTCAGCACAGAATCAGTCTTCATGTCATAGCAGAGAATCAGGCTTCACGTCACCCACCACTGGAACAGGCCACTGTCACATATTTAGGCCCAGGCACCAGCAGAGGAGAGAGGTCCCATAACAGAGATTCAGCCTTCATGTCAGCAGAGAATCAGTCTTCATGCCGATAGCAGAGAATCATGGCTTCACGGTCAACCTACCACTGGACAGGCCACTGTCACCACATTAGGCCCAGGCACCCCAGGCAGAGGAGAGAGGTCCTGTAACAGAGATTCGGCTTCAATGTCAGCAGAGAAATCATGTCATCATGTCCATAGCAAGAATCAGGCTTCACGTCACCCACCACTGGAACAGGCACTGTCACACATTTAGGCCAGGCACCAGGCAGAGGAGAGAGGTCAGTACAGAGATTTCAGGCTCATGTCAGCAGAGAATCATTCTTCATGTCATAGCAGAGAACAGGCTTCACGTCACCCACCATGGACAGGCCACTGTCACACATTTAGGCCCAGGGCACCATGCAGAGGAGATAGGTCCTGTAACGATATCCGGCCACATGTCATCAGAGAATCAGTCTTCATGTCATAGCAAGAACAGGCTCGCGTCACCACCACTGAACAGGCCACTGTCACATTTAGGCCAGGCACCCA